>NW_019731221.1:674641-817712 GCF_002891405.2 Cryptotermes secundus | reverse complement strand
TTTCTTTTCTCCACGTCATCCAGACCGGCTCTGGGGTCCACCCAACCTTCTATCCAACGGGTACTGGGGGATTTTCCCCGAGGGTAAAGCGGCCGGAGTGTGGAGCTTACCATTCACCTCCAGCTAGTGCCGAGGTCGAGAAAATGTGGATCTATATATCAACTCCCCCATACACCTTCATGGCGTAGTACTTAATTAGTTAAGCATAGGGACAAATTTACCTTATAGTCAAGGTAGTGCGAGCGACAAGTCTTAAGTGTGAGGTGAGTGATAAGAATTTAAAGCAGCCTTGTTACAGAAGCATATGAAGTTGTTACCCAAATATATTTTATAACAAATGTCCTAATCACCATTTCTGAGCCGTGGGTTCTACATTACTTTCATACTAACGAAAGTACGAGTCACGTAATGCTGCTACTACTACCACTACTACTACTACTACTACTACTACTACTACTACTACTACCACCAACAATAATAATAATTTAATCGTTTACGTGCTTTCTTAACAGCTCGAAGGACAATTATAAATTAAGCATGAGCAAAAGGAAAACAAAAAGTACACATAAACAGATGGCAAAACAAGGTAACTTGTTTACAATATTATATTTCAGCATCCTGTTACACTCACACAATATATATGGATAAATACCGTCTTAAGTGCAACAAATTTTATTGTAGTTTTTACTACAATAAAAACTACAATAAAATTTGTTGCACTTAAGACGGTATTTATCCATATATAAGGTAACTTGTATCATTTAGAAAATATTAAATATTTTAATTAAGTTATTAATTTATTTATTGCTCACTAAATAATAATAATAATAATAGTAATGGAAAATTAATGATCAGGTACTGTAGCGATCGCTTCTAGTGAAGATACGTTTTTCGGCAAGGTAAGGTAGAAGACTACAAACGACTAGATCATAAAGCGATGGATGATACATTTATGCAAAGGAGTAACACAGCATATCGAGTACAGTAAGCCTGTTACTACGAAATATCTTTCCCGGTAATTTTTGTCCGCTATTGCAGATCATATGCTTCAGCATAATGCGGATTTCGGTGTGGGGCGGAAGGGGGGAGGGAAGGATCTTTAAGATAATTATTAATAGCAGAAATAACAAAACAAGCAAAACGAAATGCCCTCATACCTTGCTTCCCTTGTTGACCAAAAATTCTAGGGACAAAAAATTTGTAGGCTTCTGGATCATTGGCATCGGAGGGAGGGGGACTGTGGAGGGGTAAGAAGGTGGCAAGTAGTACCGAGGGGTGGATGTAAGGAATCGCACTGGTGGAGGGAGGGGGAAGTTTTGGAGGGTCGGTGATGGGTTCAAGAGTGGGGATAGTTATGTAACAACCAAGTTGATGTAGCAGAAGAGAGAAAGACAGAGAATTCGCAAGGGGTGGGATGGGAAACGGAGGGGAAGGCAAGGTAGTAATGCAGGAGGAGAAACACCCTGGAAGGGGAGGAGTGACCAGAAAGAAATTTCAGTATGAGAAATATAATCGATTTTTAAAATTTGGTTGCAAATAGAATATGTATTCACAGAATCGCTAAAAAAAATTAAAAGTAGTCAATTTAAGAAACGTTTCCTGCACTAAACACGTGCGGTTACTGGGGAAAAAGAAAGAACTTCTGAGATGAGCGGTAGACATGATGATTCTTCGCCATTTAGCCAAGTCCATGGAAAATTTCTGAAACTTAAAAGCTAAAACGTAACTCAAAAATGCGATATTTGAAGTTCCCACGGAAATGAATGATATGGATGCCGTCTTCCGGTGTAGTTGGTAAATAAGTACCGACGTTTCGGAGGAAACATATGCCTCTAACTTTAGTGCTGACAGATAGTCTATCTACTAACTTACACGGCATCACATCCCAGAGCACTGTAGTGTGAACAATTTTATAAAGTTCTAAGGAGTCGTGCTTATAGAAGTGCTGTATTTAGAACAGAGAACCATATAACTCCGAAAAGGTATCTACTCGGAACTATAAAAAATGTTTTAATTTTCCGTTAAAGGTAAAGCTGAAAGCTGTCCCTGCAACAGAACGTGGAGGCCCATAGGACTGTGAGATGCTGAGGCTCCCACATTTTCTAGACAATCGGCTCATAGATGACGGTGAGGTTGTCAGCCATACGCGCCGGCCACCTTGTACCCCTCAGGAAGGTTCCTGATACTCATTTCTGATAGAGGCTGAGTAGACCCCAGGGCCACAATGCTGCTGGAAGGATTAAGTCAATTGAAAAAATCCGCCTCTTTGGGACTCGAACTCGCGACCTTCAGGCTTGTAGCATGGTGCCCCAACCAACTACGCTACCGCGTGCGTGTTTAATGTGACTGTAAAATTACAAACATCAAAGTCAAGAAGAGAAACATCGCGCTTTCAGAAGGCTAATTTAAAACTTTTACATGGCTCTACTTTAGGAAAGTAAATATTTAAAAATTTCTTTGATATATGTATAGATATTTCCAATATATCTTAAATTTATACGAATGAAATCACAGAAATTAATAGCCTAAAATTTTCATACGTCTCTTTAGTCGATGTAATCACACACAGAAAATAACGGGAAGACAGAACCGTTTTAAGCGCAAGATATCTTGTTCGTAATGTACAGTTAACAACGCGCAACTTATTCTATCCTGAACATATTCTAAAAATGTATATTCAAAAGTATTTAAATTATTGCATTTAATTTTCTGCAAAGTTTATAACGTACAAAATACGTAAATATATTGCCGAAATTTATAAAAAATTATTTGAAAGTAACGGGAACAGTGAAACGAAATGTTAGCATGAAGTGTAGGCCGATATAGTGCACAAATTTATTTCGACAGCCGAAATAAAAATGTGTTCAAAGAAAGTTCCCTTTTCGCAATCAACAAAATACGTGATATCTAAATGTCAGCCGACACTTTCGATTTTAGGAGAGTAGTAGAACGTGTTATGACTGTATCTTTATTGAATTCTAGCTTCAGTCGACGGCAATGTTATGAAGGGGGATTAGTGTAACGAGGTCCGACAGCTTGTATATGGTTGTGCCGGGAGATGGAGCCTCACTCGCCGGTAATCTCGCAACAAATACCGCGCGCCCCGCTCCAGACCATCGGAATACACTGGTTCACTGCCCGCCGCGAGTCTTTTAAAGTCGTAACAAATTTATTTCCCAACAGATAAACTAGACCTACAAAGCGCTGTTATTTTTGTAATAAATAACAAGGCACACAATTTATTACCAATGGAAAAGCAGGATTTAATAGTAATTTTTATAAATTATGATAAGAAATATGTCCAGTATTTCTGATATCGTCAAATTTTAGAATGCTGTTCTCATTACACAGGCTAATATATCATAAACAAAATATACATTATATACAATACGATAAGAATTA
The DNA here is from genome assembly GCF_002891405.2 of Cryptotermes secundus. Taxonomy (NCBI): domain Eukaryota; kingdom Metazoa; phylum Arthropoda; class Insecta; order Blattodea; family Kalotermitidae; genus Cryptotermes; species Cryptotermes secundus. The sequence continues at coordinate 814,310 of NW_019731221.1, read as the reverse complement.
GTCAGTATTGTCGATAAGAAAGTAAACGACAAGATGTTACGTTTACATAATAAAACCAAATAGGCCTATACAAGAATCATTCAGGATATCAACTTACGTTTTTTGTTTGCCAACTAAATTAACATAGTTAATTGCATTAAAAGATACAAATGTTAATTTTATATTGAACAACTAAATTCGCTTACTAATTACTTATTTTATATATATATATAAAAGACGTGAATGAATGGGCGGAGGGTGATATCTAAATTATGTTAACGATTATGTGTTCCATGTGTCGAACATATTTCAGAACCACAGCCTTCGGTAACGATCTCCTATAAAACTAATGATATAAAATACAGAATAGCTGAAACTATGATAATAATAGACGAAAATAAACGTGAGGACAAACTAAACTAAACCATATAAACTAGTTAATAGTTTTTTGTCTTTGTTTATTTTACGATACTATCAATATGTAGAATAAATAGCAAGGATGATCAACGTTATTGAAAGGAGGCCGCCTTGTAGTTATGTGTAATCCAGTTGATGTTTAACAGCACATAACATTAGCAAAACTGCAATAAACCTAAGCAGCGTTTGGATTACGGTCATACCATATATATATATATATCCTCTGTGTTACACAAATTTACACTGAGGATGTTTCCAATTTCGTTTGAGAAGAAACATCGTGGTGCAGTGCAACACAAAATAGCGAGATAGTTGCAAGGTCGTTGTTAGGGCAACTGTTGTAACTTGTCTTTAATTCGAGCGCAAATATTAATGGAAATATGTGTGACATGGTAAGTAAATAAACCGAAGACACACGTGTGAAGGCCTACAGTCTACATGCACAAAGTCGAATATACCTTCGTGTAGACGGAATGCTACAATACTCCAGGCGTGAGGAGGGCATTCTTGCCGACCCACTTACCTGTAATTCGTTGACTAGCTTCTCTGTCATCATCTTGGAGTCTGGAGTTGTTGAACCGCCTCCTGCACCCCCATTTCCACCGCCACCCTGATTGCTGTTGACACCTGTATTATTTGGTGTGTTGTTGAGACCACCTCCGACGCCTGGCGGTGTTGGTACCCCGGTAGCTGTGGCCGGTGTTCCGCCCCCACCGCCTCCACCTCCACCCCCGGTGGGCGGCTGCCCCAGGTTGGGCCCCGGGGGCATTGACGGCGGTCCCCTCGCCTGCTGCCAGAAGTCGGGGTTCATCTTGAAGACGGACCGCGCCGACTGCTGCTGCACGTCTGCCGACATGGAGGAGGCGTCGGGTATCGGCGTCGCTCGGAGGTCTAAAGGCGTCGTGTATGTCGTCGTTATGTCCGTAATGTTGACGCGTGTGTGGTCAAAAAACCGTGTCGAATCAGAGAAGTAATTGTTGAAGGTGGAAGCGCGGGTGCTGGAGTTACTGGTTCCGCCGCTGAGGATGGAGTTGTTCTGTAGAAAATCCACGACAGACCGATCTTGTATACGCTGGTTGAAGGTAATATCGTCGTATTTGGGATTTATAGTGATCGTTGGTTCTGCTTTCCAGCAGTAGTTTGGAAAGCAGAGGTTGGTCTCTTGACAGTCAACTCTGGATTGGTGCAGTAGGACTGTTATTCGGTAGGATTGTGGTTAAGAATTGGGAAAGTTACTGGTCAGTTGAAATATCGTGTAACAATTGGAAAACTTCGCGAGGTATTGTTGGCAAAAGATCCGAAGTCTTCTGTCTCCTGTATCTCTTCCTGTTATATTCTGTGTTTATTCCTGTACTTATCGTGACTGGTTGTTATGTCTTTATTCTGTGTGTTACCAATGTTCTTGTCCTGCTAATCTTTTTTTTCTTCAAGATCATTTACAAGTTATATCGCCCGATGTTTATCTTGATGTCTTGAGTCGAGGTAAAAACTTCTTGGTTAGAGTTGTTTTTTCTTCTAATATTCTCTGCTCTACTCATTCACCTTTTGCAAACATTCACTGCACTTCATGCACATGGAGGATGTTAGTTGATTTCTTTGATTATAGCCACAGTAATTCCTATACGTTTACACCGTTCAAGTTCTTCTCATTCTCAATGCATAAATTAGATTGCTCAGTTATCTATGTAGCCTCTTGTATAAGGTAAAGTTCTAATACGTTGTAATGGTTTCCCTTAAATGAATTTTTTATTAGAAAAACAAAAGCAAAAACAGCCGCCACGGGACAACTGGTCTGTGTAGGATATAAAAAATCGCTCTTCTTTTTTCCCCTTGTCTTCTTCTTCTTTTAATTCTTTCTTTAAGCGGTGAGCGGTTAGGCAGCTGTTTGCTATTGGCTGTCGTCCCTCTAGCGGCGTTCCAGAGAACCACAGTACCAACAGCAGCGGATACCCCTTCAATACATCAACTCCAGAGAAGGAATTCTCGGTCACACGATCCGGTGTCTTGCAGATATTGTTGTGTGGTAATTGTTGTGACACCTGTAAGCACAAAATGAGTAGGGTTACCATAGAAACACTGAAAGCAAACGTTCACAAGTTTATAATTACGTCATTTCAGCATACTATGAAAACTGTAAAACTCCTGTTATAGCGAAATGTTGACCGTATTAGAAAGCTGTATGAAATGTAACACTATTGCAAACTTGCTAAGAAAAAGAAAATTGAAAAACTGTCAATAAGAATCCTAATGTCAGTTAATAAGCTTTATTCAATCCTAACACAAAGTTCAATGAAATTATTCAATTTCAAAACAAACTTTACTGAAACTTATTCAGTATAAAAACGAAGTTCAATGAACCTAATTCAGTTTGAAAACAAACTTGAATGAGTCTTGTTAAATTCTCTAAACAAAGTCAAAAGAAACTCATTCAGTTTTAAAACAGAGTTCAATGAACAAGATTGAATTTCAAAACAAAGTTCAAAACTTCTTAAACACGATATGAAATTGTATCACAACATGACACTCGCTGTAGGAAACACAGTAAAATGCGTGGACACCCAGAACTTTTCTAAGTGTTGAAGAAGGGGTAAGTCCAATCATACCTCTTAATGGTGGAAGTCACGAAATCCACCAAGCACTATTTTATAAGTGGGAGGTCTTTCCGCAGAGGGCTCGACAGTCAGACTGATGTGACGTCCCAAGTCAACAAGCAACTTATAACGAAGAACCGCGGCGGCGTCCACACCGGGACCGAAGACGCAGGCAGCGAGCTCCTTCTACCAGCGAGGAATGTTTAGGAATAATACTTCCTAAATCAGAAGACCGAGACGACGGCGGCGACGGTGACGACGAACGTCTAGAGAAACGAGGACGACGCGACGACGACGCCCCCCCTCTAGAAAACGACGCCCGACGTCTCCGCGAGCGTCACACAAACTGACGAAGCAAAAGGAAACTCGCGTTCTCATTCCTTTTCTCTCCTCTTCCTCCTGACGTAGCAGAAGGAAGAGAAGGGTAGAAGGAAAAGGCACTGCGAGTCCTCGAGAGAGAGAAAATGTTTTCCTCTTTCTCTCTCTTAGACGGTGCGCGGTGCAACCCCTATTCTCAAATCTTTTCTCTTTTATCCTGCCCCTTTCCCTTCCTAGATATATTTTCCTTACTTGCACTTGCTTGTGCGCAGACGTTCGCGATGCGTCGGCAAGACTTCGCTGCTACGGCGGCGTCGTTTTCTCCACGACGCTTGCACCCTTCCACGCTCTAACTCCCCTCCTTCTCTCATCCCTCCAACACCCCTCCTTATGCCACCCCTCTACCTTCCTTCCCTAGAGGGATAAAAAACCCTCACTTGCCTTGCCTTCATCTATAGTAGGGAATATTTTTTAACCCCCTCCCCCCCTTTGGCTGCCGAGATGTAGTCGCGGTAAGGGTGAAAGTGGGGGGACGAAAAGAAGAGGGGAATGTCGTGTGAAGGGAAAAGACCAATGCCCAGAAGGGGGAGCAGAGGAGAACGGCATCTGGGGTTAGGGGGACGCCGACCCGTGGCCACGACGACGATGACCAGAGGGCGCCCAAGAAAAAGGAAGCAAGACTAAGGTGGAGCAGCCCACATGTGAGCACCCATTTCATTCATAAGCCAGCAGCACAGAAACCAACTGAAAACGCTAAGGTCTTGCGCGTATGTATATGTGTACGCACGCATAGATGCATGTATATAGGCCCTGTATATATGTACGTACGTACGTATGTGTTTGAATTATGCAAATTAAGTTGTCAGACCTGTTTGGATTATGTAATTAACTTCAATAGAATGTTAGAACTATATCTTTCCCATAAGTAGAGTATGCGTAACTACTCGTATCTTATAGCAGAAGCAGAAGGTTCAACATCACAATCTTCTGTTGGATGGGATTCTGACCCAGTTACGCCCACCTCCATCAGATTCAACTCAGCATTATCCTCTCGCCTCTCAAGTGGCCGCTTTCCAAACAGTTATGTCATCATCATCATCATCATCATCATCATCATGTTATAGTTACGGTATTATATTTGAAATTTGAATGCGGTGGGATTACAACTTTTGTAATGAAATTACATGATTCACAGGTTTAATAACATCATGAGTTCCGCAGGAATATTCACTTCTTAAAATTTCAAAACTCTCTTTTCTAGATTTAAAATCCTGGGTTTTAACACACACACTTGTATCATTATTGTCATTGGTTTTATGATAATTGTAGTCACTAGTCTTAAATTACACAACAAAATCGAGAGAGAAATTAATTGAAATCTTGAATTGAATCTTGACAATGAATCCTTTTTGTCTCTTATAATAGGGCCTACAAAGAATTTAGGTAAAGGTAAAGCAATCCCTGTAACAGGCCGTGAAGGCCGATTGGGTTGAGAGATGATTGAGGCTCCCACATCTTCTAGACAATCGGCTCACAGATGGCGGTAAGGTTGTCAGCCTTACGCGCCGGCCGCCTTTTACCATCCAGGAAGATTCCTGGTACTCCTTCCTGTTAGAGACTGAGTCGAACCCATGGCCATAGTACGGCTGAAAAAATTAATAAATTGAAAAAAATCCACCTCATAAGGACTCGAACCCGCGACCACGTGCTTCCCAATGAATTTTGAGAGGTTCTAAAAAATCGACTTGAATGCAGTAAAAGGTGTTTTGCTTTGAAGTACCCCAAGTGCGCCGTGCGGTCCTTTGGAAGTCCTTCCTGGGAACTTAAACGCGTTACATTCCAAAAGATCAAATCCTTCATAGCCTCCGCTGTGAGTACCTCAAATCCTACATACCTAAGCAAAATGAAGGAATTGATGAAAATATTCAGTTCTGATAAGTCATTCTACTCATGGAAGTTTCCTGAATGCGTGTTTAAGTCCTTAGCACTGTTAATTTCCTAACAAAACTCGCAGGAGCCGGGATAGCGCAGTCGATATAAAACTGGCTACGGGCTGGACGACCGAGGGGTCGGTGTTCGATTCCCGACAGAGTCAAGAATTTTCTCTCTTCTACGCCTTTTTCAGGCCGGCTCTTGGGTCCATCCAGTCTCCTATCCAATATGTACTGCGGCCTCTTTACAAGGGGGTAAAGCGGCCGGGGCGTGAACCTGACCGCTCACCTCCATCTAGTGCCGAGATCAAGAAAACGTGGATCTATACAAACACTCCCCCCACACGCCTTCATGACGCAGAGCTTAATTAGTCAAGCACAGAGGGCAATTTTACCTCTTTTTTTCATATTCATATTTTTTAACTTTATGTAATTATTACCGATTCTAATATAAAGCGTAATTTCACATTTGTTTTTTAGAGGTTCCAATTGTGGAAGGTTTAGCGGCTGTACTGACCACGAATATTGGTGCTTTTCCTAAGTTTCTTCAGGAAAATGGTGGAATAATATATTCTTACATGCCACTGCATTCTTAATATTTATTTTTATATCTTTGCAATTTGAATCGCGTCATCAGATAACATCAAAATCCTACCACAATTTTGGCAATAATTATTGTGTTTATCGTGCGGTAAAATCACTTAGTAAGGATCACAACAAGAAGTGAACAACGTGTCCGCGTCCCCCCCCCCCGCTTCAGAGGGTGAAAGGGTGAGACAGAGAGAGGAAGAGACTAACCCCAGAAACGCGAGTTGCGGGCCGTTCTCCAGCAGAAAGCTGGTGTAGGCGCGAGGGATGCGTTGCAAACAGGAGCGTCACCATGTTTACGTTACACTGTCCTTTAGATTGCTTTTGCATTGGCAGGTTTGTCTGTGTGTACATCTAACTAACCAACGAAATATAAAAGCTCAGGGCCTTCCGTCAGCGATTTATATTAATAACTGGTCAATACATTAATTGTTCTATGGAATAAAAAGGTTCATTGCCGTGTTAACAAAAACCGCCTCTTGAGTATATTTTGAACCAACTCTACCAGGATCACATATTCACCATTTTGTCTTTCTAAGATCAATTCTAACGTTGGCACAAATCTACTCTAAACTAGTCATTTCCCTTCTATTCTTGTCTTTGGTTCACCGCCTTGAAAATTGGGTCGATAGCGTAAAGATCCTCGTTATGCAAAGGTTTCATTCCCCCGTCACATGAAGTCATTAATTCTGATTGTTTCTTAGTTTCATGACGCTGTATCTATATTTAGACTACGTAGGGTATAATAAGAAATACCGGGATATTCCACAGTAATTTCAGAAAGATTTGAAAATGGTTGTGGTCTGCTTTAAGATATTTATAAAAAAACTCCGTGGATTTAGTCCACAAGCGAACCAACAGACCGAGCGGCCGTTGCTTGTTGGCAAAGTTAGTGCCAACTTCAGCGGATAGATGGTGTCGCGTGGTGAGCGCAACGAATCCCCACGGCCGTTAATTTCGGTTTTCTAGACCGGAGCCGCTATTTTTCTATTTAAGTACCTCTTCAATTATCCTTACGAGGCTGAGTGGACCTCGTTTCAGACCCACTACTTCCCAGAGAATCTGATAGCGCCGGGAATCGAACCAGGACCTCTGGATCTGTAGCCAGGATCTCTGACCAATAGACCACAGATGCAGTCCTTTAAGTCATTTAAACGATGCAATTTGTCCCTAGCGTAGTTGGCTGAGGCGCTATGGTAAAAGCTGGAAGGTGGCGGGTTCGATGCCCGATGAGATCACTGGATATTTTCAATTTATCTAATCCTTCCAGCCGCACTATGGCCCTGGGAGCGACTCAGCCTCTAACATAAATGAGTACCAGGCATCTTCCTGGGGTATAAGGAAGGTGGCGCATAAGGGTGACAACCTCACCACCATCTGTGAGCCGATTGTCTAGAAAATGTGGCATCATGGATGTCTCACAACCCTATGGGCCTCCATGGCCTGTTACAGCGATAGCTTTTTTTTTTTCCATGGCACAACAGCCCCAGTGAACCTGGGCCTACATCCATGAACTTCTCCGTTCACTTCGGTTTTTCTAGATCTTACACATTCGGTAGGACTCCTTTGGCGGGTGATCAGCTCGTCGCAAGGCCTCTACCTGTACACACACACAAACTAAACATCCATGCCCTGGGTAGGATTCGAACCCACGATCCCGGTTTCCAAGTGAGAGAAGACAGTACATGCCTTAGACCGCTCGGCTACTGTGACCGGCACAGGGATAGCTTTACCTTTACTTAATTAAGCATGACGCCCTTAAAACTTAGGTGGGTGCTTTCTTGTTTAATTGAGACGTGTGGGGAGGAGTGTCTGTGCTTATTTAAACACAGCACCGTTAAGACGTATTAATTAATTAATTAAGCACTACGTTTGGATGAGCAGAAGCGTCACTCTTAAAGGAAATCTATCATTTCAGAGACATTCTTTGCCTCCATCATCAAGAAATAATAGAGATGGTATTCAACTTCTGTTAGAAACTGACGCGGCTGCTCACCCGACGCGTTGTTACTAGTAGTCGCCGTGAGAACTTCAAGTCCTATAAACATAGCTCTTGTTGCATTTAAGATTCTGACAGTGGTGACTATGAAGAATACTTTCGAATGAGATGCGACGACGTGTAGTCTGGTAGAGAGTTTTGTTCGCACTTCGACCCTGAAGATGGAAGTAGTACGTTCCTTTCAACAGTTCCAACAGACTACACGCACAGGATAACGATTGTCGTAGTGTTTTCGATCTGTCGTTACCATGGAAACCAAATGCAAAGTGAATTAAAATTAGTTACAATGCGACCAGAAGATGGCAGAAACTTTCGGAAGTTTTTAGTCGGTATTGCAGTGTCGATCTTTCAAAGAAAAAAAACTTTCTTTAGTCTAAACAGTATTGTTATCCCTATTCCACCAATATGTATTTCTAGGACTTCTGAAGTTCATACCATGCGTATTCATTAAAATTGTGATTCCTTAGAGCCTTTCAACGGCTATAATACGTAGGTCGTACCGAAAGTCATGAGCACTCGGCACGGCGGCCAGTGATTGGCCTATTGTAGCCTGACCCGGGTGATTATGATGCTGGAGAATTTGGTGGAATGAAGATTGGCAAGGGAAACCGAAGTACTCGGAGAAAACCCGCCTCAGCCCCACTTTGTCCACCACAAATCCCACACGTTCAGCTCCAAACTCCGGCCGCTTTATCTCCACATAGGGAAATCATGGTACCCCTTGGTTAAGAGGATTGGTGCACCTCAGAGCCAGTCTCGACAGAGTAGTGAGAAAAAAAAAGTGTCCTTGTCAGGAATCGAACTTCGATTCCCCGATGGTCAAGTTTGTAGTTAAGTCACTATATCTATAGAGCCACGCCGGCCCTTATTCTATGGGTATAGTGATTTAATTAGACAGTTCATTAGAATTAGCTTATACAAGGGACAAGAAAACAAGTGACCCGTTTCGTTTCGGTACTTACATAGCATCAGCAATTTTAAACGATAAATGGGAATAAGCATTTGTACTGATTCTGTGAATGCTAGAAATCTTTTTTTCTGCCATAGTGAGAAAGTACTGTACATATATCTATCGCCCTACATAGGCTAACTTTGAGTTAACGCTATTTAATAGTACACTTTAAATTTAATTGTTTTATAGCATACTAAAATAAACAGAATTGGTTTCAAAAACAAGGAAATGATTCATAACCATCTGCAACGAATAGTATTAGAGTTGATTAAGTTATACATTTTTTCAATGAAAATGGAAGGCGGGAAAATCAAAGAAGCTAACAAAATTCTTGAGTTGCGCGACCATTCTTGGGAATGCAACTATTCCATACGTCGAAGAAACGCATATAACATACACTCATATATATTGTCACGTAGTACGTGTGACTATACAAGGGGTTTAAATTGATGAATATATTTATTGACTTCTTACAGGTAGTGACTATAAATAACTATAACACCATCGCTATTTCATATTTCACAGTTCATTAAAGTACACAGTCTAGTGTTCTGTCTGTTACTAGACGTTTCATAGTAACGGCTAAAACAATAGTTATTCCTCTGCCTCAGCTCAAGTCCTCCCTTCACAAATGACAGAACTAAGCTCTAACTTCGTTCCATGCTTATAACAGCACGGACCACGCAGAAAACACTGTTCCTCTGTTGCATGCGTATACGTTGCTGCGGGAATGTGCTTATCAACCGTTTCTCAGAAACGGTCCTGGTATATTCGCCCATTTCGCGAACGTTGCATAGCAACGACTCTACAAAACCGAAAGGTAAATTTGTTGTGAATTTTAGATTCAGATTTTCTTAACCTCTGCACAGGATGGAGATGAATTTTAGCTTCACGCCCCGGTCTCTTCAGCCTTTGGTTAAAGGCCGCCGACATCCACTTAATATATAGCTGGATTGGCCCAAGATCCTGTCTTGAGGCTGTGGAGTAAGGGAATACAGCCCAGAAAAATACGCCCATAAGAGCATACATTTGCACTAAATATTTTTTAACAACTACGTGGAATTCAATTTGAGAGCAAGCAGCAACAGTAGGCGCTGAAGGGTGGGGAAACATGGCACTTCAAACAACAAACCCAATAAAACATCGAACTCCGAAACTCTGTCAATAACTATTCGTTTGAAAGGAGTGAGATACCTCAAACCATTGTTAGTGTTACATTGCAACAGTTGATCTTATGTGAGTTCGTGCTTTTCCTTTCAATTTGAAGAAACTTCTTCCATAAATATGTTTCCATAGAAACTCGCAATTTCTATTGTTGAATCATCACTGTTAAAAGCTGTTGAGACAAATTTCTTTCACTGCCCTCAAGAATCCGTATCAGGACAGCCAATGCTCTAATATGCAACACCTTGAACATAGTGTAGAGGAGAACAGCAGGTCCACACACATTAAAGAACGAACACAAATAATATTGGGGGGAGAAAAGGTCAACTTTTTGATAGGACTGTTCAAGTCAAGGAGGATGAGATGAGCTGTTCATGTAGCACGAATGGGGGAGACGAGGAATGCGTATAGGATATTGATGAGAAAGCCAGAAGGAAAGATACCACAGGGACGACCAAGGCGTAGGTGGGTGGACAATATTAGAATGGATCTTAGAGAGATAGGATGGGATGGGATGGGATGGGGATGGGATGGATTGGATAGATCTGGCTCAGGATAGGGACCAGTGGAGGGCTCTTGTGAACAAGGTAATGAACCTTCGGGTTCTATAAAATGCTGGGAAATTCTTGAGTAGCTGAAGAATTGGCGGCTTCTCCAGAAGGGCTCAGCTCCATAAGTAAGTAAGTAAGTAATAATCTACAAGGCCTTCAAATTACTCGCCGGAAGCCTGAAGTTCATCCAAAAAATACGTAAAATTATCAGTGCTTACCTAACTGGAAACTGACACACGGTAGCGTAGATGGTTGAGGCACTATGTTACAAGCTGGAAGGCTGCGGGATCGAGTCCCGATGAGGCGATTTTCTTTTTTCAATTTACCTAATCCTTCCAGCCGCACTATGGGCCTGAGGCCGACTCAGCCTCTAACAGAAATGAGTACCAGGAATCTTTCTGGGGGAGTAAAGGACGGCCGGCGCGTAAGGCTGACAACCTTATCGCCATCTGTGAGCCGATTATCCAGAGAAAATGGGGGAGCCTCGACGTCTCACGATCTATTACAGGGATAGCTTAACCTTTACCTAACTGAAAACACTTCATGTCCATTACAAATACCAAACTGCTAATGTTGTTTACGGAAATGATCATCACCAAGTCTCACAGTCATACATAAATATATTCTGTGGACGAAATTAAGAGTTTGTGAATGTTAAAGTAATTGGCGTATAGGCTATAGTAACTAATAACCTTTCGCCATAGCTCAAGCGGTTAGTCGCTGGCTTCCCATTGCGGTGGCCCGGGTTCGATCCCGGGTCTGGTCAAGTGGGATTTGTGGTGGACAAATTGGCGCTGGGGCAGGTTTTCTCCGAGTACTTCGGTTTCCCCTGCCAATCTTTGTTCCACCAATTGATCCACAATCACCCTCACCTATCATCTGTGGCTGGTACAATAGGCCAGAAGTGGCCGCAGTACAAGGCACTGAGACCCACCCCACCAGAAATTAAAAAAAAAAAAAAAAACTAATGATCTTTGAACAGTTTAAATTTTGATTTGTGTCTCACTCTGCTCATACACAGAATTATATGTCTGTGTTGTTATATCCTGTACACGTACATGTACTGCGAATCATCGATTCCGCTTTCAAGGAGAAATAGCGGGTGTCTAAAGATTAATTTTCTCAGGACGAATCGGAAAGTTCAGAGGGCCTAATGCGTTGCAGCTGCGGAAGGATATAAATTTCATTATATTGATGACGATCGCGCACACAACGTTATACAAAGCATTCTAATTTAACATCCTATGCAAATATATAAATTTTATATCAGTTTCTCTGTTGCTTTCCTCACGGTAACGCAATATATAACACACGAAGAAATGGAATTTGCTCCTTCTGCTGCCAGCAGGTACGATGGGCCAAGTACTTTATTAATTTTCGGATGCAATAGGATTACCAATTAGGAATTATTTAAAGTAATGAACTTTATAATTTATTAAAGTTTTAAGTAATATATTATGATAATAATAACAAAAGCAATAAAATTCTAAGCCTATAAATATTACTGTTACTTATATACATATAAAATTATCAATTACAACAGCCAATCTATTAATGTTATTTATGGAAATAATTATCAGTTATTCTAGAGTGTCCATTTTAATACTTTCCTTCCACCCACAACTAAGTGTGTCTTCCTTTCAGGTTTTCAAAACATTCATATACCATTGTTATTTTCAGATAATGTTAAAGTATAATTTAAGAAAGAAAATTGTATGTAAATAAAACAATATTTCATACTCACATAATATAAAGAATAGTCCATCCATCTTAATTTCAGAAAGTAATTAAATGGCACTTCAAAATTTGTCATTAAATGAAACAGCGCAAGAGCATTGTATTCGAAAAAATATACCAACTGTCAAAAATACGTCTGAACACACGTCGAAACACAAAGACACCATACAGTTGGAAAACACGGGGTACACGCAGTACATAAACACGCACATTTAAGTAACCACTTTGTTATTAATTCATGTACTAAACACAATGGCATTATCTGAGTAATAAAAATAGGCTTAATAATACTGTACAAGACAAGAATAGAATGAGGCCCCTTCGGACGCCCGGTAGAAACACCTGCATAGCAAAAGGTACACTCCGCATCTTCAGAACAAAAACTCAAGAAGTTCCTCTCCTAAGCTTCACCACCACCTCCTCCTCCGCCGCCACCACCCAATCTCCCCCCACCCCGCCCTTAAAGCACCCTGTTGTTTTTCCTCTCTCTCCTGCACATATACAGTCCCTCGTGCCATTCTATTACCAATTCTGAAAATATCGATTTGACATTTCAAAGCGTTTTTCGCTTCGCGTTATAATGCCAAGAGATGATTAAAGAACTTTGTGAAAGACGGGTTTATAAAGCAGTAAAAGTTTTCATGTTACTTGACTTTCTGAAGCCCGAAATTCAGCTAAATAATATGTAAACACTGTTCCAATGCGCCCCTATTAGGAAGACCAGCCTGTTGGTGCTGTTTTGGTAAATAAGAGCTATTTATTCTGAATAATGTGCAAAACACATAAACACGTGTATATTCTGTGGGTAAAGTGCTAAGTTCCTTTAATATTAAGGCGGTGATGTGGACTGTAAGCTAACCGCTCTTGCTTCCAAGGGACTTAGAGCTTTACGCCTGAATTTGGCTACCCATATTCAAGTTCGGAGACTCACGATACTGGTCTCGTCATTTGTATCATATTCAATGACGCTGTTTGAGAGGGAAACTTCAAAACTCCTGCCAGACCAATCAGAGTGGCCGAGGATCTATGGAAGATATCGTCTTGGGTGATTCAAAAACTGGACTCTTAAGGTTTGAATCCTCAGTTTTTCTGTATTGAGTTGCGCTAAAAAGTACAGTTACTAGTCGAGGCCTCATACAAGACGTCCTACCAAATGTCTCAAAAATTGTTCGAGACTTAGGCCTTAATCTGCAAGAGGGTAGCCCACTAAATCTAATATACTATGGCTGAAGAAACAAGACCTCTCATAAATGTGTACAGGGACCATGGAGGTAGAACTCCGTGCATTAGATTTTAGGCATTAGATGTGAATGAATAGTCAATTTCATGCTTTATTACCGAAGTCAGATTTGCACGTGAAAGCTGAACAGAGGTGTGGATGGGTTCTACAGCCGGTCTCAATACGACGAGAACAACCCTTGTCTCTGCCTGTAATTCAACCCCGATCTGCTACTGACGTTTTCAGAATTAAATCCAATAGAATTTCAAATATTCGGGAGCGACAGTGACAAAAAATCAGAATCTGGTTCATAAAGAAACTCAGACAAGATTAAATGGGGCCCACCCACCCTCCTATCCAATGGGTACCAGGGGCTCTTTCCCCGGGAGTAAAGCGGCCAGGGTGTGAAGTTGATCATTCACCTCCAGCTAGTGCCGAGGTCAAGAAAATATGGATCTATACCTCCATTCCCCCATATGTCTTAATGGCATAGTGCTTAATTAGTTAAGCACAGGGACCTTACCTTTTTTTTCCCTCGACACTACAGCCCCAGAAGGACTAGGCCTACTTCCATGAACTTCTCCGTTCACTTCGGATTTTCTAGATCTTACACATTCCGTAGGACTCCTTGGGCGGGTGATCAGCTCGTCGCAAGACCTCTACCTGTACACACACAAACTAAACATCCATGCCCTGAGTGGGATTCGAACCCGTGATCCCGGTTTCCAAGCGAGCGAAGACCGTACATGCCTTAGACCGCTCGGCTACCGTGACCGGCCTTTACCTTTTTAAAATTCCCGTAATTCTTGTTACCATTCAGTACAGAACCTTCTGACTTCTCGTCTGCTGTCTAAACACGTAAAGATTAAAGCACAGAGAACTACAGAGTGTTTTGTAGTTTTGTATCAGTTTGAAATTTGGTCTCTGATATCAAGGTAAGAAGGTAGTCTTAAGTGACAGAGAGCAGCGTAGTTGGACCCAAGAGGGATGAAACAGTAGAAGCCTCAAGAGGACTATATAATGAGGAGCTTCATAACTTTTACTCTTCGCCAAGTACAATTAGAATGACCAAGTCATTCATTCATTCATCTGTTTCAGGATAGGGACCAGTGGAGGGCTCTTGTGAACGCGGTAAAAACATTCACGTTCCATAAAATGTGGTAAATTCTTGAGCGACTGAGCAACTGGTGGTTTCTCAAGAAGGACTCAACTACATGGAATTAGCTACTTAGTCAATCCAGACAAGTAAAATTGAATCTGATTTCCTACGATGGTACGAAGACAGACCGGTGTGTTCTGGGTTCAGTTCCCGTACAACTATGCCCTATTGCACAAGCCAAATCAAACCGATATCTACCTCTGCAGCAACTTACTGGTTTAGACTGGACTCGACTTGACTAGTGTTAGCAAACTAACCAGTACTGACAGTACTGACTGTGCTTAACAAGACTCACAGCACGCCACGTCACATGTTCTTATCCAGTCCAGACTGAACTGAACCATCAATCAGCGATTGACTAGTTAATTAATAACATTTAAATTCAAGGAATTTAATAGCATCAGATGGAATGAGGAGATATAGAATAATCACGAACAGCGAGTAGGCAGGTATTTTAGAGTAGCCGGTCATTAGTTATTTGATGGAACTTTCTATACTGGCCTTCACCTGATGGACATAGAGGAAAATGAGAAAAATCTCCAGTTACAATAACCGGCGTCCATATGAATCTCGTATCTGGTAAATTCCGAAAAACACAAGAAAATTTAAACGTTATGAAAACTTTGCCAGTGGAAGAATGACCTTTGAAGTTTTTAATAACATAAATCAAAATTTCAAGACACGTAAACTAAATGAGTTGTGAATAGTCTAAATTTGGTTTTATCATCTTTCCATTCAATGACATATAAGCGAAAATAAAGGCATGAGGGTAACATCGTCAGTGTCTTTCCTCATACGATCTCTGAAAGTACCCAGGATTTGATCAGCTGCAATAAGAGAATCTGCTTGTTCTAGATGAATCTTCAGATAACCTCGTTCGCTTTGATGTCGTCAGTCTTCTCACCAATGTTCCAGTCGGCGAAGCCCTGAAACTCATCAGAAATAAGTTCCACAACGATGACACACTGGCGGAACGGTCTGTTTTGCAGGTCGAAGCCATCAAGGAGTTGTTGGAGGTTTGCCTGAGAACCAAATATTTTCAGGTGGACATGTTCTTCGAACAGAAAGATGGTATGATTATGGGAAGATCTCTGTCGCCCATTGCGAGCATCATTTTCGTGGAGCATTTTGAGAAACTGGCTCTTGACTCGGCACAACATAAACCATCACTGTGGCTCCGGTGCGTTGAAGACACGTTTGTGGTGTGGCCTCATGGTCCAGAGTAGTTACAGGATTTCCTCAGCCACCTCAACAGTTTAAGGCCGTTCATCCAGTTCACCATGGAAACAGAGTCAGACAGTGCGATTGCCTCTCTTGATGTGCTGGTCAGCAGGGTAGAGGCGACACTAGCCACCAGAGAGTAGACGAAAGTCACCCAAACAGGCCGGTACCTCAACCTCAACTCTAGCCATCCGCCGCATGTGAAAAGAGGTTTGATTCAGAGTCTGCACAACAGAGCTTCCACCATATGACAAGAGCGAAAAGACCTGGTTAAGGAGATCAGCTGCCTGAGAAGTGGTCTCTAGTTCAGCGGCTGTCCGCAAGGTTTCATTGACTCGGTCATTAACTCCGAGGGTAGCAGTTGTCCGAAAAGAGAGCAAAAGCCCCTGGGCTCTGTGTACATCCCATATGTGAAGGGTGTTTATGAGAAGTTCAAACGTGTAGGGAATTGATTCATCAGGGGTCCAGTGATTAAGATTGGCTCTTTCTAAGGGGCCGAACTGAGTAGGTGTCTGCCCCCTCACATGAGGACGGAAACAGATCAAGTTTCTGAAACGTCGTGATTTATAAAGCCTAGAAGGTGAGTGGTCAGCTACACGCCCCGGTCGCTTAACCCCTGATGAAAGAGCCCCCGGTACCCATTCGATAGGAGGTTGGGTCGTGCCCAGAGCTAGTCTGGACGACTTGGAGAAGAGAAAATTTTTGCCCTCACCGGGACTCGAACTCCGACCCCTCGGTCGCCAGCCCGTAGCCAGTCGGTAGACTGACTATGCTATCCCGGCTCCTAATTCCTCTCAGTAAGGAACAAAATTTCCAATTTGTTCACAAGCAAAAATTAACGCACTAGAATGCATTTCTGTGTGGGGGAGTATGGAGGGGTATACAACGGAAGTACACACATTTTCCGGATTACTACTTCAAAATTTTGGTACAGTTATTCATCGGTAGTAGTTCCAGTTACCGCAGATAGAGATGCGTACATATGAATGGTATAGGTGGAGTTGTTCCTGTGCTTCAGTAACTAAGCACTATTGCATTAAGACTTAAGGGGAAGTGGAGATGTAGCTCCACCAGTCTTGATCTTGGCGCTATATGGAGGTTACTGGTCAGCTTCACGCTTCGGCTCCTGTACACACTGGATATGAAGTTGGGTGAGCCTCAGAGCCGGTTTGGACTCTACTGACTATAGAAAAATCTCTTTCCCTTACCTGGAATCGAACCCCGGCAGTCCAGCACGTAGCCAGTCGCTATACCGACTCAATTAACTGTACCAATCTGACAGTTCGCGAAATACAAACTGTTTCTCTTCGCATGTTATAAAACCTACATCAATAGAAAGAATTCTTCAAAGATTTGTAGATCTTAAAGAATTGCTCATTCTGAATAAGTTACTTTTCATATGACAAGTCGTTTTAGAGAGCTTTGATAACGTTCGGCTTAAGCATCGTGCAAGTTAGGGATTACGGTACACCCGTGCGGGCCGAAATTCATTTAGTCTGCCGTCTCTCATTTCGGAGTTGATCGAAATCTGCAAAGTCATTTTGGGTATGAAACAAGCATGACCGTTCCCATTACCAGTTCATGGTATGTAATTATTTTCTTCCTACCCGGGTCGGTGTAGTTTTATGCCACTTTTGCTGTTCAGAAAGGCGCCAGACTTGTCCCACCCTTCCGTTCCCACTGTATATATGCAACTAAGGTAGTAGGCATTTTCCTTCTCTGATCATAACTCCCCTCTGGCGGCAATCAAGAAAACCACAAAACTACTGCATAGGACATTACTGGTATGGGAAAGGGCAAAAGATTCCTTTCTCTAGAGACTACGGTTCGATTCTCACAGTTCTTATGCACGACTTAAGTTACAGTGAATAACACAGTGATAACCGGATACTCAATTCAGGAAATGCTTTCTGTCATTCATCATCGGATATTCTTTCTTCTGACTGACGCCTAAAACGTAGTAAAGATAAGGTAACTTACTTATTTACTTACGGAGCTAAGCCCTTCTTGAGAATCCGCAAAATCTGCAGTTCTTCAAGAATTTCCCAGCATTTTATAGAACCCGAAGGTTCATTACCGTGTTCACAAGAGCCCTCCACTGGTCCCTATTAACCACATCAGTCCAATCCATACCATACAATCCTATCTCTCTAAGATCCATTTTAATATTTTCCAACCACCTACGCCTTGGTCTTCCCAGTGGTCTCCTTCCTTCTGGCTTTCCCACCAGTATCCTACATGCACTCACCTTGTCCCCCATTCGTGCTAAATGCCATGCCTACCTCATTCTCCTTGATTTGGGCGCCCTCCAGGTATGGAGGTAAGCGGCGAATATACTGAATAAGCAGTATGGGACAGCCAACAGGGGGTGGTCCTCCAGCTTGGGGGTTGGGCGTGGGGCTAACAACTCCTAACCTAAAAAATAACCTTGTTAAGAAAATGCATGCAAAACCTCGGACCTGGACGGATTATCTTGATAAACGACCTAATCCAAAGATAATGTAATATAAAGGTAAAGTTATCACTGTCTTTACTCAAATAAGCACTATGACACGAAGGCGTATGTGGAAGTGGAGGTGTTTACGTGCTGTATGGTGAATGCTAATCTTGATCTCTCACGTTAAGGGAAGAAGAGGGAGGGTGATAGGAGCGGAGAAGCTCAGTCGATATAGCGACTAGGTTACGGGATGGAAGACCGGGGTTCAATTCCAGGCTAGGATAAGTAATATTTCTCTTCTCCATAGCATCCAGACGGTCTCTAACGACTACCCAGCCTCCTATCCAATGCGTACCCAGGACTTTATCCCCGGGGGTAAATCGGCAGAGGCGTGAAGGTGTCAAAGTAAAAAATTGTGGAGCTATACCTCCACTCCCCCATAAGTCGTCATGGTACAATGTTTAATTGCGTAATTAAATAGTAAAATATATTTCACATGTAGAGGGTGAAAGACTGGTCACATTTCCTGCGATATGACGTCATGAAGTCGGACGAAAGTCAAGAAGCGTTTAGAGGAATACGTCCCCTCCATCTTCGGGGTTCAAGAGTAAACCAAGCAAGGAATCAGCATGGAGCAAATAGCAAGGAAGCTTTGCTTGATGTTGGTTTATTTGTTCTTACTCTTCAACCTTGAAGATGAAAGAGATATCTTCCCCGAAGTGTCATTTGACTTTAAACGGCCTTCTGTTCCAGAAGGTACGACTCTTCATGATCACAGCTGCAGTGGGGTGGGGCTAAGTCCCTTGTACTGCGGCCACTTCTGGCCTATTGTACCAGCCCCAGATGATAAGTGAGGGTGATTGTGGAGCAGTTGGTGGAATGAAGATTGGCAGGGGAAACCGAAGTACTAGGAGAAAACCTGCCCCAGCGCTACTTTGTCCACCACAAATCTCATTTGACCAGACCCGGGATCGAAGCCGGGCCACCGCGGTGGTAAGCCAGCGACTAACCGCTTGAGCTATGGCGCGGCCCGCACTTTCCCGTAAGTCCTTCAGTTTTGGAAATCAATCCAAGAGAAGCAAGTGGAGGCACCAGAGTGGTTAGACTACGGGAACATTGAGGATCTCACGACGCTGTCTTCTGGTCCGTGACGTCATGTCGTGTGGTGGGAGTTCACTCTTAATTTCCTAGCTTGTCTTATGTCCACCTAATGTCGCGGTTCAGTGACTGACACTCTTGCTCCTGGTTTGGGATGTTCCTGGCTAGATTCTTCACTCGGAGATATGTTACTCTGACTGCGGGGTATCGCGGTTTTTCTCGGTCAATCCAGTCAAAGAGGGCTGCTGAAAGCCATGGAATTTTTCAGTCATTTCAGGTAGATACAGGCAGTGTGAAAACAAACAAGACACATTTCATACGGAACCAATTTTTTTAAACACCTAACTTAGACACCTTGTGTCATACACTGTTTCCATCTTCAGGTGATAAAGGAAAACACCTACTCGGTTGGGCCCCTTAGAAAAAGCTAATCTTAAACACGTCCAGTGTCCTCTGTTACCTAGAATTCCTGACGATGGAAAAAGTACAAAACCCAGTAACTCTGTCTCATCCACCATCGTCAGAACCCTTCAGAAACTAAAGATACACAGTGTTCCTAAAGGTAAGGTCAGTACTTTCGGATATGATAGAAGAGGTCATTTTAAGTGAAGAAGTCCATAAGAGCGTTTCTCCAATTACGATGGCTCTTCGACTCTCCCTGGTAGCTCAGCTCCCCCCCCCCACTTCAAATTGCATAAGTTTGAACGAGAGAACGCCATCTAAACCCCGGTGAAACAAAAGCTAGCCAACAGTCGACTGTTAGAACTGCACATCTTAGTGTTTTCTGTTTATTTCTTGACGCAGTTTTCATGCCATTCACGTTCTTAAATGCCGAATAAGATGATACGGTTTACGTTAACAGATTTTGCGATAGAAGTGCTGTAGCTGCTGTTGTAGAATAGCGAAAACGTTTTCCACACAGCACAAACACGGATCGACGAGTGTTTTTACCAGGATTTTCAACACATTTCGTGAAGCTGGCACTCTTCCTGAGCACCACTATGGTTTAGTGGTTAGAGTTCCTGGCTACAGATCATGAGGTCCCTGATTCGATTCTCGGCGCTGCCAGCTTTTCTAAGAAGTAGTGGGTCTGGAACGGGGTCCACTCAGCCTCGTGAGAATAACTGAGGAACTATTTCAAGGAAATAGTGGCTCCGGTTTAGAAAACCGAAATTAACGGCCATGGGGTTTCGTTGCGCTGACCACGCGACACCCTCTATCTGCTACAGTTGGTACTAAATTCGCTGACCAGCAGCGGTTGCTCGGTCGGTATAGTTCTCGTGGAGACTCAAGCCACTGGGTTTGTTTTGTTTGTTTGGTACTCTTCCCAGCATTCATGTTTCGTTAGATGGTCAAAGCCAACGAGATGAGGCCGGAGAACAGTCTTCGATTGGCAAAAGTTCGGGAAGACTTTCCTTCCGTTTTGTGGCTCGCATACCAGACTTGACGAAGGCTTGCTCCCGTATCTTATGCAGCGTGTGCGACACCTCGGACCTTGAGACCCTGATGGCTCTTATACAACTACAGGAAGGAGGGACTATAGTGTAAATGTAATATAAATTTACTGCCTCATTGTCCGTGCACCTATCTCAAGGATGGCACATTTATTTGGTTCTCTTAAGTCAACTGACTGGAGTCTCCGTGGTTTTATTCGGTACAGTAATATCACCTGTGTAATGTTTGCTTCATGGGTTCCAAGTAATATAGATGACATGACGAAGCAGATCCAGTAACTATGCTAGGTATCTGTTCATATATCAGCAGGCTATTGTCAAACTAGACGGATCGTTGTACAAAGATTTATGTCTACCCACTGGCGCCACCGCGTGGAAATATGACCCATGTGTATGCCGGGGTTTGGGGGAGATAATAGTTGAGCCCGCGACATTTAGTTACTGAATTTCAGAACTCAGTAGTGACAAGATGCAAGATGCCTAAGGCTTGGGCCACACGAGCGCACGAAGTACGTCCGTTGCAACGAACGTACTTTATGACGGACGTTGCTGAGAACACCACATAGTTGTAGAATGCGTTTCGTAGTTTCTTGTGTGAAATGGAGCCAGAAGAAAGCGTAGCATTCGCCTCTCTTCTTTTATTTCTACAACTGACGTCACGACGTTCGTTACAACGGACGCATTTTGTGCGCTCATGTGGCCCCAGCCTTTTAAGAGAAACAAAGCAACTAGGGACTGCAGAAAATAGCATAACGGCAAGACACTTTATTTGTACTTTTATTTCTATAAGGTAATAAATCAAAGTGAATAAGGCTTATGAAACATGTGCAAAGTATTGAAGAAACGAGATGTATATACAAAATTTTGTTTAAAAAGTAGAAGAGAAAGAGACCATTTAAGATATCAAGGCCGTAGGATAATGCTGCCACATGTTTGGAATCCAGAAGGGTTACTTCCATGGAAACGCTAGAACAGACTGTTGCATATGAAGTAACAATAGCGGTATTGTAATCCCAACAGTGAGCCGTTGCCTAGAGAACGCCGAGTCTCCACGTTTATAACGAGAGTTCACTGCATAGCAGCGGCCGAGGTTATAAAAAGGGTTGAAGGCATTTGCCAAGTCAGTTGGAACCTAGACGCCATACGATATAGAAGACAGCAAGAAGTCAGTCTTCAGAAAGCGGCCGCCGAAGACAGTTGAGATCCAACCACAACCAAGGACAGTTGAGACGTCGCATTGGAGTACTGGGCCACAAGACAAGCTACACTGCAAGCGTGTGATTGTATAAGTGAAGCACAATAAAGATTCGCTAATTCCGAGACCCACGTGAAGTTATTTGTCGCGTGACATACACAACACGTGACAATACTGAAATGGATCTAAAAGAATTAGGATGTGAAGACCTGGAATGGATTACTCTATCTCATGACAGGGAAAATGGCGGTCTTCTATAAACATAGATATGAATGTTTGGGTTCCATACAAGCGGAAAATAACTATAAAATTTTCGAGGATGTTTCTGCTCAATAGAATAAGAATAATAATATTGTAATTATGTAAGATTTTAGGTTTTCACGGTGGTGACTATGAAGAAAGCAGTCTTCTGGGATGTGAGGCCGTGTAGATATTGTGTTAACCGACGTTTTGGAGGAACGTATCGCTCGCCGATTTCTTCTTCTTCTTCTATCCTGAAGATGGAGGCGATATTTTCCTCCGAAACGGCAGTTCACACAATATCTACATGGCGCCACATCCCAGAAGACTGCTTTCTTCAATACTGTAATTGTTTTTCAGTGTTATAGTTTTTAATATTTAATTCTTAGTCTAGTTTCCAGTCCAGCTTCAGTTTTGTCTACATCGGACTCTGCTAGAGGCTGCTCGCTGTTGGAAAGTAAAGGCACTGAATTACTGCTCATTCTCTGCACAATGTGCAAGAAAATAATGCAGATAGGAATGTTCACCACTTAATCTCTTACTCTGTCTGTCTGTCTGTCTGTCGTTTCGCACGTTTCATCTGGAGAACCACTGAACACATTCTACAAAATCTTATACGAAGGTTGTGCCACTGGGGGTCGTACCGAATTCATAAATTTTAACTTCGATCAAACTGGTAAGTGAGCGACGTAGCGGAGGCACGAATTTGGGAAGTTGAAACTAAATTATCACAGCTACAAAAATGTGGTAAGCTAAACGTAAAGTTGCCCCTGTGCTCAACGAATTAAGCACTACGCCACGAAGGCGTATGGGGGGATGGATGTGTAGATCAACATTTCTTGACTTCGGTACTAGCTGGAGATAAGTGATCAGCTTCACGCCTCTCCCGCTTTACACCCGGGGAAAGAGCCACCGGTACCTATTGGATAGGAGATTTGGTGGACCCCAGGGTTGGTATGGACGATTTGGAGAAGAGAAAATTCTTGACCCTACCGGGACTCGAGCTCCGTCCCCTCCTTCGTCCAGACCGGTACATATCTACCAAATCGCACGGCGTCACATCCCAGAAGACCGTAATTCCATGTTCAACTCGAAATCTCACACCAACATAGGACCACAAGA
Organism: Cryptotermes secundus; assembly: GCF_002891405.2. Classification (NCBI taxonomy): domain Eukaryota; kingdom Metazoa; phylum Arthropoda; class Insecta; order Blattodea; family Kalotermitidae; genus Cryptotermes; species Cryptotermes secundus. Next base: position 790,938 of record NW_019731221.1, on the reverse strand, counting down.
AAATACCGAAGGTCTATTGTGGCATTTACTTACGGTGAAGCGTTGCCTTATATATATTTAGTATTAGTAAGAAACAATGTCGTTGGCCGAAATGTGGGAATTACTTGCTTGACAGACGTACCGCATTACAGGGCTGTCAGTTGAGTTGCCTAATTNCGAAGGCAACCCGAGAGGTTGCCTTGCGACATGTTTGACACAGTTCTATTTTCTCTCGGAGCCGGGATAGCTCAGTAGATATAGAGAATAAACTGCGTGCTGGACAACCGAGGGGACCGTGTTCGATTCCCTGCAGGGAAAGACATTTTTCTTTCCTCCACTACCTCTAGACCGGCTGTGGGGCTCACCCAGCCTCCTATCCAATGAGCATCGAGAGCTCTTTCCTCGAAGGTAAATCGGGCGGAGCGTGAAGATTAACACTCACCTCCAACTAGTGCCGAGGTCAAGAAAATGTGTATCTACATATTCACTCCCACATACATCTTCATGGCATAGTGTTTAATTAGCTAAACACAGAAAATTTTAACTTTTATTGACTACTACTACTACTACTACTACTACTACTACTACTACTGCTACTACTACTACTGCTGCTGCTGCTGCTGCTGCTGCTACTGCTACTGCTGCTGCTGCTACTGCTACTGCTGATGCTACTACTACTATTTCTACTAATGCTGCTACTACTTATTCTTTTCCTTGAGCTTTTACGGAATAAGCTCTCCAGCCTTTCCCAGTCCAGGACTACTGAAACTGACTCATTTGAGACGATTGGCAGGACGCCTATCAGTAGACCTGAACCTATGCAGGACAACACAAATAGAGAAGAAACGCAGACGTACGTCAATGCCCCTAGCAGAATTGAAACCCACTACTCCAGTGACCGACAGTCCAAAGAATATTCGCATTAGACAGGGAAGGGCCCTTGGTCGGCTACATTTCTGCTGAGCCCACAAATAAGAGTAGTGTGACTGATGGATCAGCCGCCCAACTCATTTGTGGGTACAGAAATACGCGGTTGAACACCACTAATAATAAGGCTATCACTGTGCATGATCGTGAGATAGTCAGCCCATTTCACACCCTCATAGACTATTCCGCTAGAACCATTTTAATATCATTATTATGATTATGAAAATCGCCGCACACCGGTCTGAGTCATAACGTTGACGTCAGCTTCATGCCGACGAATCATGAATGAAGCAAGACTGCGTCTATTGTCCCATGTCTTGACGCTGTTGGTGTGAGGCCGCCCTTAGACACTTGATTTTCGTGGTCTTCCTGCGACGGAACTTGGTAACCAGGCTTCTATATAATATGAATTGTAGTGACTATTCTTCTGTACGGTCCATGTCCGTTCGTAGTATTTGACACCGTTTTGTCTGGTATCTGACTCATATAAGTTATTTTGAAGATTAAATATGCATACAGACATAAAGAGACAACCTTTTTTTCCTATTCTATAAATTTTTCTGCAAATATATTATAAAATGCTTAAGGAGCTATAGATTAAAAAGAAACCATACATACTACCGGAAAAGGGGTACACAGTCCACATATATACAACCCCACTTGAGAACAGCGGATGCCAAAGTAATGTTTGGCACTCTAAAACTAATTGTCCTTGCGTCAGATTTAAGTGACACTCCAGTAATATCTCCATGTACCATGCGCCTTGTTTTCAAAGCATACAACGTGCACAGACAAACTTCGGTATATACAGGGCACCCCCACCCCTTCTATTCCAGCAACGTGGACTTCAACACGTGGGAAGACACTTCATACTGACCCCCGCCTCCGTATCAGAAGCAGAGTAGCTGTGATTAACACTTCTCCCGCTTATTCAGAATTTCAGCGCCTTCACCTGCTCGCTTACTGGGTATCAGAATTACAGGTTTCATTTCCCAGCAGGAAATTGGTAAGAGATAAACTTATCCCTGTACTTAATTAATCAAGCACCGTGCCATGAAGACGTATGGGGAGTGGAGGTACAGTTCCATAATTCTTGACCTCGGGATTAGATGAAAGAGAAAGAAGAAAGAACCATTGGTATCCATGTTACAGGAAACTGGATAGGCCCCAGGGACGGTCTGGAAACTGTGGAAAAGAGAATAATTGTGTCCCAACTGGGAATTAAACCTGGTCGTTCAGCCAGCACTCCGTCGCTATACCGACTGAGCTACCGCCTACAAATAAACCAAAAACAAAACTATTAACTGAAAATATTAAATTGTATTATCTGTGTAACAGGGGCGGGTTATGTTTTCCTGGTTCCCTTATTTCACATAGGACAATGAATTATTTCCTTATTTGTAGTCTATTTGAAGTCGGACTATAAACAACGATAGTGGCCTAATTTACTGTACTACATCGGCATTCGTCTGGAAGGACTGAGGAAAACTACAGAGAAATCTGAGCTAGTGGTGTTCCTGTTGACATATGAACTGAATACAGATAATAAGCATTATCCTTGAGCCAGTCCTCATGTAGCCATGCAGCTAAACCTGCAGAACCACTGATATTTCTAAAATTACGTAAACAATCGAGGAAGTTTGCCCTGGCTCGAAGCTTGCGACTTGTATTCAGGAGGTGCCTGTTTCGAATCTCGGCCGAAACATAACATCCTGACTGCATTTCTTTGCGGTTTTTTCAAACCCTCCATACTAGTGTCGGGATAGTACATTAAAATAGGCTACGACCGCTTCCTTCCTCATCGATTCACATTCATCCTTCGCTAATCACTGTATAGTCTGACGCTACGTAATTGGAGTCACTGAAAGCGTAGTTAAATAATCCATAAGCAAAGAAATGAAATGCTGATAGATCCTAAAGAGTTCTGACGATAGAGTATAATACTCAGAATTTTGGGCTTTTTGAACTTTGTCCATCGTCCGGTATTCTATAAACTAGAAAACACGACGTTTCGGAAATTGGATATATTCCCGTCCTCAGGCGAGGGGGTTGGAAGACACTTACTCTGTCGGGTCTCTTAGCAGCTAACCTCAGTCAAGAAAGCAGTCTTCTGGGATTTGGCACCGTGTATATGTGGTGTTAACCGACGTTTCGGAGGAACGTATCGCCCCCATCTTCAGGGTTGAAGAAGTATAAGTAAATCTGCAAGCGACAACACCGTGAGACACGGTCNAAAAGCTGTAATTACTTATTAAAATGAAATTAGTAAGTTAGGAGTTAAAACTAGGGACAGCGATGAAAAATATGATGGGATATATTATATATTTTACGAAATATACTCAGTCTGTGTCCTGGTACAGCAGCGCTCAGATCAAACAGCACAAAAGTACAGTGGTTAGTATGTGTGCCACCCAATCTATCATTCTGAAAATCAGAAGTCTCACCACAGAATATACTTGTATATTTTCCATTATTCTCAGAATAAACAGAAATTGTTTTCCTAAAGATATATAATGGGACAGTCTACACTTACTTACTTACGGAGCTGAGCCCTTCTTGAAAAACCGCAAATTGTGCAGGTACTCAAGGAATTCCCAACACTTTATTGAAGCAGAAGGTTCACTACCATGTTCACAAGAGCCCTCCACTGGTCCGAATCCTGAGCCAGAACAATCCAATCCATACCATCCCATCCTATCAATCTAAGGACAGTCTACACTGGCCCGTTGTAATCTCTCGTATAACAAACAATAGGATGCATACCATAAAGGTCATTTTCCTATACATCGTCAACCGATTGGTGTCTGTATTGATGATAAGTGTGATACATATCTTTTGGGGTATAACGCCTTGTTGTTCGTTAAAAGCCAACCCTCATCTTCAGGATCGAAAAGTAAGTCGAGCAAGACACCAGCGTGAAAGTAGATGGCAAGCAGAGCGACAGGAAGAGGAGTTATGTTCCTCCGAAACGTCGGTTGACTTTCAGCGGTTTACACGGCGTTATATGCCAGAAGGTAGTGGTAGTCATAACCAGCGTTGTGAGAACCTCAAATCGAGACAGTGTGTTTTCTGTGTGACAGAAACTCAATTTTTAAACATTGATTAGATAAACTGCGGACTGGAAAATTAAATGGGCCAAAATTAGAACTTAAAATTCTAAACCCACTCTTAAGTTAGTTATTTAACAGTACTTTCAGCTACAGGTCAAAATATTATGGTGGTGTAAGCACGAATGATGAATCAGTAAGGATTTGGAAGGGCGTCGTCGTTGTCACTTCAGGGTGCCTTCCCGGAATACGCCGGGAGGGAGGTAAGGATGCCACATAAAGTAACAGAGAAATATGAAAGTTACAGTCAGGGAGGCTGGTAACAGGCCGGGGTGCGCACACACTGTTGCAAGAATACTAGCTTAGTGCGTGAAATCACACACACACACACCTACTGAGTTCCTGGCTTGGAATTGTCACTTGAATCGATTGAATTTTATCTTAAAGGGTCACGGAAATATAAAAAGATCTTCACATAATTTTGAAGTTCTAATTCGTAACTTCTAGTTTTGTTGATTTTATATACGCCATAACTCTCTCCTTAAATGAGATCCGTGATTTAGGACTTGCAGATTTCCGAAGCTCATTTCTTTTTCTCGCGATGTGAACCCATTTTACGTACTTCATAACTTAAAGGCCTACATAAGCGGCGTCCGTAGTCTAGGGGTAACGTTCACACCTCGTGACTCAAGGTACGCGGGTTCAAACCCGGCGGAGGTCGTGGAATTTTAAGGGCGGAAAAATTCAGGGAACAAGTCCTCCGGGAGGGACTTTAAGCCGTGTCCCGTGTCGTAGCTTTACGGCACGTAAAAGAACCTCATATCTCCAAAGGAGGTCACTGAGCCAAATTACGGACGTTCCCGCCCAACAGCAGTCTCTAATACCTCTGGTAGATGGGGGAAGCATTATAGATACCCCTCAGCTAGTAGAGCCGGTCTCGCTGGCTGGGCGGGACTGATGGTAAGCACCAGTACCGGTAGGATATAGAGACTGGTAGAAATCATAGAGGGAACCAATACAGGTCTAAGTGTATGGGGAAACCCACCCTCTCCAATACAGTACAATAAAGGCCTATATGTGGTCCCTTATTTAATGGAAAGAAAATTAATTACAAGTGACTGAATATAAAGTGAGCACTAAGTCTCAGATAGTAGGCTTCAGTGTAACGATAGGTGGACGTCAACATTTCAGAGGTACAAACTGTCTCCATCTTAACCTACTTTGAAAATGGAGCCAATATTTCCTTCTGAAACCTTGATGATGGCTTTTCATGCTACACGGTGTCATCGCACAGAATATACAGAATGAATTTTCAGCCCTGTGAAAATGTTAAAACTTATATACGCTCAGGAAAATGTATTTATTTAAAAGGAATGAAATTATTAGCTATTTTAAGATATTATACAACGAAGGACAAGAAATGAATGTAAGATACAGGTATTGTTATGGCAGAAAATCAATGAGTTTATAATGAAATAAAGTCGCGAGGGACACGCAACTCCTACAGATTTTTGTCTGAAAACTTCTGAAAGATAAGAATAGGGGGCAGAAGGATAGCATTAAGGTGAAAAATTCAGTTTCAGGACAGATGGATGTAACAGACCGATAATGGTATATGATGAGTATTAGTGGTGTTAACTTAACGGTTCAACCACCACAGAGATGGTTAATATATCTGAGATTTATAATAATTTTTATGCAACTTCACGTGAAACTTGTGAATTCCCAAAGGTCAGAAGGCTGTAGCTATTCATTTTCTTGCTAATTAATTCACTGACCTGAAATGAGCCAAAACAGTTATAGTAACTTATATTCTCCTTCCTGAAGGTACTTGATCCAGCAAACTACACATGTGCATGCTCCCTCAAAGGCCTGATCAGCAACTGGATTACGTACCAAGTAGACTGAGGTAAGGAAACTATTTTCTAACCAAAAGAAGAGCTTGACTTGGCTCATCCTGGTCTGTCACACTAGCAAAAGTACAAAATACTTGACTGTGTAAATAGATTAGTTATAATAACTCATAAATGTTCCAAGCACTTAATGTACGTAATGCAGTTTTACAAAGTATATATATTAATGACATTTTCCTAAATGTTGATTGTGTCCTTCTGAAGATGGTCAATCGAACCGAAACATGTTAAGGAAAATGAGAAATTTAAATACAACTTTTATTAATCATTCACACTGGACGGTGCTGCGAGTCATTTTGTACAACAGAAGAAATTCTAGCACTGCAACGAGAGTAGAATTTGCACACGTCAAGGCCTGTTTGTAAGGACGTGGATAAGAAAATGTAACACGAGCATAAGATTCTAATATTTCTAATTTTCCACAGAATTGCAGATGAAATTGCTCTCTTAGAGAGTCCATACCAACTGAAGAATCTTAACTGTCAATTAAGACATCTTTCCCGTTTCCAACAATAAACATACAAACCGATGAAACTACAGACGAAATCAAACTTCCAGCTCCAGTTCAGCCATTAAGTGCAGGAGACAGGCAGTAACTATCCGAAAGATAGGTGTGGATAGGAGGGATCATATTAAGTAAGATCTTAATAAAGTAGGTTGCGAAATTGCAGGCGGGATTTATGTGTCTCAGGATATAAACTCCTACAAACATGATTACACAACTTCGGATCCAATAAAATCCCGCACTATCTTGACCAGATAAGTAACAATGAAGCGTCTTACATCATGAAATTTTTTTCTCGGTTCAGACTTTATTTCTCGATACCTTCCGAAATTTCCTCTCACTTATGTTTTTGTATTCTCAAATTGGTCTGTAACTGGATTTCTTTCTTGGCCAAAATTTGTCCATATTCAATATAGAAATATATTTTACAGACTTTTAAATAAAAGACCATTCGATTTTAAGAAATAATCAACGCCTGTAACAGATCGGTTTATATGACTAAGACAGATGAATTATGAAATATCTGTAAATATCAAGACACCTATCCTACATTAAGAACTAATTACGGTTTACTTAATATCTGTAAAATATGACACGACATAGAGCATTGTTAAAATATATGTAAACACATCACCATCGATCAACTTAAACGTGTATTGCGGCCTCCTTGCAACCTGTTTACATGGCCGTGACACAGATCATTGCTAAATCATTGTGAATCCAAATAACTGATATTTACATAACTATTTATAGCTTGCTTGAAGTCTCTTTACTAACACAGATCATTGCTAAAACTCTGTATATCACATAAATGACCCCATTTCCATAACTATTCATGACATACTTAAAACCTATTTACATGACCATGATATAGGTCATTGCTACAATACGGTAAATCCAAAATTATTGGTTACATTTACATAACCAATTCCTGCCTGCCTGAACTCTGTTTATATTTTTATGGCACATATCATTGCTGAAACTCTGTATATTACATAAATGACCCCATTTCCATAACTATTCATGACATACTTAAAACCTATTTACATGACCATGATATAGGTCATTGCTACAATACTGTAAATCCAAAATTATTAGTTACATTTACATAACCAATTCCTGCCTGCTTGAACTCTGTTCAGGTTTTTGTAACACATATCATTGCTGAAACTCTGTATATCACATAAAAGACCCCATTTCCATAACTACTCATGACATGCTTGAAACCTATTTACATGACCGTGACATAGTTCATTGCTACAATAATGTAAATCCAACATGATCGATCTTATTAATATAACTAATTGTAGCCTGTCCGGTTTATATTATGAAGATAAGAGATCAATGCTAAAACTCTGAACATCACATATGAATGGTTCTCTTTACAGAGCTAGTTATAACCTACTTGAAACCTGTTTACAGGAAAAATTGATACAGACCAATGCTACAATATTTCAAAATCCAATATTATTATCTTACTTACGTAAGGTGACAGATTATTGCTAAGACATCTGTATAGCTTACACCCAATTTTAATACGTTTACGCAGCCATAGCTCTGATCATGCTAAAATATTTGTAAATCCAACATTATCTATCTTATAACTAATTACGGCGTACTTGAAATCTGTTAATGATCATGACACACATCACTGTTAGAAAAACTCCCCAGTTTTGGAATTACAGCAGATGTTTATGACGTCATTAAATCTAAACACAAGTCTGTATCGCATCACGAAAGCCCATTTTCAGGACGCCACGAATGGATACTAAATAACAAAGTAATTTAAAGTATTCATACTTTTTGGGCAACTGTTTGTGCTATGTTTCTTAAAATAAATTATAGTCAATTAGAATACATTAGTAACCATATATACCACCTCTTGTAACATTAATAGACTCTGTATTTTACAAACATAATTTTTGTATGTGATTTGTATTATTCTGAAATTAAACAGCAATTACTTTCATAAATAGCATCAACCGATCGATTCTGGTAATTCAGACACAGTGCGTTTTCTGTGACATGTTCTAAATTCTTTTATTTTTATAAATTTCCGACTTCAGGGGGTTAAGCATGGCGTAATCACACACAGAAAGAGAATCCGTACTATACAATTTATTTAGTATTCAGTGCCGTAAGGACCCATAAGCACTACTTTTCTGATCAAATTTTTTGAGCAATTAGAAACTAAAATCTGTTTTGTCTCAGATTATTGCTAACACATCTATAAAATTCTATATTTAGTATTGTATTTTCTGAGGTAATGGAACACATTATCTGCTTGTATAATCATCACACATTTTGTTGCTAAAAAATTCTGTACGTTCCAAAAAACTTCTGACATTTCAATACTTAAATATGGGTACGACAGAAATTACCGTTGAAAGATCTTAAAAATCCAACAGTATTGATTCTCAGAATTACTGGATTTTGGGACTTTTTCCATCGTCCGGAATTCTGGGTAAAAGAAGACACTCTAGGTCCAGATCCAGTTTCCGAAACATCGTGTCCTCTATTACCTAGAGTGTCCCCCATTACTTAGAATTCCGGATGATGGAAAAAGTCCTAAACCCAGTAATTCTGTGTGTCATCCACCATCGTCAGAACCTTTTATAATCTAGTATTGATTCTGTTTTTAGAAAATGATAATCGCTTTAAATAGGTTTAAATTACTAGGACACTGGGTAGAGCTTGAATTATATGCACGTCCTAAATTATTGATTCTATTTTAACGACTGAGTATGGTGTATTAAAAATTGATTCATATCACCAGGAGACAAAATAATTTGAATGCCTTTGAACTGCAATGTGTATGGTCGCTGTCATATGGAAGAACCGAGGAAACCGCAAACATATAAAACCAATATTGGTCGAGATTCGAAGCCAGTTGTTCTGATATGAAATACACACACTAAATCGTGTAGCTACCTTACTGATGCTACAGTTAAAAGAAAAATACTTTTCTTTTTCAAAAGAGGAATGTCATGAATCTCAACTTAGATTTCAACGAGTTTCAATGTTTTAAAATACTTTTATAAAAGGTATTTTATTTTCCATATTTAATGCCTGTCTGGCGTGTTCTGATACACTGAACATCAAAAACGGGCCACCGCAGGGGAACGTATGTTTTCCTGGATTTGAAATTTTTTAAGTCTGTGACTTAATTAGTTTAATTATAGTGATGTGTCAGTAAGAATCAGGGACATAAACAAATGGTTTGAAGCACTGTTTAATTTCTATAAGGAGAGGTGCTGTAACAAAATTATCTCCAGTTTCTGTGTACTTCCTCACATTCCACACAAGAATTTCAACTTCGTGGATTATGATTGCAAACCTTCATGTTACTTCAGCAGCAGAAAAATAACTAAAATTTAAAGGGTTTTGATGATGGTCATAACACAGAAGTACTGAGTTTTCGGACTTTGTCCATCGTCAGGTATTCTAAAAACTAGAAAACACAAAGTTTCGGAAACTGAATCTGTTTCCGTCTTCAGGTGAGTGAGGAGACACTTACTGTGTTGGGTCACTTATACAAAGAGCTGATCTATATCTGCGTTGTCTAGTTTTTAGAATACGGGACGATGGACAAAGTCCTAACCCCCGTAATTCTGAGAAAAATAAGCGTTTGTAAGTAACGCAGACAGATCTCCATGATCCAATTTTAATGGTTACAGGAGATCATAAAAATTGTTCAGTTCCTGTTTATGACACCTAATATAAAACTATTTGTTTACTATCAAATTTAATTAGAAAACTTAAGTTCAGTAGACACATAACTGACATTGTGCAATATGAAATGTATTTCTGTGCTGTATAGGCCTATCAATTAAGTTTACATTTCTACAGTAATGTTAACAATTTTAGGCCTAACAGAAAATTTGTTTTAAAAATTATAATCACGTAAGATTGAAGTGTGTTATGAATAAATTCTTGATAGTGATAAAACTGATAACGCTACTGAAATACATGAAACGGAATGTTATTGGGAGGTCCTGGGGAAGTATTAAATTCTTTTTATGACTCCGAATCTATCTTTGTTTATTAGAAAATTTCACTACTTTTTACATCCATTGTTTTTGGCAGATTTCTTTCGACATTATATAGTAAGAAATGTATATATATATCCTTCAATTAACTAAATATCTTAATAATTAATATATCCATGTTATATATATTAAGTATTAAGATTTTTAGTTAATTGAAGGAGATAAGTCCAGGATTTTACAAGAAAAGGTTTAATGTATTTTAGTAGTAAACAATTTAATGATGTTCGAATAAAATCTTGATAGCCTAGTGAAGTTAGGAATATCGTTAAACCGAATAGGAGGAAAAAAATACTGACAAACTTGTACAGTTTTTATGCAAGGCACCCGTCAAAGGCTGTTCATGAACCTAGTTCATTAAAAATTCTAGATTCCATATTTAGGTCAGATTTTGATATAACCGTGTGGAGTGCATTTCTAACAAATTATTTTATCAATTATAATTTTGAAGATATTGTAAACATTTAAATTTGAATTTAAATTTTATTGAATTATAATAATTGATATCTTAGTGGTGTCTGGAGATAATTTCTCCGTAGATAAGTTTATGACATTTGCGAAAATGGCTATTTAACTAAATAAAAGAAAATTCCAAAACTGAGAAAATAATTTGCACATATAATCGTGGAACTAAATTTACATTTGTACTCCGTGAAATGATATAAACTTACGTAATTTCCTGTGTCAGCATCTCCATCTTTAGAAACACTGGTCGAAGGAATACATAAATAACCGAAGCCACACTTGGAGCATAAAGGCAGTTATGAAATTCAATCCACAAACTGTTTCACAAAGAGACAAAAAATATTCACCCTTAGCAAACACGAGGTAGGAATTTATAACGATAAAAAATAATTACAAGATCAACAACACAAGTAAGAAATTTCTCCACTGCAGCCGCAAGACAAAGCCACTTCCTTGTATCTCTTTTCGTACACACTAGAATCGTTCACTTGTAACTATCTATATATAAAAAATACAAGCACAATGATACCAACTGAACGGCAACACACGTCCTTCATAAAAACTGGATTTTTTTTTTAGATTTTCATAAAAGAATTTCCGCTCGCAGAATATATAAAATGATTCTCCTGAACAATAATATTTTTTATAAAGTTTAAATGTATAATTCGATAACTTTCTTAGATTTCACTATTTCGTTTACTAATGCATGTTAATGTTTCCACAGTAACTTAAATATTTCAACCAATGAAAGAGAGAACTTCACCAGGACTAACTACTTGCAAAGAAGTGCATTAGTGCACCAGCAACTACTGAACTAGTGCTAGATAGTTGGCGCTGCTTTCAAGTAACGAGTAGAACAAGAATAAAAAACCCAAGGCTAGAAGCATCCTACCTACCAGTTGCAATATGCAGGCCAGTTAGTAGCTGCTGAACGAACAGGCAGCAGCAGTTTGCATGCTAGTGCAGTAAGAAAAATTGCATCTAACATCTTTTATCTCTCTCTCTCTCTTTCTGTTCTCTACGATTCAAGATGGCCGACGGAGGCAATGTCAACAAGCAAACCACAGCACACACACATGAAGCAATGCTTACGAAAAAAGAAAATAAGCTGTCCCTCTTTCCAACATCAAGTGTTCATACGAGTATTCTGGCGCTCTACCAACTCTGTACTGTCTCTCTCTGTTCCTTTTAACTGTTCCTTCCAGTTAGTATCTGCATGTATGTTGGAATAAGCTACAAGAAAAGTGGAGTATGTAACACATAATGAGTTCAACAGTAACAAATTTTAACCGCGTTCGGAAAATATTTGGCAGTTCTGTCAGCCTTGTCGTTAACAGGTCTGCCACACTAACTGTGTGTCCGCATAAAACAATTCGATTCTAAGTGAACGAATTTTGTAACATTTTATACACAGATATATATATGAATCCTTGTCCAGCATTTTCTCTTTTTTATAGGTCCGGTCATAGCTTTGCAAACAGATGAAATATTTCGCTGTCCTTCCTTCAGGATCTTAAAACACCTGAGTACTATCCTCTGGAATGTAACGCCGTGTAGTCTAGTAGAAGTTTACAGGCATTCCAGAGGAACGTACTGCCTCCATCTTCAGGATAAAATAGTACGCTGAATAAACGAGCAAGCAAACAAGCACACGACAAGTAGTGGTGTGATAACCTCAAATTCTAGACCACTTGTCCAATTGTTTCAATGATATGCCTACATATTGACCTAATTATGGGTCTAAAAGGTAAAAGCTATCCCTGTAACAGGCCGCGGAGGTCCATAGGGCTGTGATACGTCGAGGCTCCCACATTTTCTAAACAATCAGTTTACAAATTTCGAGCAGGTTAATTATGGATCTAACGAGATGAAAATTTGATAACTCTCTCTCAGCTCTCAAAACAATTCCCTGATTCGGATGAAATTAAGCACGTTTAAATACCGGTACATTAAAGGCAATGAAATCAGAATTTGAAATATATCGTTTACTGAATGTCAAATTCGAAGTAGAAAACTTTGCTACCGCGTCTATAGACTCTGAAGATGGTAGTCTATTTCTGCCAAATAGTATATATAATTAACCAATACTCCACGTACTGTTATTTAATTTATTTATTTACGAACTGTTTTATGATTCCATAAGTGTTTCGGACTTACAGCCTCTGAAGCTAAGTGAATGATAACTGATGAATATTTTTTCTTGCCCTTGGCACTACAGCCCCAGTGGGCCTAGGCCTACCTCCATGAACTCCGTTCACTTCGGTTTTTCTAGATCTTACACATTCGGTAGGACTCCTTGGGCGAGTGATCAGCTCGTCGCAAGGCCTCTACCTGTACACAAACACAGAAAAACGCACACACAAAAACTAAACATCCATGCCCTGAGTGGGATTCGAACCCACGATCCAGGTTTCCAAGAGAGCGAAGACAGTACATGCCTTAGACCGCTCGGCTACCGTGACCGACTGAATGATAAATAGGAAAATATTTAGAAGGAAGCGGTCGTGAACTATCTTATACACTACCCCGGCATTTGTCTGGAGAAACTCATGAAAACTGTGAAATGTCTTAGTGAGCATGTTTTCCGGAATAGATTAGAAATGGTCGCCTCCCGAATTCAAGCCAGAGAACATTATCGCTTGACCGAACTGACCTGGTCAGTTTCGGGTCTTCATATCACATTCGTCGAGTTTAACACCTTCATATGAAGCAAGCACTAATTATGATTTTTTTAAATAACGGATCATTGCACAAGAATATCTGGTGAACTCCATCTACTCTACGAACCAACGTATGGGATACCTTATGCAGGAAATTTTGCGGACGAAAAGTCCCGCGTAGGTGTGTTTGAATTTACCAACGGCATATGAATAATGAGAGAACTGTCACGTGTTCGTCTGTGACTATAGACGGGGTATGGATTGGTGAATGGACCTGTTGACCACTTATATACGTAAGTCAATAAATAAGTTACAAATGATATAGAACTTAAATAAAGAAGAATACCGATTTGAAAAATGCTTTTATTTCTCAACATAATCTCCCTGTACATTGAGGCACTTGCCCCATCTTTTCAAAAGCCCCTGAAAACCAGCAGCATAAAATTCTTTGGGCTGCTGTCGGAACCAGGCGGTGACTTCCCTTTCTACAGCTTCATCGTCGGGAAAATGTTCAGCCGAAATATGATGTTTCAGAGTGCCGAAAAAATGGAAGTCGCTTGGAGCAAGACTCATCACCTGTAACAATTCGGGCTAGCATATCGTGTCCTTCATCGTGGTAGCGATTGAGATGCTGTAATGCCAGACCCATTCTTTGCATTTTGTGTTGTGGGGTCACCATGCGCTGCGCCCAGCGTGCGCAGACTTTGTGAAAACCTAACCTGTCATGCATTATGAGGTAGGCCATGTCGTGTGAACAACCATCCTCCCAGTCTTCTATTCACTGGCCGACTTTCAACTGACTCTTTTATTCACAACCTCCCATACAGAACTCCACTGGGCTGACAACTGCCAATTACCTGCAAGATAACTTCTCGGCACGGACTACATAGAAAATACAGCCCTCTGTTGTTGTAGAGGCGTGTTTAGTGTGAAGTTGAATAATTGTGGTTGCGGAACGGGAACATGTTTGACGAGACGTTGCCCATAAATGGCAGTTTATTACAGAGTCAGCGTTTAGCAAACTGGTCTACGCGCCACAGTATGTTGAAAATAGAACCTAGTGACTTTCTAACGATGGTGTAACCCTCTACGTCACTAACCGACAACGGCGCCTCTCGTACTAGATTTACGTTTATATTTTATATTCATAATATAAGCTCATTAAGATCTACTTCTTTTATTTAAAATATTTTTTTTCGATGTGGTAATTATGCCTAAATAGCGAAATACAAGGACAAATTATTTGTGACTTTGAAGCAATATCATACATCTGTAACATGATCTTCATGCAATAAATGTGCATCAGTAAGAGATGAACATATAGGACAATGAAATAAGCAAATCAGTGAGTAAGACATATCAGTTACCCTTAAAATATCAAATAATAAATTGATATTTGAACAACGTTGCTTCTTCACAAACTTTACTGTATATTTTATTCTTAATGAGCAACTACAGACGTAAATTATTTATAGTACCAAAAATTTGACTACTTTTATGTTTGAGAGTATTAGTATTCTCACTGCAGTGACTGTGATAATTGTCTTCTGTGATTTTGAGGTGTGCAGTTTGACAGATCGCCGATCACAGTGGCCACGCGGTCTAAACCATGAACTTTCTTTGCTCGCTCGAACCCTTGGATCATGGGTTCGAATCATACTCAAGACATGGATGTTTGTGTGTGTGTTTATTCTGTGTTTGTTTGTTCTGTGTGTAGGTAGCCTTGCAACGGGCTGATCTCCCATCCAAGGAATCCTACCGAATACATATAGGATTAAGGAACTGAAAAGCGACCACTTTTCAACAGAAGACTGTAGAACCATAGACAAATATTTAGATAGTATGATAGATCAACCAGACTACATGACGTCACATCTAATACGTCAGTAATATTAATAATATATATTCATTCTTTCCTTTTTCTTTTTATTTCTTTCTTTTAGATTTCGGATGTACAGCATGTCCCAAAATAATGTCACCATATTTGTACATTATCGCCTGTAGTGAAGAGAAATGAAATGCCGTGCTGATGAGGTCTGTACGTCTCACCGCACGTTAGTGAGTAAACTTACTCATCGAGCTGAGACCTTCTTGAGAAGCCGCCAATTCTGCAGCTACCCAAGAATTTCCCAGCATTTTATGGAACACGAAGGTTCATTATCGTGTTCACAAGAGCCTTCCACTGGTCCTTATCCTAAGCCAAATCAATCCAATCCATACCATCCCATCCTATCTCTCTAAGATCCATTGTTAGTGAGTAAACACCATGGAAAAAATATTAATTTTTGAGCAACGTTGTATATCGTGTTTGAGAACTAGTTGCTGACATTTTTAACATACCCAGTAAAATCAACTTGTCGATGTTTCCGTACTAAAATTAATGCTTTAAAAATGCTACAAACGAAGGATGCAAGTATGAAATAAATGGGGAAAATTTATTCTGGGAGACACACTAAATGATGCACTGCTGGAATATACAAATAAAAAGTTTCCAGCAGCACAAAATCGCTATAGAGTGGCATTCACAAAAATGTACTTAATTTTAAAAAATTGCATGGCGCGCCACTACAATTTTGTGGTTTCTTTTTTTATTTTATTCACCATGAATCATCACTTTATTTTATATCTCTTTCATCGAAATCTGAAACAAAGACATTAATTCCTAATTGTCTCAACAACAGAAACAAAAGAACACTATTATTAAAAAGTTCTCTGTCAAGCAGATGGGGCTATTCAAGTAATGTGAACTTTTTCATTTCTCTGTTACAGATTTTTAACTAATACCAGAAAGTGGGAGGAGATTGTTTCCAAGGGGAGGGGGAGGAAATATTACAGAGGATATAAAAAAAACGTGGGATAGTCCCAAAGGGGCTTTTATTTATGCACGGGTGCATGTTTTTGGACTCTAGTGGGCGGTGCAGAAGTGAGTAGGGTCACGCAATGCCCACTGAGTGCCGTAACACGTGATGAACTCTCCTGTCCACGTGATTTTATGTCAACTCCACGCGGTCAGAACTCAACATAGGAATTACCTTCAACGCAGCAATCGACTTAGTGTTATTACGTGAACGTGTTTTCTTCCATATATATTCGCTTATGGACAAATGACGTAAAGTGTGTAAACATTGATAATCGATTCTTCAAAGAAAACAGGAAAAGTACAAACTCTGGTCTTAATATAATAAGAATACTGACTGAAGGAGAACATAAAAACTCTGTGCATGAGGAGTTATTGAAATTGTCAAGAGTTTTGATGTGTCTTAGTATTAAAATATAACATGAACGACAAAAGAAAACATTAATGGATTTTAGCGCAACAATTTTCTTCTTCAGAAATTGTGTACATTTGGGAAAGAGGGGTGTAGCCCCAAAATAATGTCATATTTCTTTCATATCGATTTATTCTTCTTATATTGGTATCAATTGCCGACCTTATATTGACTATCTGAATGACGAATCCTGGATGTCCACTTTTGGTCAATTTCGAGTCACTGTGTGTCCTTGGTGATGGAAGAAGGGATTAAGAAATATTTACCGCCGTAAGAGAACATTCTGTTGGTTTATCTTTAATTTGAGATTACTAAAAACGTGTTATTTTTAATTTTAAACAATATTTATATCACTGATTGGTAGAACGAATGGTAGATATTGAATTACAAAGTGTATATAATGAAATGGTGGTGGCCCAATTTAAGGTATTACCCCGATATTTGTCTGTAGGTACTGAGTAAAATCATAAAAAACTGAGTTATGGCAGTCGATCTCCAAGCAGAGATCTGAACTCGGGACCTCCTTATTGCAAAGCAGGGATACTAATCACTTGACAGACATGTTTAGAATATATTTCCCTTCGTTTTTGTAAGGATTATTTATCAAGGACACTTCACCAAATGTTAGTGAGGTGATCAAACCAAGATAGATGAGGGGCCCAAGGAAGTTCGTGTAACTTGCGCAGGAGAGATTAGAAATGGATACACATTTTTGTCGGAAATCCTACAGGAAAGAGACCATTTGGAAGGCCTAGGTAGATGGGAGAATAATCTTAAAATAGACCTTACTGAAATAGGGTGGGGAAGTGTGCGTGACCCAGAATAGGGACCAGTTGCGGACTGCAGTGGACACGGTAACGAATTTGTAGGCTGCACAAAAGGCGAGACATTTCTTGATTAGCTCAGCGACTGTTGAATTCCCAAGAAAGGCTATGGATTTAGGAGTAACATATGTTCATTACTGAGGTGAAAGGTAAAGGTATCCCTATAACAGGCCGTGAAGGCCCATAGGGTTGGGGGAGGTCGAGATTCTCACATTTTTTAGACAATCGGCTCACAGATGGCGGAAATATTGTTAGCCTTACGCGCCGGCCGTCCTTTACCCCCAGGAATATTCGTGGTACTCATTTCTGTTAGAGGCTGAGTAGACCACAGGGCCATAGCACTGCTGAAAGGATTAGGTAAGTTGAAAAGTCCACCTCATCGGGAGTCGATTCCTCGACCTTCCGGCTTGTAGCGTAGTGCATCAACCAACTACGCTACCGCGTGCCCCTATTTCTGAGGACGAAACAGGAATTTTAAGTGGCATAAAACTATAAAAAATATTCGTGTCTTTTTTAAGGGGAAACAAGAAGTACATGCTGTTTATACTCATAGAAACATTAAACCTTTGTTGCTAACAATCCGTAGGTTCGAACCACAATAGCAAAAATTCGTCACTTGTCTTTATGGATGGTTAGCAGAGACAAGATCCCACTCAAAATGCCATGCAATTTGGTCCGGTAGAAAATTCCACGGTAATTGTCAAATTATCACCTTTTTTCAGGCTTCACAGCCCGTATCACTTGCGGTCCAACCGCTTAATATCGTACAATAAGTTCAATCCACTTCGGTATCAACACTATGATCTTTCATAACAAAATTCTGTATACATTTCTTTGTAGCGCCTTATATCTGCATGATAACGATCAGAATGGCAGCGACGTCTAAGGCATGAACTGTCTTCGCTCATTTTAACGCTGGGATTGTAGGTTCGAATCCCACTCGAGGCATGGATGTCTGTGTGCTTTCATTCTGTGTGCAGGAAGTGGCCTTACGACGGGCTGATATCCCGTTCAAGGAGTCCTACCGACTTGTGTACAGATTTAGAAACTGAAAAAGCGTCCAAGACCCAACAAATGGCTATATAGTCATAGTCAGATAGAAAGTTTCTGTATAAACCTCCCACCTTATCCTTCTAAATTTAATTACTCTGAAAGCATTGCTTGGATGATATAGCTTATGAAGATCCTCATTATGTTAATTTCTGCAATCTTCTGTTACTTATTTCTTTTCTCTCTCTCTCTCGGCGTTTTCGTTCATTCGTAAAACATCCTCGTGGCACTTCTGTATTCTCGCATTATGACCTCTGCAACTGATAAAGCGTCGATAACATTAGAACTAGTGAATAGGCATGACGAGGGTACAGCAACGGCGGCTGCGAAACCTGGAACACAGATGCTTAAAGCGATTATTGGTTGCTACGGGTCACACAGTCTCGAGCTGTTACACTTGGCAGAGACCAACATTATCACGTGTTTACATTATAGTGTTGTGAAAAACGCGCAGCGCAATTCGGCTCTTAAACACAAAACTTTGTATGTATGTGTGTAGTTGATCTGTACGGAATGTTTCGAGAGGAAAACTGAATAATGAAATAATTATTTAACTACCACAACAAGTAACTGAGAAAATTATTAATTCACTTCTAAATAACCGTCCTGATGACAAGCGCGTTACTAAATAGCTGACCAAGTAACTAAGTATACTGTAGCATGTAGACCTGTTGCTAAGTAATGACTCTGTAAACAAGGCCCGTTGCTAAGCAGCAGAATCTTAACAGGCACCAATGGACTAACAGGGAAGCTGTGTTCTCAACGTGGTCTGTGTGACAGCTGTGTGACGCAAAAATAGAAGGACTGTTGGGAGATATGTTTTCTATGCGGTCCGTGCCGAGATGTTTTACTGAGGAGACATTAAGTCATTTGGAGTCAATCAGAAGAGGAGAGTGATGTGACATGGCCGCCAGCCTTATTGTTTAGAGACTATCGCCGACCATTTAAGAGGTGAACAACGAAACTGAAGGACCTACGTAATTGAAAGCCGTTACCAGGCAACTACTAGTGAAGACAGGCAGACTAAGAAGACATAGTAAGTGTTGTAGTGAACTGTATAGTGTGAATTATCGATAGTGCTATAGTTACTTGTAGTTATGATCTGTGTCAATAAATCCAATTACCAATCCAAACACCGTCTATAGTCACTCATACACGTGACAATACAATGTTAGTTAAGAAATATGTGACCCCTTAACTAATTAACTGGAGGATTAAATGAGCAACAAGGAAATTACCTGGTTCCGTGACAAATTCATCGAGTGGCAAGCTAACCAAGTAATCTGCAGACTAAATCACTTTAATTACCAGATTAAGCAAACGATTAACTGCTGACTACCTGAATAACTGACCGGATAGCTTAGTAAGTCCTTAACTGACTAGCAGACTAGGTGAATAGCTGACGAACTAGACAACATTGTAACTATAAACTGACTCACTATCTAATTAATTTTTTTCCCCTTGGCACTACAGCCTCAGTGGGCCTAGACCTACCTCCATGAACTCCGTTCACTTCGGTTTTTCTAGATCTTACACATTCGGTAGGACTCCTTGGGCCGCTGATCAGCTCGTCGCAAGGCCTCTACCTATACACAAACACAGAAAAACGCACACACACACACACACACAAACTAAACATCCATGCCCTGACATACAACCGACGCTTCGGAAAAACATATCTCCTCCGTCTTCAGAATATAAGTATAAACCAAGCAAGAAAGAAGAAAAAAGGAGCTAGCAAGCATCCTGCTTCCTGCTGCATGCTTCTTATTTACTCTCTAATCCTGAAAATGGAGGCGATATATTCCCCCGAAATGTCAGTTGACTTGCACCGGACTATTGGGCTATCTCAGAAGATAGAATTCTCTTTAAGTATCTATATCATAAATTAGGTGGAAGTAAACATCTAAAAAACTCAGCCCATATTTTGACAAATTGTTCATTCCAGCTACATTAGTTTAAAAACAAGACGGAACTGCCCCCAAGATTTCAGATCATAGTTCAATTCCAGGCCAGATTATTCTTCGCAGATGAGTTCTGAAGTACACTGGCCGACTTATCAATGTTCTCTGAATCTAGTTATTACGTTCAATGGAATCTTAGATTAGTGTTCCCTTCTCTAGCGTCAGTACGTAATTCATGATACTTTAAAATACAACCTCACGATCATGTTGTGAACCCGTTCTCACAAATGAAGCTCTGAAGACTGAACTATAGCAGCACAACCAATACATTTCGTCTCGAAGAAAACATCACTACGACATTCAAGATGGTGGAGTCATAGAAAGAAAGACAAGAATACAAAATCCCAGGATCTCTCAGAATTAATTATTCTCCTTAACGGGAGTCTAGATCACTACAGAAGGTTCAAACTGGCGAGCTTATGGCTACGTGAAGATTATTGTCGCTGTCCCACAAATCATACATACTCTAATGATTCCCTAAATTACAGCAACAGTTGTTTGTTTCACGAGTGGCGCTCCGATCACACTCGAAGAAAAATGGCGCCTCAAGTGCAAAAGGCTCAATGTTGCTTGAGGATTTGTCAGATGAGATCGGCGAAGACACCTAGTCCTTGGCCCCCAACATTCTTGGGCTTTAGTCCATGTGACTTCTACACAAGGGGTATGCGAAAAGTCAGGTATACCAACCTCCGATGCCACGAGAACTTCGGAAGCGAATTTAACACGTCTTAACCACCGCCGACGAGTCACAGTTGCGCGCGCATATCGAACGTTTTACGTAAACTTTTCGAATTTCTATGCTGTTTTCAAGTCGTTTCGTGAGCGTATCTGTAACCATTTTGAAACTTCACTAATTTCTTATCATGAACAATCTACAATAACCTTGCATTATATAAATACTGCATATGATGTAGACTGTAGAATGAGACGTAGATTTATAAGACGTTTCGGCAACTGACCCTGCTTCAATTTAAAATGACCCCGGAACATTTAAATATAAAGAAGAAATATCAGTGTCACAACCAGTCACACGCAGATATATGTTTATAGTGTACCATCTAAGACTGATACCTCTAATAATTCTATTATTTCAACAAGAAAAAGAAAATTTCAAACAAAGTTTACATAGCGTCCAATGCACTATGGGAGACGGCATAGCACAGTCGGTATAGCGACTGGCTACGGAATGGACCACCGAGAAATCGGAGTTCGAGTCCCGGTGGGGTAAAGAATTTTCACTTCTCCAGACGGACACTGGGGTCCACCCAACTTCATATCCAATGGGTACAAGGGGCTCTTTCCCAGGGGGTAAAGCGGCTAATGTTTAAAGCTGACCACTCACCTCCAACTAGTGCCGAGGTCAATAAAACATGGGTCCATATATCCACTCCCACATATGCCTTAATGGTGTAGTGCTTTATTAGTCTGTTATAAGGACAATTTTACCAATGAACTACACACTATGAAAAGCATGAATGATGGACACGTTCTTACGGAGGTGTGAAGGGCAACTTATTTATTCTAATAGAGCCATATCAGTTTCTTCAGCTATAATTTCATCCAGATTATAGCAAAAATAAAAAATACAGATACGATTAACCATTACCGATAAAGATTACAATGAATGTGCTTGAAAGACAGATGCTGTTACATTTGTGTGTCCTACAGGGGGATCGTAAAGTAGCTTTGCAAATTTAAAATTCAGCATCCAATAGACGTCTCATTTGTGTCATATTTCGAGTGGA
Source organism: Cryptotermes secundus (assembly GCF_002891405.2). Lineage (NCBI taxonomy): Eukaryota > Metazoa > Arthropoda > Insecta > Blattodea > Kalotermitidae > Cryptotermes > Cryptotermes secundus. The sequence goes on along the minus strand of NW_019731221.1, from coordinate 768,544 downwards.
AATACCTCAGAAACGATTAATTGCAAGTATATAATTGTGGAGTTTTTAAAATAGCCTCACATCTCGCTGTAATTTTAGCTGAGAAAATGTATATGATTCTGATATGTTCGGTTTTTGGACTTTATCCATCGTCCTGGTTTTTAAGATAACAAATAAAAACACGACGTTTCGGAAACTGGATCTGTTTCCGTCCTCAGGTGAAGGAAAACACCTATTCAGTTGGGTCCGTTAGAAAGAGCTAGCCTCAATCACTGGACAAACCAGTGGACCCAACTGAATAGGTGTTTTCCTTCACCTGAGGACGGAAACAGATCCAGTTTCCGAAACGTCGTGTTTTTATTTGTTATCTTAAAAACCAGGACGATGGATAAAGTCCAAAACCCAACATATCAGTGTGTTATACACCATCGTCAGAATCCTATAGTAACTACTTGTATATGATTCTCTTTAAAATAAGTAGGCCCTTATAGCGCCATAACAAAGATCCCATAATTTATAAACAGCTTACTGGACCCTGCACAAATTTTTTTATATTTTTTTTTTTCGCGTTGAAATCATATAATTATTTGAGGTTGCAACCATAGGCGGGATACCGTGCCTAGCTCTGGGAGTACCTTAAAAACGCAGCTAACGAAAAGAAACATATAGATTAAAAAAATATATACAACTTATTATCGGATAGTTTATTTATCTAATCTATCTGTATATTTAGAAATATGTTTGCACAGAAAATTTCAAACCAATCTCTAATTCTCATATATTGCGACATCATAAACCACTTCACATCGACCAATAACAAATGCCTGTGTCTTTATCTCATAGTGGTCTATCTGTCCCACCTTCACATGTGATAGGAACGCGTCCACCAATAATAATGCTTTAAAAATTTATATCGGTCACGTGTTTTTTTTTCCTTCAGAAGCGTCCTTTTGACGAATCGAAGAGAAACCTTGGACGTTGTTTGAACACAAGCAGAGATAAGAGATAAGAATTTTTCGAAACAAAAAGACGGCTCTATTTACTTTGTCTGAAGTTAAATTCGGTTTTGGTAATTTATCTAAGTTGCATTTTAAATTTAAAAGATATTCCTCACATTCTAAAATAGCATAAGTACCCTTCAAATTCAAACGAGAAATTAGTTCATTTACTGATATCATGGTTTAATTTAGAGCAGAGAATGTAGGAAGAAAGAAATGCGCATACATTGAGACTTTTTTATTAAAAAACTCTTTAAAAATACCAAACATTTGAATTGACAAAATAATTTAATAAAATAGCGTGTGCACTAAGAAGCACTGCTATGTGTAGATACACTATAAACTCTTTTTCAAAGGACAGCATTCCAGCATCAACTCAAATACATTGTCACATGATTGAGTGACTATAGACGGGGTTTGGACTGTTGACTCGATTTATTGCGTACTTTAATACAGCGCATGACTACAATTTACAGTTCACTATTACACATACTTTACTCTCCATATTCACGTCTTCATTGCCGTTGTTTGATAGCGGCTTCCAAAAGAGGACGTTCCCCTTTTTCTAGGTTCCCGAACTGTCCCCGGCCAAAGTTACCAGCTTCTAACAGCAACAGCTCACAAAGACTGAACGACAGCAGTCCTCTGATTGCAACTCAAGCCAAGTCGAAGTCAAAGTCATGTTACGACCGACGGTCTGTCGGTCAATCTGTCTTGGGAACAAGCCAGGTCTGTGATATACTACCAGATTTTCGTTACTGTTGGACAACTGCGGGTTTGTTAATATGAGGTATCCTCTCTGACGGGTTTGTGGTTTACAGCTGCTGCCGGCTCTCGCCAGCGCAGTCATTCTCGGCTCCAAGTCGCGCGGAATTCATTACCATATTTTACTGTCACATTCGAGACTCCCCGAAACTGGAGGGCCAGTTCTCCGTATTTGTGACTTCTAGGAACATGGTGGCCCAGTTATATCTCTAGGCACAGAGCTCCATTTTCGTCGCCTTCAACACTCAGAGGGCTGGGATTAAGGTATTCGAACCTGCCTCTACACGAGCACTAACCGTCTTCAACTGGTAACTGGTCCTGGTTATAACACCTCGGCACGGACCGAGTGAGAAACGTCTATTATTGTTATTTTCCTTCGTTGCCGTGGAAACATGTTTGTTTGGGGAGCCGTTACTTAGCAACGGCTACTGCATAGCTGCTTGTTTCACCGTCATTGCCTAGTAGCGGGTCTACATGCCACAATAACTTCCACGACAGTTTATTGTTCCCATATTAAATTGTTCCTCTGGAAGATGAAGCTCTGACAGGAGAATGAAATAAATTACATAACGAGAAATATTCGCGATCCGTACGCTTCACCTACTTTTGCAGAGGACCAACCGGGACATATTTAGCAGGATACGGCAGACATGGAAGAAACAATAAACGAATAGAGAATTCTGATAGAATTCCGGTTAAGAAGGGGAAGCTTTGGGGTGGTGGGCAAAAGCGTTTGTCAGAAATCTGACTTATAAACAACAAATTTACTTTTGTAGCTCAGTGAAAGTGAAATATATTCTATCTATCTGCCTGTCTGTCTGTCCATCTATCTATCTATCTATCTATCTATCTATCTATCTATCTATCTATCTATCTACCTAGCAACGAAGAACACCCACGACAAACTACCAGACTACCAACCCATGTACCGTATAAGGCTGCAATTCCGACGAAATCTAGAAATGCACTACAACATATGGCAAGATGACGTCGCGACGTTCGAGAGCTACTGGCTACACAAACACATACTTGGAAAAATTGAAGAGAGACGAATTATACTCAACAAACAGATCTAATACTACTGTATTCATAAACTGCACGTAAAATTCAGTACACGTTTTAAATGTTTTTTATGTTTTATGTTATTTACCTTCATTTACATGTGTTGTAAGAATTATTGTTATTATTAACTACACATTGTTAAATAAATAAAAAATAAATCTATCTATCTGTCTGTCTGTCTGTCTATCTGTCTGTCTATCTATCTATCTATCTATACGTGTTCAATAAATCCCGTTACCAATCGAAAATTCGCGTCTAGTTACTAACACGTGACAATACTTATGGACACTCGAAGTGAGCCTACAAATGCTTCAACTTTTGCGCAAACTTAGCTCTTTCCCTCTCACACTACAAAAGCGAATAAGGGAAATTGATTTTCATCACGAATTCTTAACCTTTTAACCACATGAAGCAGAAAGTTCATGTAAGTAGCATTTAACAAACCAGATACATTGCAGCTCCACTACAAGGTTAATCGGTTATCAATGTTTAGGGAAACAACAGCTGTTTATTCTGAGTACGTAGGTGGGTCCCTTGCCACCACGGCATGGCGCGTCATCAGGCCGCGGATGGAGAAGCCGCCCTCCAGGTATGGAGGGTAGCTGCGAATATACTGAATAAGCAGTCGCGGACAGCCGACAAAGAGTGGTCCTCCAGCTTGGAGGTTGGGCGTGGGACTAACAACTCCTCACCGTATAAAAAAAACCTTGTTAAGAAAAATCATAAGAAGCCTCGGACCTGGAGAATAATAAGAAACATATTGTGCGTGCAAAATTCAGGGATTTTTAAGGTTAAAGAACGTGGTATATAAGGTTACCATTGTGTCTTAAAGGTTTACGGCCCATTCGTTACTCTTTATATGCACCACGTCCTTTAAAATACCAAAGAAGAAAATCTGCATCACTACCACGGAGTCTGCTTATGTGTCACGTATGATTCTAGAATAAACAGCGGTTATTTCGTAGATATACAATGGACGTACAGACCGCGAAACAAACAACGAAACAACGGCTGTTGCTAGGCAGCGGCCCACGCCCAACAAATATAAGTATTGTTGGTAGCGGTGTTTTCTGTGTGGTCCATTCTGATGCTACAGGGGATGAACAAAAATATGGAAACCCCTCGTGAAATGCATGCCTGAATTGAAGTGTTTATTTTAGCGACGTTTTTAGGTGACGCTGTCGTATCTGCCCAACACAACTACCTGTACAACCTTTGCAATACGTTGCAAGCTTCATTTGTTGTCGAGAGTGTTCTGTGCAATTTTTAGTGCATCATGTCAGAGCTAACAGAAGTCGAACGCGGGCAAATTGTTGGGGCCCGTATGGTGGGTGCTTCCGTAACCAAGGTAGCCGAGGTTTTTGGTGCTTCGCGAGGCACAGTATCCAAGATTATGACCGCATACAAGAGGACTGGAAAACCCGCATCTGATAAACACCAGCGTGGACGGAAATGTGTGTTGAGTGATGGAGACAGACGAACATTGCGTATGATTGTGACGAAAAATAAGAAGACTACAGCTGCAAAAGTGACTGCTGGACTGATTGTCACGCTCACAAACCCTGTCGGCACTAAAACAGTACGAAGGGAACTCCATAAGCAGGGTATTTCTGGACGAGCAACCGACGCAACCGACCGAGTTAGCTAGAGCAGTAGTGCGGTATCCCACGTGTGGAGGCGGGTTCGAATACCTCCACCGTAGCCCTCCGAGTCGTAGGAGGCGAAGAAAAGGTAACTCAGTACCCGAGGTCATAACTGGTTCACCCTGTTTCTGGAGTCTCGAATCTGAGACAGTGAAATGTGGGCATGAGTCCCGAGGAACTTGGATTTGAGGATGACTGCGCTGGCGAGGATCAGCAGCCATTGTAAACGACAGACATATCCTCTAATTAGAGAGGATATTACGTAAGGTGTATGACTGCAACTGTTCGTTTGGAAAAAAAAAGGCTGGTCGTGACTCAAGGGACTCTTAAAGTAACCTTTACTCTGAGATAATGCAGTTCAGTTGAGTGAAGTGAAGAGAAGTAGTTGGTTGCTGAGTTAGTGAGTTAGTTAAAGAAGTGTTGCAGTTCAGTCTTTGTGAGCTGCTGCTCTTAGAAGCTGGTAGCTGAGGCACAGGGATAATTCGGGAATTCAGAGTAAGGGGGAAAACCGCCACTAGGCAACGACTGATGAAGGCATGGGAAACTGAGAAGACTTAGTACGTGTTGTAGTGAACTGCAGAGTGTATGAATTAGCGACAGTGCTATAGTTACTTGTAGTTACGATCTGTTAATTGTCAATAAATCCAATTACCAACCCAAACCGCGTCTATAGTCACAAGCATTCACGTGACAATATCTTACAGTCAGTACACAATAGTCAGTGTTGTCAAGTCGCGTACATCAAGGTTTCATTCTTCACTTCATATTCTGACCTTGTTCGTTCGCCATCACACGTACCCGCTGCTATTAACAAACTATTATCACAAACACATCGCAATAACCCGATAAGAGCACATAGCTATATAACCCAGTCCTTGAGTATAAATTAATTTTAAGCAAATTAAATTATTTAAATTAAAGCTGTATATAGTATCTGTCATTACTTACATACATTATATTATCATTAATTCTCCTAAATAGCACCAACCGATTGGTCGTTGTAATGAAGACCCACTGTGATTTGTGTGAGGTAGGAACCGAATTTCTTATATCAATTACATGAAGTTCAGGTTTCAAAGAGCTCTTACATTATTACATATTTTGTGTACTTTAAATTTGTCGGACTTCAGAATGTTATACTATTAACTCATGAAAAACATTTCTTGCAGAATTTGATACTCATTTACTATAGTAAAAGAGAACGACAGTGTATGTGTGGCATGTGTTTCAGAACTTTGCTTTGCTTCCATCTTCACGTGCAGCGAAAACCCATGAAATGGCGCTCGTACTTACCAATAGGTGAAGTGTGTGTAGTGTGTGTGTGTGTGTGTGTGGGGGGGGTACTTTATTCAGCCGTCGCTTCAGCTTACCATAAGAATGAAGTTTCTTGTTCTCTTTTCGAGTTCAAGAAATGCATTTCCTTCGGGTCAAAATATCATCACAGATGACCACGAATTTTATAGGTGGGGCCCCTTTGCGGCTTTCCTTGAGAACAAACAATGATTTTACCCCTGAATGAGCCCATTACAGTTCAAGTACATAGCTAGAGTTCTACGTGTATACTGATACAATGAGTTTCGTGTGGTATCTAACGCCGATAATACGTAGCGGGGTACATCTGAACCACTTAGTTGGAAAAGGGGTCATGTCCAATGGCTGAAAACTTACATGTTCCCTCTTTCAACTAACCGACTGGGTTTTATTCAGTTAAGATACATTAATAATGATAATTCTTTTAATTTGTAGACGTTAATGAGCTCTGTAACTTACGTTTCTTGTGCAATGTACCATTCTTACGAAAATTGAAAAATTTCTATTTAAAATTCACGTGGAGTAAGAGTTATAATTATTTGATCGGTACAACACCAAACGAAAATTTCCCCAAATTCTAGCCTCGGAACCTTGCTCCAGATTCCGTCGAAATCCATAGAATACATGAGGAGTGACAGCCAGACATTTTCCACTGTGCATTTATTGTTTTCAGTTTACGCAAATTACCCAGAATACAAGAAGGATTCCGTGAAACGTGACATGTAAGAAAGGACCAAAACCGTATACATTAATATTTGGAGGAGGTGGAGGATAATATTAAAATGAATCGTAATGAAAAATGTGTGAAGATATGTACAGGTTAAATCATGACTAACTGTGAACTTTTTTATTAAGGGCGTTAGAGCTCCGAGCTGTAATAAAAGACCTTCAGGACCTGCATATCAACGGGTGTTACTTAATCGCCTATACAAAAAAGTACAGATTAAAATATACAAAACTATAATTTTACCTATATTTTGTGTGAGATTGAAACTGGTTTCCCACATTGAGGGAACAAAATAGGGTCAAGGTTTTGTAAAGAGGGTACTGCAGATAATACTTAGTTTTTTTTTCACTAGGTCTACAGTCCCTTTGGGTCTTGGCCTCTGATTTTAAGTTTCATGATCATTTTATAGACGGTAGGACTCATTGGACGAGTGATCAGCTCGTTGCAAAGCCGCTACCTAAACACATGACAACACAAACAAAGAATGAACACATAAACACACCAAACATCCATGCCTTGTGTAGGATTCGAACCCACGATCCCAGTTTCCCAGCGAGCGAAGAAAGTATATGCCTTAGACCGCTCGGCTACCGTTACCGGCAATGCCTAATTTTACAGACATATAAAATAAAGAAAATAACACGACAAAAGTAAATTTGTCCCTGTGCTTAATTAATTAATCACAACTCCATGAAGGTATATAATGAAATGGAGATTTAGCGCCAGAATTCTTGACCTCGATGTAGAACATTATATAATGCAGAGCAACACATTTGCACACGTCACCAAGTATCATTAGTATGACGAAATCAAGAAGAATAGCATTGCCGGAGCATAAGGAGGAAGGGATAAGATACACATCTATACGGTTTTAGTCAATGAACCTGAAGGAAAGAGAGACAGTCCGAGACGTAGGCGTAGATGGGAGGTCAATATTAATATTAAAGCGATCTTACGGAAATTGGGAGTGAAGGTGTGGACTAGATACATTTAGCTCAGGGTAGGGTGGGGTGACTGGTTCTTGCGAACATGATAATGAACCTTTGGGTTTCATAAAATGCGGGAAATTACTTGACTAGCTGGGAGACTATTAGCTTCTTAAGAAATACTGCGCTCCATGGAATTTGTCAGTATGAAATATTTCGATATAAAAGGAACATAAAGAGAAACTCTCCGATTACATGCCAGAATTCACACTTAAGATGAGCTTATGATGGGTTGGACATGTAAATAGGCCAGGAAAGGCAAGAAACTCAGATAGAATTCTAATGAGGAACTCACTGATAGCGGCTTCTTTGAAGACCCAGAATGAGATGGGAGAGTAATATTAAAATATATGTTTGAGGTGGCTATGAAATTTATTATTTCCTGGTATGTAACGCCGTATTATTTGGTAGTTAGGTACTGCCTTCTGATAGATGATCCCGTGTTGTTTGTTGGACAGCTACAGTATGAAAATATCGTATTTCTGGGATAAGATGTCGTGTAATTTGGTAGACAGATACATATCTACCAAAACAAAACATAGTTACATTTCAAATACACTAATCTTCAACATCAAGATTGATCTCAGGCTTGAAAATTGCTCAAGATTATGCGCAAACTTTGGATCTGGTACACCTTTGTTCTGCTACCACAGACTTGTTATCTTTATCATACGTTTCTATATCCTAGATACTTCTAGGTGATGAGGGAATCGAACCCATAACCTCCAAGTGCATAAAGGCCCTAGCCGAAACGAAGCGTCGGAGAATAAGTTACGGGTACTGAACTCTGGTCCATGGTCAGGAGGTTGTGTAAAGTGCAATGACGCACGGTTGCTATATGTAGAAGTGGGACACACACTGAGCTGCCAACTCGTTCTGGTCCTACCTCAATGTACTGCGTCTTGTGACTGTTGGATTCGAGTGTTTGTGTACGCAGCGATACCAGCGCACCGAGGGTGTCACAGCAACAGGGGCACAAGGCGCATATTACTTCCAGCTTCCACTGTAATGCTTCAGGAATCATTGCATCAACTTCATATGCGACTGACCTACTTACTAAACTTGATGACTAATTCGTTAGCTGACTTAATTAGCTATCTGAGGCCGCGCCGTAGCTCAAGCGGTTAGCCGCTGGTTCCCACCGAGGCGGCCCGGGTTCGATCCCGGGTCTGGTCAAGTGGGATTTGTGGTGGAAAAAGTGACGCTGGGGCAGGTTTTCTCCGAGTACTTCGGTTTCCCCTGCCAATCTTCATTCCACCAATTGCTACACAATCACCCTCACCTATCATCTGGGGCTGGTACAATAGTCCAGAAGTGGACGCAGTACAAGGGACTTAGTCCCATCCCACTAGCAATAAACCGATAATGCTCTAAAATTTATTCAACGGGCATTTTGTTCGAAACTTGTCCTGGAGGTGTCTGTCACGGTTGACTATAGCCATTGTCTTGCTTATGTTCCCTAGATGGCAGAGGGAACAGTCACTAAAATAGGGCACGATTCACCCTTTCCAAGTACATAGGTAATCTTAATTTACTTACTTAAGCCGCCCCTCTTATCCCTTCACGGTGTCGAAGCTTTTTTTTTTTCATTTTGATCATTTTACAGACGGTAGGACTCCCTGGATGAGTGATCAGCTCGTCGCAAGGCCTCTACCTAAACAGAGAACAGTAAACACGTACACATACCATACATCCATGCCTGGTGTGGAATTCGAACCCACGATCCCAGATTCCGAGCAAGAGAAGATAGTACATGCCTAGACCGCTCGGCTATCGAGGCAGGCCATACTTAATAACCAAGATTTATGTTTTTCTAATCTCAGTCCTTTGGTTAGCTTCACTGCTCAATATTGGAAAGGTCTTGCTTTCGATTCTTGGTTCGTACTCTGACTTAGATATTTATGACTTTTACATCTCCAGCCAAATACTGGGAAATCTAAAAATATACCACGAACGTTTCGTTTAATTGTCTTCCATGTTCCTACGTCAGACTCATTCTCCAGTTCGGCATTATATAATATACGCAGCCGTGTAGTGTAGATATGAGATTACCAAAGTTTTTTAGGCAAATACTGCCTCCATCATCATCTTCCTGCTTTCTGTCTTCAAGAACGATGAAATACATTCCTTCAGAAAGTTGGCAACCATGTAAAAGACTGCATGGTGTCACACCCAAGTAGACCGCAGTTATAAATATTAAAACAAAGATAACAGCTTTTTAAATGACTGCGAGTTTCATAGTTCACTTTTGTCCTCAACTCTTTCCTCGGACATCGCTCGGTCATATGCACATTACAACCCCACGGTGAGGAAATATTGTTCATGACGGACAAGCTTGCTCCTTTGCTGTGATGGTACAGTTCATTCAAAGTCAACATCCGAAGGCTGACACATGCAATCAGAAACAATTGTTGGAATTGAAGTGCACGTTGTTCTTAAAAAAATACGAAGAGCATTCTGTAATTAGGATTGAGTTGAGCTGGCTCTGAAACGGGGGCTGTTCTCTCGCCAGTAGCGCAGACCTGCTCTGGTACCCCCCGCCTGATGCAGGAGTGTCGCTGGCAAACTTCCACATCTCTCGGTCGACTGGTGACTCAGGCTGAAGAGGTTAGATGGCTCTACTTGTAACATCTGCCTTGTCGTCACTTTGTCCTTCTGCAAAGATGTCAACACCCGCTAGCGCCTTCATCCTATTGCGAATTCCCTGGGCAGGCGGGATATACCAGGCTCGGTTCTTTCATCGTGTTTAATTGTAGTCTAACTTATGCTTTTTTGTGTGCGTTTGTTAGCTTTTTCGTTGAAGATTTCTGAACTGTAATTGTCGCACAATGTCGCAAAGTATGATGACTATAAATAATGAAATTGAAAAGGATGAAGAAGGAAATGGTTATGGTACACTTTCAAGGTTATTCTAGGGATCATAGCTAGGGACTGCTTCATTCATTCATTCATCTGTAATCTGTCAAGACGACAGGTCCACGGTCTCTTCAAGAACAGTTCCTCCACTTGATGCGATCTAGAGCTTTCCCTTCAAATGAAAATATCCTCTTCTGTCCCCAAGGTCATCCAGCATCTTCTTACGTCTTCCGGTCACTTCTATCCGCCCCTCTATCTTTCCTTCAATAACTACTAGGATAAGCCTATCGTAACAGCCAGCATCCGCACCAATAACTGAACCCAGGACCCGGTTTAGACGTATATCCCAGCACTCATATGGGAGGGACGGAGTAAAACTTCTGAAAATCTCAGTCACGATAATTATCTCCAGCTAGAAGGACGATCACAAGAATTAACATCAAGAAGTGAGTTAAGCAAAGCCACGAGAACCCTTAGCTAGGATAACCGGACTTCGAGTAAAGGTAGAAGGTAAAGTTGTCCCTGTGCTTAACTAATTAAACACTACGCCATGAAGGCGTATGGGGGAGTGGATGTATAGATCCATATTTTCTTGACCTCGGCACTAGTTGAAGGTGAGTGGTCAGCTTCACGTCCCAGCCGCTTTACCACCGAGTAAGAGCCCCCGGTACCAATTGGGATAGGAGATTGGGTGGACCGCAGAGCCAGTCTGAAGGACTTGGAGAAGAGAAAATTCTTGCCCACATCGGGACTCGAACTCGGTCTTTCAGCCCGTAGCCAGTCGCTGTACCGACTGCGCTATCCCGGATCCTAGGATAACCGGATTTCGGATAAAGACTCAAACCCAGAAGCAACCAATATACAAAGCGGGAATCCTAAGCTCTCAACCACAACGTTTAGTGGTCTGGACCACCGTTCTCTTTGCTTAAGGAACGTGATCTCGGACAATAGTTGCCGTTATGCGACTTTTCCTCTGAGTGGTGGTATGCAGTAGTCGCAGAAGCAGTTACAAAACGGAGAGGTATGCGAAGAGGGAGTCGACGATCTCGCGGACAGACAAACACAGATCCAATGAAAACGAGATGCGTGCGACAGGGATGGAGGCACCAGACCGAGGTAACTGACCTCACCCAATAGTTCTTTTTATTTTCGCACTTAAAAAGAATAAAAACAGCTACAGACGCTGCAGACCGAATATTTATGTCCCAGCAATAACATACATCTTTTATTTTTTTTGTTGCAAAAAAACCTACATAAACCACATGTGTAGACTACAAGATTTTAAAAGTGTGGGTCGCGACCCTTGCAGCACATCAACGGCCGATACAACTTCTCTAACGACAACCTGAATGTTGCAATAGAACTCTCTTCCCTTTCAACGGCTCCATCTTGAATATGCTGTCTGAGGGAATGAAGCTATAACCATCTGCACGGAGGTGAAGCAGTTCTCCACTGGCTTCCTTCTATATCTCGTTATGCAAACAATTAACACAGACATAAAAATAATTGATATTCTAACGTGTAAAGTGACGTTTCTTTCATTCGCCACTTTTTGCCTTTAGTTTATTTCTTCATCACTTTCTATATCATTTACTGGCTTATTTAGTTTACTTCTATTCTTTATTTAATTTTCGTTATCAATTTCTTTCTAGTGCTAAAGTCTTCTCGGGCCACCAGCCATATCAATGTAGTAGTAAAAACTAACAATTCGGGGATTGCCTGCTGCATAGGACGTCAATAGGATGATGCATCGATTTGACAGACGGGTGAATACATGGCAATTCACCTGTCACGCGTAGGGGTGACTAATAAAACGGGTTCTATATTGGATGATTCGATTTATTGCACCTTATATATTCACAACTCGGGACTACAGGTAACACAGTGCAACCGCTGATCTACACAATTTAAATTTCACCGTTGCACAAGCACTGGGATCCTGGCAGGGTCTACTGTACACATGACTACCCTGCTTTTACTACTTCGTCTGTGTCATTTTATAACAACTCGGCACGGACCACACATAAAACACAGCTTCTATTGTTGACGAGGTATGTTTACCGTGACGTTGTCTAGCAATAGACGTCCTATTGTTCCTTAAGTTTGCTTCTGCAGGAATGTGTGTACCGAGTCGTTGCCTGGTAATGGGTATATACGTCACACACCACATCGACCCTGATAATGGAGACGTAGATCTCCGAAATGTTGGTTTTGCGTCAGCGCTGATATGGCTGATCGTCCGAGAAGACACCAGCACATTATTCGACGTGAAAGCTTCAAACTTTATATCTTTATTTATTTCCTTTCGTTCTTCCCGCCCTTTGTCTCTTTCTTCCACGTTTTCCAAATCCTTCTCTATTCCATTCTTTCGCTACATTCGTTCCTCCCCTTTCTTTACTTCAGTCTTCCTCTTTCTTTAATATTAGTTATCTATCTCTTTCTTTCCTTTCATATTTTCCTTTATTTAGTTTCTTTTTTCATCTCTTCCTCTATTCTTCTTTTTCTGTCTTTCTATCTTTCCTGCTTTCCTTCCTCTCTCTAGTTCTTTCTTTATTTTTCTTCATTTATTTCCTTCGTGCCTTCCTATTTTGTTTCTTTCCTCATCTCTCTATCTTCCCTTACAATTCCCCTTTCTTCCTTTCTATGAAGTTGTATTTCCAGAAAGACAGGAGAACTAGAATAGTAAAACTGCATACCCTACACTTTCCAAATGCATGCTGTCGGTATAGACCCGTTCCCTCGTCAAAGAGGGCGCCACCTTCGGGTGGCCGCGCCATAGCTCAAGCGGTTAGTCGCTGGCTTCCCACCGCGGCGGCCCGGGTTCGATCCCAGGTCTGGTCAAGTGGGATTTGTGGTGGACAAAGTGGCGCTGGGGCAGGTTTTCACCGAGTACTTCGGTTTCCCCTGCCAATCTTCATTCCACCAGTTGCTCCACAATCACTCTTACCTGTCATCTAGGGCTGATACAATAGACCAGAAGTGGCCGCAGTACAAGGGACTTAGTCCCACCCCACCATAATTAAAAAAAAAAGGAGGGCGCCACACACACACAAAAAAACGAAACCTGTCAAACAGTAATACATATCTGGTCATGAGCTCCAGATGAGGCTCGACACCAAGACTTACTGACTGACTGACCGTTAGTCGCAGTGTGACTTTGACTTTGAGTTTTGTTCAGGGCAGTTACGAGTTACGAGTTAAGAGTCAGTCGTAAGCTGAAGGAGTGAGTTCAGAAGAATTTTTAGTTCCGAGGTTCCAAGTGATGAAATACGAAATAGCAAGAAGACTTCATAGTGATTTGAAGTGTTTGAGATCCGTTGCTAGGAGACGACTAGTGTAAACAGAATCCTATTGCGTGTGCAACGGTGAACCTGAAAGTGAGTAAAGCAGCGACAGCGCTGTATTTAAGTGTGATTAAGAGAACTTTTAACCGAATTGCTAATAAACTCAATCATTCGATCCAGAACCCGTTATTTGCGTCACGCGTACCCCTCCCCCCTACATAGGAAACAATATTGGGATTCGTGGTTCACAGCCGTGACATATATGAATCAGCAGTATAAGGAAGACCTAGTATACTGCAAATTAATCCGTTGGTTTGTACTCGTAGGTACTGCTATAAAATACCAAGTTCCTATAGATACCGTCTCCATTGTATGAACATTTCTCTATTCTATTGAGCCTTCTAAGTCTGAAATTCAACTGAAAATTTTAAGAACTGAGTTACTCCCTCGCTTAAAACACACAGTCGTTTAATGCTGTTTAGGCAAATAGCGTAGTCTTAGAATCATAAGAAATGCATAAATGCCCCGTTATGGGAAAATGTTTTTGAATGTTAAAGCAGGAGAGAGGTCTGCTCTTTTTAAAGAGTTAATANTCTTATATTTTTTCTTCTACCCTGAAGATGGAGGCGATACGTTCCTCCGAAACGTCGGTTAACACCACATATACACGGTGCCAAATCCCAGAAGACTGCTTTCTTCAGTTAATATAATATCTGTGATTTGAAACGCGTGTATCACAGTCATATGTAGGTGACGGTGAAATTCAGAAAGGCGACGATGATGATGATGACCGTAACAAAGAAATGTTATCGATATGCAATTGTGACAATCATAAATAAGATATACACGCGTATTGCCATGCAAAGCCTTTCCTTCAGCCTTAACGGGATGTCACTTAGACTTCCCGCTCGGCACGCTTTGCACTCTGCTCCCCTCCGTTAACTTTTCTCACATCCTTTCAAATGCTCCAGCTCCGAGGTGATGGAGTAAGTTCACCGCCTCTTTCATAGATGGCACTAGCTGGAGCATAAGATACCGAGGAAGAGAAGAAAAAGAACATTCTTTAAAAGACTGTTGTTCCTTCGTATGTTTAACGACGCTTTGTTATAGGTTACAAAGTGTCAAATGAGTTTGTGAACGATTATTTATAGGTTGGTTATTTATCGACGTTATCAGTGTCAAGACTATATGGCGTCTTGAATTCGAAAGGATGTGATTACTGGATATTATCCTGGCGGGATAGAGGGAGACCGCGACGAACACATAAATGCTTCTAAAATTTACTGTATTCTGGGATGTGTTGCAGTAGTTTGAGAGACTTTTACAAAATGAGGCAGTAATCTTCACAGTCAATTCTGTGTGGACCTCAGGGCCATGGTCCGGCTGGAAGAATTAGGTCAAATAAAAAAATCCAATGATCTCATCGGGATTCGAACCCGCGACCTTCCTTCTGAATAATGTGCAGATATATATTAATAACACAAGTTAAGGTTACAAACTGTACAAAAGAAAAGATGAACTGTATCGTGGTAATGTCGAAGTAATAAGGTAGTTGTCAACAGAAAATTTTTAAAAATATCTCTGTTTTAATTTTGTATCTTAGGGCAAAATCCCTTAGATCCCTAGTGCAATAGTTGGTCACGTTGTGACTGTAAGAAATGTACCCCTGAAGTGGAGAGTGGTAAATATGACGGAGCTTGTTTTCGTAGCCAACCATTTCCGAATACATTTCCTCCAGACAGCGGCACAACTTAACACATATTGTTATACTATACGTTCAGCACTGTAGTGTAAATGTAATTCTCTTTCCAGAACTTTATAACTTAAAGAAAGTAGATAATTTGAAGAAAATATTTTTTATAGAGTGGTGGAGCTACAACTTCACACCCCCATACATCTTCATGGCGTGTCGCCTAATTAATTAGGCACAAGGACCACTTCTCTTTTGCCATTACCTTTACGTCTATTCTTATAGAGAATATTTGTGGAAAACATCTCCCAAAGACAGTAGCACTATTTAGTGTATGTTCACAGTATAAATCCAGATGTCTCTCCAGAAGTTTTCAATGCAATTATTGACTTTTTTGGACAACATCTATCGTCGAATTTTTATTTAAAAACGACGTTTCCGCGACTTGACTCTCCGCCCATCAGAGGAAACTTTTCAAATTACTAAAACTGGGTTTTAAGAGGTTTTGTTGTAAACAATTTGCAGAGGTAATTTCAACGGGGTTTTGCGTTATTTCGCAGAATAAAAAGCAGTAATTTCCTTGAACAGCATTAACCGATTAGTCTTTGTAGTTTCGACGCAGTGTCTGGAGGCAGGAACTGAATTTTTAAATACTATTTAGATGAGTTTCATGCTTCAAAGGGTTAACGGTCACGCTAAGAGTCCCTACTAATTACAATGAGAAGCAATGGTCGTTTAATCTTGGCTTCTTTGTGCTCACTCACACACGATGTAAGCCGTCGCGAAATGCACCACCAAGCTGGTCAGAGGGGGAGGGGGTATTGACCACTCCCAGATGCACGTTGCACTGTGCCCCCTCTCCCACCCGCCCTCACTGTGCCACTGCCCTACACATCGCGTGCATAACTGCATGCGTGTATTCTTCAGATGTTCAGGGAACTGTCGTTTATTGATGCTGCTCTACTGAGTCCACAGGACATTTAGCACCAAATTAGTTGAGAGTGAAACAGCTTAAACATGGAGAAATTACACAGTGATAGTATTCAAGAATTGTGATCTTTATCTGATAGGCCTCTTGTTAACAGTGATTAAATCAAGAGTTGGGCACAACAAGTAACACGCGTGGGGGACAAGAGAAATACGTTTCTTATTTGAAAAGCACGAATGGGAAAGAAACCACTGCGGACAGTGTTTCTCACTCTTTAGCATCTTGCGTCCCACGAATCATTTTCTCAAGAAATCCTAGTCCCAGCACAGTGAAAACAAAACTTGCCTTTTTCCAAGAAGTCTACTTTTACAACTACGTTTATTTTCGTACTGTCACGTATGAGGGGTTTGCGTGATTAATAGTAACGCGTTCTGGGCTTGATGATTGGATTTATTGGCACTTTTTACAGTTAGAAACAACTATAACAGCCCCCAATCAATGGTTGCTTAAGACTCGCTCCATTTCTTACTGGACTACCGAGTGTTTTCTCTTCTGCGTGACTGACTTGGTTCTGATTTACGAGTCGGTCACTTCTTCAGCTTCCGGTGTCCGCAGGTTAACCTTCCACAGCTGAACACTCAACTTTACACGAATTCCCTTACGACTAAATTGCGACTTCGCGGATGAATGAATTACGACTGAATCTTCTCTGCACTCCCGTTTTTAGAGTCCAGCGTGTATCCATGGTAAGTGTTTGTTGCTTGCGCGTATCCATGAAATCTTTGTTGATTTCGTTGACATGGGAACGCGTCCCATACCAAGTCGGTCTCCACGAATCGGCATCTCCATAGAAACGTGTGTTAGCGAGCTGTTGTGTGACAATGGATCATTCTAGCTTTCAGGCGTCATGTCAGTATTATATTAATAATTAATGTAAGGTGTTAACGACTTAAATGTAGGAACAGTTTTTGATAATATATTCTGTTTCTGGGATGAACTAATTGATAGCAGAAATAACAACATGACGCAAAGTTAATGGCAAGAGTGTGCTTGCAATGCAGAACTGTTTTGAGTAACTGAATTTTGCGTGACTAGAATCATTGGACATCCCATGCCCCACCCACCTGACCATCAACTGCCACAAGTGGGATGCGTCCCAGAGTTGATGAATATATCGTACTGATTTAGGAGACTTGGATTTCAAAAAGAGAGATGATAATAAAATGGAACCAGAAAAATAAGGTGTGAATTGGATAAAGCTGACTCATAACAGTGACCAGTGCCCGGAATTCGTTAACACGGTAATTGCTGAGGAAAAAATCAAAACAGCTTACGCCAAATCCGGCAATTGAGAGGTGAACCAACACAAAAGAATGGTACCTCATGAGGAAAAACTTTTATTTGTATGTATTAAAGTAATGATGCAATTTATACATAAGTTATATTACTAAGCGTTGTATTCTAGGGATAAGACACCGTGTGGTTTTGCAAGTATCCAGGTTCGTATCACAACCGAGAAAACTGTAATCAGATCATTTACCGTGGTTAAAACATTTCAAATTCTCTTCTATATTAATACAAATTCTTGTTAGATGGTAATTCTTTGATGAGTCTTAAAATTTCGCCAAAGTTATAACTTGAAATACTAATAAATCATTCTTTAAAAAGTTTACGCATGATTATCTCAATGTTTACATAACAGTACTGTGTCAAACTTCGTCTGTTCACTAGCTGCAGTTAGGAAACTGGTACGCGAACACAAATTTACTTAGCTTACTTGTACCAAAGGATAACTATGTCAGGTGTTGAGGAACTTAGGCTAAACGGCGTTAGCTACGCAGCCATCCTAGAAATTTGCATGGACCTCATTACAGATGTTAGGAAGTTACATAATTCTAGAGTGCGAGTCATGGAAATTCATTCATTGCTTCGAAACTAAAAAAAGGTAGCTGGTCACACACACAGATCAGTCCGGAAATTATCACATAAGAATATACGTGGTAGAGTCATTAAGTTCGTGGAATGTGGTTTTATCGCATCATATTACAAGGTATTCACATACACTTACACAGATCCACATCGGCCCTCAAAATAGTTGCCGTTGGCCGCTATGCAAGTCTGCCGCCGTTGATATAGCTATCAAAAACATTGCTGAAATATACTGCAGGAAATTCCCGTACGGCGCTTTGCGGCCATTCCAGGAACTTATTGACTGTGATAATATATCTTGCTTATTTAGCAGGAAAAGCAGAATGAGTCAGACATTCTGGAACCTATAAATGGATCGTGTAAGGGAGCCAAGATAGCTCAGTCAGTACAGCGAATAGGATTCGGGCTCAGCGGCCGAGGAGTCGGGTTTCGATTCCTGGAAAGAGAAGATTTTCTCTCTTCTATAGCGACCAGGCCAGTTCTAGGGTCTGCCAGCCTCCTATCCAATAGGTACCAGGGTGGGGAGGGTTATTCCTGGTGGTAAAGCGGCAGAAGCTTGAAGCTGAACACTCACCTCCATCTAGTGTCGAGGTCAAGAACGGTAGAGCTATACTTTCCTGTCCCCCATAAGCTTTCATGGCATAGTGCTTAATTACATAATTAAGTACAGTGATAACTTTATCTGTCTATCTATCTACAGTCGTTTTGTTAGACCTTGGCCGCGTTTTCAGTTTTTTAATCCTACACACAGCCGGTAGAACTCCTTGGACGGGGGATCAGCCCGACGAATGGCCGCTACCGATACACGGGACCACACAAATACAGAGTAAACGCACACAGACATCCATGACTTGAATCGGCAGTGATAAATTCACCTTGCCACTACTCGTACAAATAGCTGATTGACAGAACCGCTTTACTCCTATCTTTTCTCTCACATCTGAAGACCGTCGAGGATCTAATACTTGATCTGTTACGTCGGAAACCGCAAAGACCATGACCAGCAAATTCACACACTTGCAACCGATCAGGATGGCGTAGCTTCAACGCTTTCAACTCGCACTTGGTAGGTACCCGACTATCCTGACACAGGTTTTCTTGTTTTTCTTCACTTCCTCAAGACAGATTCCGCTGTAGTACCTGGTTTAGGCCATGAGAGATTCCTTCCAAATCGTTTCAATTCGTCATTCATGTATCATCTCACCCCTGGACGCTATACAGCCTGGCGACATCCAGCATCGTCGAGTTGCTCTGGACACGGAGTTAAGGTTTTCAGATGTGTCAGTCGTGTATTCAAAATTCGGAGATATGTAAGGTAAAGGTAAGGTAAAGTTGTCCCTGCGCTTAAATAATTAAGCCCTAAGCCATGAAGGCGTATGGGGGTTTGGGTGTATAGATCCACATTTTCTTGACCTCGGCACTAACTGGAGGTGTGGTCAGATTCACGCCCCTGCCGCTCTACCCCCGGGGAAAGAGCCTCCGGTACCCATTGGAGAGGGGATCTGGTGAAGTCCAGAGCCAGTCTGGACGACTTTGAGATGAGAGAATTCTTGCCCCCACCGGTAATCGAGCTCCGACCCTTCGGTCGACCAGCCCCTAGCAAGTTATTATACCGACTGCGCTATCCAGGCTCGTACTTTTATCAAGTATTCACATAGTAACTTTGGTCTCCAAAAAGAAAAAGAAGAATTTCCCGAGAAAATATGACATGAAGAATATATTCGTCTGGGCTGTACGGCAATTCCAAAGACCATACTCGGTCGAGGCTCTCCGAACCTCAGATCTAACTCAAAATTTGTTCGTCGAAAAATATAACTTGTATTACTGACCTTAGAGGAGACGTCACGAGGTTTAAGCATTTACGTATATCATCCATTCGCCGTTGAAATCTCTCTCACACATGTGCGTAAACCACAGTGAACAAAGTGCGGTCCACGTGGAGTCGATGTGAAAGAAAACACAGACATGCGTAGTCAAGTTACGCACTTTGACACGAGGATGCGAGCGGGGTTAGGTCAGAAACCTTTGTTGCGATGAGTGGAGAGAAGTGGAGGGAGCGGATAATGACCAAATGGCCCTGAAATCCCGACGTTAAAAAAGGGGTAAATAAAAAGTGGAGAGGGAACGAGTAGTGTTGGAGATATTGATGCAAAAGAGGCCTATCTCTGTTGCTCGTTTTTCCTTTTTTTATTAACCTCACTTTACTGAATTAGCCAATTAAAGGAGGAGAGAGTCGTGTAGCGAATGAACCACCTCAGAGAGTTATAAACACAGAGGCCTATAAACTTAAAAGATCATAAATCATTCTTCCAGCTCAAAAATATGACAAAATGGGAACGCATAGTTTTTTTCCCCCGCTTTCCATATTTGTAGAACACAGTCTGATATTGGTGGAAGTAAAGAATGAATGTAATATCTGAAAAAGGAAGTGAAGAAGGGTGGAGAAAATTACATAATGATCAGCTTCATAATTTGTACTCATCTCTGAATATTGTTACGATACTATCAAAGAAAAAAGATGGGTTGAACATGTAAAATACATGAGGGGAAAAAGAAATGTTCACGAAATTTTGCTTGTAAGCTCTAAAGAGCCATAGGTATGTGTGGAATGGTAATAATAAAATTCATTTTAGACACACAGGAAGTGAAGTTGTGGGCTTTTGTGAATACGGTCATGAGTACTTAGTTCCATCAGAGCAGGAAATGTTTTGGTGACTTGAATTTAATGGAATTTTCAAGGAAGGCCCAGTATCATGGATGAAAAGGTAAAGTTGTCCCTGTGCTTAACAAATTAAGCACTACGTCATGAGGTGTATGGGGGAGCTGATGTATACGTCCACATTTTCTTGACCTTGGCAGTAGTTGAAGGTGAGTGATCAGCTTCACGCTCCGGTCCCTTTACCACCGCGGAAAGAGCCCCCGGTACCCATTGGATAGGAGGCTGGATGAGCCCCAGAGCCGGTCTGGATAAAGTGGAGAAGAACAAATTATTGACCATACCGGGACTCGAACTCCGACCCCTTGGTCGTCCAGCCCGTAGCCAGTCGCTATACCGACTGAGCTATCTTGGCTCCCTTACTATAAGCACTGCCTGACTTATTATTTAAAAGTTCAGAACTTTATCCACAGAGTGCATTTAAGAGTTTTGTGTGATTCTCAGAACAAACAGCGAATTCCCCCACCCACGAAACAGAATTAGTCAGTTGGTTTTTCCAGTTGGGACGAAATTTGCTGCCTGTGAAGCGCGAATTAAAACTCTTGAATAGTGTTAAATGCATCTGAGACTTCATAGGATTAAGACTGAAGATTCATTCTATGTCACACTGGTGTAGGTTATTAAAAATACACTAATCGAAGCCCGAAATCTTTCAGTTGCAAAGGAGACGAAGTGACATCCAGCAGAAAACTAAAATATAGCCAATTAGGAAGAGCAGGAGGAGCAGTTTCCTAAACAGACGCATCCTTTTATTATTATTCTTCTTCTATGGCTCTACCAGCCTTTTTTTTTTTTTTTTTTTACCTTGGCCCCTTTTTCAGTCGGTAGGACTCCTTGGACGGGGAATCAGCCCGTCTCAAGGTCGCTACCTACACACAGAGCAATACAAAAAGAATAAACGCAAACACACATCAATGCCTCAAGTGGGATTTGAACCCACGATCTCAGTGTTTGAGCGGGTGAAGACGGTTCATGCCTTAGACCGCCAAGCCACTGTGACCGACAAAAGGGACGCTTACCGTACAATAAAGTTCGGGAGTGTGTGTACGCGTGTCCGTCCGTAAGAGCTTTTGTCCAACCCACATGTATTACTACGTTAAAGCTGCACACGAGATTTGTCGCTTAGCGACACTGACCCACTTGGCCTGGACTCATTTGGTATTTGTGGCGATACATGAAGGAAAAGCGTCTTGCCAACTGTGAACAGCTTCTACTAATTATTCTTACGTTAGAATTCCTGAATATAGAAAGTAAGTAGGCCTATTTTATCCTGAGAATATAGACCTAATAAAAAGAAAGTTTTTTGGGGGGCCAAGACTAACACGTAGAACGAAATAACTTATGAAACAATTAACGCATTTTGAAGAAAATCAAGGCGTAAAGTGACACCAATTTCATTCTTTGTTTAACGCTATCAGTCGTAGTACTTAAAATGGGGGGCATAAAAAAACTTTGGGGTTTGAGTGATATTAGGTCCATTTAATACAAAAATCGGAAATACATTCTTGTTCCTCCATCACCACGTGTCCAGACTGCGTATTTTTTGATCGTCCCATGAAGGAACTGCAGGTAAATTAAAAAATATTAATATCATTTACAACTACATTTTGTGTCTGAAATATTTATACGTTATTCTCAGTATTTACTCTGAGTTTTTAGAAATATATTTGGGTCGTTATGTAAAGTCGCAGTTGGTTAAAATCTTGATGAACCATTTATATTTGTCCAATAAAATATTTTAAATTAACCATACCGATTCATCTAAACCAAACCGAACTATGTTGACAGAAAAATTGAGAGTTCTGCGCAAACGCAAGTTTGTACGTGTATTGACCTAATCCTTCCAGCCGCACTAGGCCCTCGGGTTTTTACTCAGCCTCTAACAGAAATGAGTACCAGGAATTAATTAAATCATTTTCCTTGGGAGTAAAGAGCGGCCGGCGCGTAGGGGTGACAACCTTACCGCCATCTTTGAGCCGATTGTCTAGACAATGTGGGACCCTCAACATCTCACAACCCTATGGGCCTTCACGGCCTGGTACAGGGATAGCTTTACTTTTTTTTAATTTACTTTAAAAGAACCCGATAAGTTTATTAGAACAGTCGCTAAATGTTATCCCTGTAACAGGCCGTGGAGGCCCATAGGGTTGTGAGACGTTGAGGGTCCCAAATTTTCTAGGCAATCTGCTCACAGATGGTGGTGAGGTTGTCAGCTTTGGGCGCTGGCCCCCCTTTACCCCCAAAAAGACTCCTGGTACTCATTTCTGTTATAGGTTGAGTCGACCTCAGGGCCATAGTGCGGCTGGAAGGATTAGGTCAATTGAAAAAATCCACCTCATCGGGGCTCGAACCCCGGCTTGTAGCATAGTGCCTCAAGCAACTACGCTACACGTGCCCCTTCATTAGGTTAGTAACACAGGTAAAATTATCTCTGAACTTAACTAAGCACCAAGCTATGAACGACGTAAGGGAATATTGAGATATGGTCCCATTTATTCTTAACCTACGCACTAGACGGATGTGGTGAGTGATCAGATCGAAGCCTCGGCCGCTTTATACCCAGAGAGGAGAACATGCTATACTCATTGGATACAAGAATACATTATCCAGAATGATAACATTTCTTGCACCTGAGTGTACACTTTATATAAGCACATGACAGTGCAACATCCATCTTCCAATTTTTAACAATGAATAGAAATCCCCCCTCTCGAACAAGTCACATATGGACACGAGATAGCGTACGTACACGTAAGTGCATCCAGCTGCTTTCGCTGCGAGCCCTCTGCACACGACACTGGCCAGCGCTTCCTTTGGAGGGGGATGAGCTTCGAATCTGTGTAAAAGTAGAAAGTAAAGTTGTCCCAGAGTTTAATTTATTACAATATCATGAAATAAGACCTACATGGAGGTAGTGCATCTCCACGCGTTCTTAACCTCGGCAAGAGATGGACGTGAGTGGTAAGTTCCACTGTCCTACCGCTTTACTCTGGGGAAAAGAACCCTGGTTTACATTGGACGACAGGATTGTTGGGCCCCAAGCCGACGCCGAATATTGGAGAAGTGAAAAATCTCTTTCCCCTGCCGGGAATTTCATTCTGATTCCTCAGTTGTCCAGCCCTTAGCCTAGTCACTACACTGACTGAGCTATCACGGCTTCTTTAGAAAGTGTGGTGAAGACGAAAGTAAGAATGTTGATCCTAGATTACATGAACTAAGGCTGCCATGAAGGATATGTGAGGTCTTGAAGGCCTAATTGAAATGTCATTAGATAAAACTGAGCTTTATTCCACAGTGTGAGTGGGTGACTAGCGCAGACAGATAGGTAAAGTAGGGGAATAAAGAAGGAATATATAATGAAAGAAAAATGCAGAAAGATACAGACAAAGAAAATAATAAATATAAGAAGAAATAAAAGAAACAAGAAGTGAAATTGCAAAACGAATGTAGACTACGAAAGATTAATAAATTGGCGCAGATGGAATGTGACAGAAAGGGGAACAGTTTGCAGACGTCACCACACGCAAGCACTCCCTAGCGGCTGTCAGTTGCATTATCACTTGCGAGTGAGATCTCTTGCTAAGTGATCACGACATGGGAACATGTCATCAAAACATCTCGTCAGCAAGGCTGTGGAATTCACGAAAAAACATGACCGCTCTACTAAAGGAGAAGAGAAGTGTAACCCGTAACATGACGGTCTACTGAAAGCACTCCCGTTTTTGGTTGTGGTGTTGTGAATTTTAGTGTTCAGAAGTTCAAATCTTATCCTGGAGGGTGGCCAAGTCTTTTTTTTTTCATGACTTTCCTCAGTCTCTCAAAGGAAATGTTGAAATATTATTTTGAAACAAGATCTTGACCAGTTCATTCAAAATTCTCTCCGATTCATTGTTGACTGATCGTCCTGTCATGCTTCGTTCACATCCTTTTCAGCTCATTATTCCCTAATCATCGTTAAATAAACGAAGGTTACATAAAGAATCCACAGGTTTCATTATTTATAATATTATCAGTAGATGCATTTTAACAATAATTTTGAAAATAATATGTGACACGTTGCAGCCATTTGTCAGTATTGCCATGTTGTTATTTCATACTTTATTATCATAATGAGAACTGCATAATCGTACAACGTATCAGTACATTCATTCGAATGCGTCAATGTTGCTAATAACTTTGCCATATCTGTACTACTGATGACAGTTAAAAATTAAATTCCAAAATAAGGCGAATTGTCGATTATGTGACGAAGAACAGAACTATTCAACAGAACATGTTGCAATCCGACCTCACTATTCTGTTTAACCTTCTGACGCTCGAAGTTCATCTAAATAATATTTAAAATTAAGTTCGTACCCAAAGTAAAAAGAGTGAGTCTCCAATAGCCTTTCGGTTAACGGTAAGATACGTTCTCATTGCAGTGACTTTCGTCTGAGACGTGACGCCATGTAGACTATTTAGAGCTTATAAATGATTCGGAATAGCATACCACCTCCATCTTCAGGGTCCAAGGGCCTCCAAAAAACGCTGATACTTCTAAACTACCACACTAAACGACTCCACATTCAAGAGGACAGTAATCTTGAAATAATCGCTGTTTGTTCTGGGAATCATATGAAACACATAAGTATGTATTTTTAACGTTAAAGTACTTGGCACCGCTGTGTGTTAGACTGCTCATAAGTGGAGACCAGAGCTTGCTTATGGGCTAAATAGCCATTGACCTCTGTCGGCATGTACCAAGATAGTGTCGTCTCCTTCAGAAGGCTGCAGAAACAAAGTGTCAAGACAACCTATTTACATTGGTTATGTCTTCATGGACATTCAAGACAAGGAACAGATTTCCTGACGGGTGGTTAGCACTCTTTAGCCTGAATGTCCATTGAAACGACCAACTTAAGAAAATAATTAACTCTAATACCGTTACCAACCAATTTCATCACTGTATACGACCCTGTACCAACCCTAATCCAACTCTCATGACAGATGTCATGTTAATGTTATCATATCTCGAAGAGCACCATGATGTGGAATGTGACGCCGTGTAGTCTAGTAGAAATTTACCGACGTTCGGTTTATTTCTTGCTTTTGTTGTTTCTTACTTGGCTGACACTTAGACCTTTATGATAGAGGCATACGTTCTTCCGAAACGTCGGTAAAATGTATCTGATTACACGTCATCTCCAAGAATATAGCATTATTCATAAGCACCTCCGTGACCGCCTCATATCAATTTTATTTTCAGTTTACTGACTCTTAAGGGGCTTCTCCATCAAAATTTTCTATGCATTCTTGTCTTCCCCATTCTTGATATATTGTAGCCTCATATTAGCGTAACAGAATACGACCTAGCTAGGACACTATGACACCATAATTGTGACAGTGGAAGTTTAGGTCTTGTACCCTAACATCGTCTGTACGAGACTGCATCTCCTTAAGCCAACCAACGTGTGTTACGCGTAAGTAGTGAACTCAGTTGGATCGCGCCGCATTCTGTATGCTGGCCGAGCAGAGGGCCGTCAGAGCAATACAGTACTAAGTCGCACAACATAACGAGGCGTACAGAAGAACAGATGCCATGTTCCGTCGCATTTATATACTGGACACAGAGAGAAGAAGAGAGTAAATTTTTCCGACGCGTCTAAGCATGATACCACCAAAGCGTACGAGGTTTGACCTAATTCTCTGGGTACCTCTGTGGTCTAGTGGTCAGAGTTCCTGCCAACATATCCAGAGGTTTCGGGTTCGATTCCCAGCGCTACCAGATTTTCTGAGAAGTAGTTGGTCTGGAACGTCGGTGGGGATCTGTTGCGCTGACCACGTAACATTCTCTATCCGCAAAAGTTGGCACTAACTTCACCGACAAGCTGCGGTAGCTCGGTCGGTATAGTTCGCTTGCAGACTATAGGCCACGGAGTTTTTTGTTATGGTTAGTAGGCAAGAATGTGGAAGGAGTCATTAGTCACCTATTTTATAGTATTATCCTACATTTTCATTGGCAGCGTTAGCAAATCGCATCTGTTTAGATAGTAAACCGAAGGAATGTAAGACTGGAACCTCACCGCTGCAGTCATGTGCTCGATTGCAAGTGCAGGTGAGATCGCCTGCGAGACAAACTGTACGCAGTGCAACCACCATTGGAAACATTATGGTTCTCATGAGTTGTTAGTACCAATTACGTAAACAATACAAATTCAGGAACTATGCTTCAGTTTTTCACGCAACGTGTCGTGATATAATTACTGTTTTTATATAGGAAAACAGTAAGAGGCATACTTTCTTTATTGCTAGTGGGGTGGGACTAAGTCCCTTGTACTGCGGCCACTTCTGGTCTATTGTACCAGCTCCAGATGATAGGTGAGGGTGATTGTGGAGCAATTGGTGGAATGAAGATTGACAGGGGAAACCGAAGTACTCGGAAAAAACCTGCCCCAGCGCCACTTTGTCCACCACAAATCCCACTTGACCAGACCCGGGATCGAACCCGGGCTGCCGCGGTGGGAAGCCAGCGACTAACCGCTTGAGCTATGGCGAGGTCTAAGAGGCATACTTACTTTACTTGTTTCGATTAAAGCCTCACATTTCCCTTAAAACGACTCATTCCTGCATACATTAACACAGCTTTGTTCGCCAATTATTCCAAACTTCGAAATAAGTATGATATCGGGCGTACTTTCTTCAATATGCTGTAAAGAACTTCCTGAGAGACGTGCTCACAAGCTGAAATCAGCAGTGTCATAGAGTTAGGAAACCTCACAAGAAGAGAACAGGGTTCGAAATGGGTCTCCAGAACTAGGTACAGGCTCCGCGTCAGTGGAATAGCCTTCACGAATTGTCAGCACATGTTATAAGATAAGTTGTTACATACTATTTCGTGAATTCGTTCCTTCATATATCACTGTTGGGAACGATATTATGATGTCTTAAGGCACTGGAAATTATTTCGTAAAAATATGAACTCTGGAACAAAATGGACGGTGTCAGCAGCTTCTACAACTACATCCGTCCCTGGAAGAGACCACTTGGAAGGTCCACACGTAGCTGGCAGGACGGATATCATACAAACAGGGTGTCAACACGAGAACTGGATTTATTGAGCAGCTGAGCAACTATTAACTTTTAAAGACTGTCAACCATGGATTTTTTTTCCCCCCACATGTCTCGATGTAACCAAAGTATTCGAAGACACAAAGTGACTTGTGCCCTTGTTGGTTGAAGGTTAAGAACTGCAGCCTCCCCCACGACCAGCCTTCTTTATCCACTGGTCAAACCCCCCCTCCCAACTCCCCCCTTTTCTGACTATTTTAAAACTGTTGTTTTGTATTTATTGTATCCTTATATTACTCAGACAGAGGATGGCGTACTTGCTCATTGCAGCTGCCTCTGTTCATGAAGACAAAACACAGGGAGACCCATAACATAGATCACACACCATTTTTCCTGCATGCAGTGCGCTCGTAGATAAAAAAATATTCATCTCAAGAATATCTGATATCGTAGCAATATGTGTATTCGTGAAGTACTTGAACTGAAATTAATTGAGACCATGATACAGAGTCTCTTTGAGAAGCTGACAGTTCACTCAGATGGTCAAGAAATAATCCGGGCTTAAGGAACCCAAAAGTTCATCTCAGTGTTCACAAAAGTCCGCCACAGGATCCTTTATTAAGAAGTTCAATCCAATCTAAAATATCCTACACGAAATAAGAAAACGGAAGGCTAATTGGATTGGTCATATCTTACGCGGTAAGTGCCTTCTAAAAGAAGTTATTGAAGGAAAGATAGAGGGACGGATAGAAGTGACCAGAAGACGAGGAAAAAGAAGACGTAAGAAGATGCTGGATGACCTTGGAGACAGAAGAGGATATTCTCATTTGAAGGAAAAAGCTCTAGATCGCATCAAGTGGAGTAACTGTTTTGGAAGATAGACTTGAAAGGATTCTGACGATGGTGTATACTGTACNATGAATGAATTAACTTCTCAAAGATCCGTCTTAATATTATCCTCCTTTCTAATCCCAAGTGTAGTTTTTGCTTGAGGTTTTCAGGCACTTATTTGAATGGATTTCTCATTTTTGCCAATGCGTGTTCTCTGTCCCGGAATCCTCAACTTTCTTGTTTTATTTGCCAAAACGATATTAGGTAAAACGTGCCGATTATAAAACTCATCATTAGATAATTATGCTTCTTCCTGGTACTTTGTCGCTTTGTTTTGAAACACCCTCTGAATGAAATAAATGGCATGTAGGGTTCTTGAGTCTTCTAATCAACACATTGTTCCACTACACTTCCGTGAATGTATACATACACTTAGCGGCTATCGATAAAATGCAGACCTGCGATTGGTCGCCAGCCGCAGAAATGCCCATACACGCAGTTCACACATGTCTTCATGTCTTACAGCAGAACAATAGACAATCAGAGAAACGTACAGCCAGAAGAAGAAGAACATGGCGCAGAGAAATATCTCTAGCCGAGCGATAATCCATACTTCTTTAACTCAACCCAGCCGTCAAGTCTTGTAATTTAATTACCAATACAGCTCTACGTGCACAAATGTACGAATATTTTGACAAGTTCTATATCTTCTGGGAAGAGATTCTGTGGTCTGGTGACCATTTTGGAAGACTGTACTGCCTGCAGCTTCAGGGTCCAAGAGCAAGTCAAGGCAAGTATCATCCATTTTGCTGCTTGTTTGCTGAAGGAAGAATGTTCCCTTGAGCTTTGCCTCGGGTGTAAAGACTCTGGGCGTCAGACTGACCCACTTACCGCCATCTTGTGCCGAGATTAAGAACACGTGGAGCCATACCTCAATCCCAGGCGTGATGCTTAATTAATTAAGCATAGGGACAGAATTATTTTTATTCCTTCGAAATGTTGGTAAAGTTCTACCGCACTACACGGCGTTAATAGTCACTGCTGAGAGAACCTCAAATCTAGCACACAAATATTTTGCCAGCAAAATGATAATCACATGACTCTAAGGTAAACTCAGGCGGAACCTATACTTACGCAGTAAATTCTTCTCAGTAACAAAATAACCCCAAAAGAAACTCCGTGGTTTTAGTCCGCAAATGAATTATACCGACCGAGCGACCGCCGGTTACCGGCGAAGTTAGTGCCAACTTTAGCAGATAGAGAGTGTCGCGTGGTCAGTGCATCGAATACTCACTGTCGTTAATTTTCGGTTTTCTAGATCGGAGAGAAAATAATCATTAATGATAATATGTGACGTAAATAATTGAAAGCAATAATAATTTTGATTCGAGTAAAATTCGATCCTATGATCTTCAAGGCAGGAGTATGACGCGCTAAATCAAGAGTTTAATGACGTTCTATTACAGGATTATGAACTTAATAACACAAAATTTACAGAGGATGCTTGACAACCGCGTTCTGAGAATAGGGAGGAAACAGCAGGAGGCTTGAGAAAACTGCATAATAAGGAACTAAATACTGGGCACTCCTCGCCAGACATCAGTCAGACAATCATGCCAAGGAGGATTAATTTGGCAGTATAGGTATCAGGCACGGTAGAAAAGAAAAATGTGACCACAGTGTGAGTAGGAAAGATATAAAGGAAACAGACCGCTTAGAAGACCTATGTGCGGATAGGAGGATAATATTAAAATGGATCCCAAATACGATGAGATGGTGTAGTCTAAATTCATGTAACTAAGAATAGAGACAGGTGACATGCTATGTGAAACACGGTAACGATTGTTTTGGTTCCAAAAATTATAATTAATTTTGACTATCAAAACAACTATTAACTCCATGACATAAGTTAGTTAGTTAGTCAGTTATAGTTCAGTTAGTTTACATGACCTCAAAATTTAGTATTTTAAATTTAATCAATCCAGTTATTCAGTCATATTTTTCTTGTCTCTTAAATGTTCGTTTTGCTGTTCGCCTAATCTGCTTACGCCGCCGAAACGTCTCATAAACCTCATTTCAGAGTATGTAATTATATTTCATCACTTAGTTCATCGTCCATGTTTCATAACTTGCAATTTATTTCCGAATGGTGTCTATATCATCACCATATGGGTTTAAAGAATCGATTTTTGAAAATATTTTGCAAGTCTCGATACTTATCGATCTAAACGATTGAAGCCAGAGGTAAGTGGTTTAACACTGGACCACGCATGTATCAACTTCTGCTACTTGCCTGTCCTGAGCGTATTAGCGTAATTAAAGAAAAATTACATTGCACGGAACTATCAGGAAAAAAGGGGTTGTGGGGTGAAAAGGGGGGGATTTTTTGTAATTAAAAGAAAATCGAATACATGTACAATGTTTGGTCGTGCAGCCCCGCCCATAAACAACTTCAAAATTGGAACATTTTGCAAATTGGATAGAAGAATCAGTTTGCTTTTCTGTATGTGTGTGTGTGTGTGTGTGTGTGTGAGGATGGAAGTGAGTGTTCATAAGGGATGATCATTCGGATGCGATAACATGAACTTGGGTGTGTTTGTTTTTCTAGAGCCTTTCCTCCCAGCCCCGGAAATGTAGATTTCGTTACTGCATTTTAATTGGTCAGTACCATAATGAATAGTGGCCAGGGACCAATAACACGCGTAGGGGTCACGAATAATATTTGAACATAAACATGAGTTTGTCATCAAGGTTCTCAAACCGTGACTCGCAAAAATAAAAAATGTGAGAAATTAGACAAAATTGGCATTATAGAAATAAGGTCCGTTAGAATTAATTATTTCAATATAATAATAATAATAATAATAATAATAATAATAATAATAATAACTGAACAGCCGATCACCGTAGCCGAGCGGTCTAAGGCATATACTGTCTTGGCTCGCTTGGAAACCGGGATAATGGGTTCGAATCCCGCACTAAGCATGGATGTTTGGTGTGTGTATGCATTTATTCTGTGTCTGTGTTGTCCTGTGTTTAGCTAGAGGCCTTGCGATGAGCTGATCACCCGTCCAAGGAGTCCTAGCGTCTGTAAAATGATTATGAAACTGAGAAATCAGCATTACGCTCCAAGGTAGAAGCAAGGGGAGAGCAAAAGAAATAACTGAACGGTCTAATATATCACACACGTGTTACGTGCAAATGATTCAAAAGTTGATACTCATAAATTACAATTATTTCGATGGAATAATTAAAGATGTGTTTCTCTCAGCCCTCCTATATCAAGACGAATGCCACTACATCCAGAGACTCATCAATTCTTTGGTAATTCAACGATTCTTTGTAACAGCAGTTTTTACTCATCTTTGAGTGATTGCAATATTATAAGTGATGAATTTGAAAGGATGTGAAAGGAGGCGATCATGACTCTAAGGTAATATCCAAACATCTGCCTGCAGAGACTAAGGCAAATAATGAGACTACTCAATCGAAGAAGGAACCCGACAAATTCCGCTCACGAAGTGGGACAACTAACAATTGCGCGGAATTAGCTATGTTAATCTCTGTGTTTGCTAACAAATGTAAAACTTCATACAGATCTACAGTAGCGATAGCTTTATTAAGGCGAGGCATGCCGGGTTAACACTGAGGGTTATTGCTGATTTTAAAATGAAAATCAAGACACTGAATTTATATTTACAAACTTTCGGGCTCTTTTGACCACGGGAACACAACTTCGGGACTTATAAAAGGATGGGAAGGTAAGAGAATATTAATTTGTGAAGAAGGCATCTGCTCGACACAGTCCAGATTGACTCTAGGGCCCATCCAGGTTAATATTAATTGCAAATGTAAAATATCCCGGAATGCTCAGAACCAAATAACAGGTATATTTCATTAAATGCATTCAGTGACTCGTTGCTATTGTAGCATGTAGAAAACCGTTACTGTGCAGCGACCGCGAGATATGCGGAAAATACCAGGAACGTTTCTGGGCAACGGCTCAGTAAACGCGTTCCCGCAGCAACAGACATGGACGTAACAATAGAAGAGTGACCCAGCCAGTTCTGTATCGGAGTCTGTGAAGAGAGGACTTGAGCCGGAGGAAGAGGAATAGCCATTGTTGAAGCCGTTACTAGGAAACTTCCAGCAACAGGCTGAGAACATTAGACTGTGTGTTCTCGTGAACTATAAAGTGTGTATATAGCGATAGCACTGTAGATATTTGTAGTTACAACTTCTAAGTTGTCAGTAAAACTATTCATCAATCCAAATCCCATCAAGTGTCGCATTATATAGTGACAATATAATGGTTTTATTTTCATCTCCAAATTCTTCTTTCGCTTATAAAATATTTTGGTAAGAAAAGAAAAGTGCTGGCACGTCGTATCGGATATTTCGGTTTCGGATGTTAACCCTTTCTATGTTATTCACGACATATCTCAAAAAGACGGACCTTTCTAGTCTTGATTAATCCACAAATAAAACATGCTCCGCAATGTCTTAATAATTAATCGCAACTTTGTTATTTTTCAACATTAGAAATTATGTTACCATGTAAGTATGGCTAAGTGAAGGAGTTCTTTTTCTTTTTAAATAAATTGCGGCTGGGAAGTTCTCAATTTTCAAAATCCCTCAGCGTTGTAAAACAGTCATGGTTCAAAATTTAATTATTCTGAGATTCATTTGCTTCTTGTTGAAATATAGCTCAACAAATACACAGCAAGCCTGTGTCTCGCAGGCATGAATCCTGTCAGATTTAAGTGAAAGGTTAAATGGCTTTAGCAAGGCAGACTACCTGGAACCTATAATTACATCACCGCAATTAGATGTGATGATTTATGTGGAACGGACGTGGTCACTGATAATGGTGATCGCTCCTGGTTTTGCAGAAGTTCTGTACCTTCTCTGAAAGGGATTAACCGCAAGAACGCAAGACTCTGCCCGCACGGGTATTAAGGCTAACTTTCCTTGTTCTGTCTTGAGTTCGTGACTTTGAACATTCACAAATATTCCTCATTGGCCTCTTCCCTAAGTTATTCTACTTCAGTGCACCATATTTCTATAAGATTCATTTTAGTAGTATCACATTTTTATTTCTCAGCGTCGTCTCTAAAAGCTTTCTTACTGTATATCTCCATAATTGTTTGTTTTTTACAACATGCCCATCTCCTTCTTGATATAATGCTATCCTTCCATCTGTTTCTCAGTCTTCTAACACGCTTTCCTGCAAAAACTTCTACACACATTTACATTTTTCCAGCCATGCAATACATCGAACCCATTAAAACCTCCTTCATTTTCCTATCATAAAGACAGTGAATGACCGCCTCTGTAGTCTAGTGGTCAGAGTTGCTGGCTACAGATCCTGAGGTCCCGGGTTCGATTCCCGGCTCTACCATATTTTCTGAGAAATAGTGGGTCTGGAACGGTGTCCACTCAGCCTCGTGAGGATAATTGAGGAGCTATTTCAGGGAAATATAGGCTCCGGTCTAGTAATCCGAAATTAACGGCCCTGGGGATTCGTAGTACTGACCACGCGACACCCTCTATCCGATAAAGTTGGCTCTAACTTCGCCGACAAGCGGCGGTCGCTCGGCCGGTATAGTTCACTTGCGAACTAAAGCCACAGAGATAAGTTAAAGACAGTGATTAAATCACAAAATTTGTTTTACGTAGGGTCCTAACTATCCCAACTTTCTCAGCAAATTTTTCAGATCAAAATGTTGTTCTCAGCAATCTGTTTCGAAATAATTATAACTGAAATTATTCCCTCAAAATTAGTAACAACATTTCACAACCATACAAAACTACCAGCTAAACTGTTATTTTAATATTGCTCTATCATGCCTTGCAGAAAAAATTTGCAAGGTAAATCGAGGAACTGTTTTCATTTGCTCGCCGCTTTCGAGTGATGCATTTGCGCCTGTTCTTATATCGAGAGTTCTTTGTCTTTGGTGGCATTCGAGGCATAATTTTCCTATGATATGCTATATATATGCCCTACAGATACATGTAAAATTACAGATAAAATTAAGCTTATATTGTCACTTTATTAGAGATAATTGCTTAATAAAGAGCACCGTTGTGTTTCCGTGGTTACTGTGGAAGATTACATGTTGTCTGATACCAGTTAGTGTCGTTTTAGATTCCCAAGGCCACGCTTAATTAGGTTTCCTAATGAGAATTATATCTTTCTCTGTATCATTGCAACATTGACAAACCCCCATTCATCACCTCTCGCCTTCATGGTCACTGCAGAAAATCCAGAAGTTTCCGTTGGACGCTAAGTTAGACAACTCCGTGTTTCAAGACCATGGGGCGGTATTTGATATTAGAACAAAATCATATGCATTAGATTAGCATGTGGCTAAGTAGTTGCTTAGTATTATACCAGTACTTATTGTCATGAGGGTCCTGAGGATTTTATTATGGAGATATAAACTGACTTGGTCTCGAACCCATGCATATGGCAGCAAAATTAACGTTTCACCGACACATCATTCCTAAAACGAACAAATTGTGTATTTACACTTATCCGCTGTCTATATTGATATCCGAGTTTCAGAGTGTGAAAGAGAGACGAACTGATATAAATCCTAGATCATAATATATATTGTTTTGGAAAGTGGAATTTCTGATAAATTTTGAACTGCAACTTTTAATCTTAACTAAATTTTGAACTGATTGACAAAAGTGTTCTAAATTTTACTACAAACTTAATTTTTCGCCTACTTTCCTACCGTAAGGGACATTATTATTATTATATTATTATTATTATTATTATGTACTTATTTATTTTTCTACCGTTAATGTAACTTTAATTTTTCTTGGAATTATTATTAATTTTTTTTCATTATATAGACTGTCTTATTTTGGATTTTTTTAGTTGGTTTGTGCATTTCTATGTACTTGTGCCAACTTTATAATTGGCCTCTGTGCTGTTAAGTTTGCACGCAAATAAACACGAATTAAATTGAATTGAATTATTGCTCTACAGCCCTTTGTTGGGTTTTGGCTTCATTTTCTTTTTCGGCTTCTTTATCCTATACACAGTTGTTAGGACTCCTTGGACTGGGGATCAGCCCATCGCAAGGCCCCTATTTACACACACAATACAGACATCCATGCCTTGAGTGGAATTCGAACCCACGATCCCAGGGTTCGATCGAACGAAGACAGTTCATGCCTTAGACCGCGCGGCCACTAGTGACCAGCCTTAAGAGACATAAGTAGGTTAGAACGATCATCGTACCGTGTTTATGTGTGAGTGTGAGCGCATTTCGGATTTTGAACCATTTGACTGACTTTCACAGAACTTGGTAGGATCCTTATGTTAACGGTCGTTGCCTAAAGCCACACGTTATAATTTCTTACATCATTAATAGTGACATGGCGGACGCGCGGAATTTTAAGACGCGCCGCTCAATTTGAGCGCCTGCAACTGTATATAATGGCAGACCTTCGAGAAATATGCAAGTTTTGTTGAGGTATTTTGTGTGTAATGCAAAATAACGATATGACGCGGCGGGAATATTTTGTTTTTATCTCTCGCTTTCATGACAACTACTGAACCTCTGGAGCTGAACAAATCAAGTCTAGTTCACCTACACATTATGTACGTCTGCTACGTCAGAGTTTCAGACATGGCAACATTAAGAGTCTTTGGTGTCATACTGTCAAATTGGTGCAGACACAATCTGCGCTTGCGTAATAATTCCTTCATAAAAATACAATAATAATAATAATAACAATAACAACAACAGCAGCAATACGATTGGATTCATCGGGCTAGAAATCTGTGTAATTTAATATGAAAGTAAACGTTTTGAGTTCTGTTCGGGAGTAGGTAAGGACAAAGTTGTCCTTGTGCTTAAATAAGCACCACACAATGCATATATTATTATTATCATGGCTCTACATCCCTTTGTTGGACCTTGGCCGATTTTTTTCAGTTTCTTAATCCTATACACAGTCGATAGGACTCCTTGGATGGGCGATCAGCCTGTCGCAAGGCCTTTACCCATACAAAGAACAACACAAACACAGAATAAACGCGCACATACATCCATGCCTAGAGTGGGATTCGAACTCAAGACCGCAGTGTTTGAGTAGGCGAAGACGGTTCTTGCCTTAGACCGCGCGCCCATTGTGGTCGGCCATGAAGACATATAGGGGAGTGGAATTACATCTCCATGCAGGTAATCTTATGCTCTGTAACGGATAGAGCTAACTTATATATCGGTCGCTTTATCTCCGGAGAAGGGGTCCCCAGTAAACAATTGCATTGAAGGGAGGTATCTCTTGCACCAGACGAGAATCGTGTCCAGATTCCTCGGTCGTCCAGCTCGTAGCCCAATCTCTGAGCCTATTACGACTGAGCTATACGGACTCCTTCATCTTTAACTTTCTGTTACTTACTGTTCTTTCTCAGTACACTCAAAATATTTAGGGGTTCTGTAAATGAAGAAAAGCATTCTGGTTTAGAAGTCATATATGTCCGTCTGTGACGTCATATCAGTGCCTTAATAGCTAGAAGGATTCTTCATTAACTCGACATTAGGGGCCTTCGCTAAATTTGTTCGAAAATTCCAATTTTCAGTAATAATGATCCATAAGAAAGCCTATTTTATGTAGGATCATAAGTTATTTTTTATGTAATCCTGTATTATACATATTTGATAAAAAGTTTGGAGAAGTTCGATATGAGTGATCTTTGGGTAACATTAATCTTCCGTTTTAATTCTTAGCCATATTGACTAATTATGCCTATTTCACACAATGCCATAAATTAACCTCTTACACGTATTTCATATGTTCCGTGTAATTCTGCTTCAGGACGCAGAGAACCTACAAATGCCTCTCTAGGCACTGATTTCTCGTGTACTTTCCTGTGGCATAATGAAACATCTCGTCAGTTCATATATTTCTTATTGTGGTTACCTTACCCGGAAACATTGTATGAGGAATGGCAAGCTAGTAATCTTACTGCCTCTGAATGGGTTCCAGAGATATCCGATTTGGCTATTCCTTTCATACTTTACTAACACAGAGACCGCTGAATTTCAACTAGAAATTTTTACGATTATCAATATTGTGATGAGTTGCTCAAAGCATTAGGATATGGAGCCAGAAAACCCCGTGTAACGCTGTCAACAATAGAACTTAGTAGCGAAGGTCTGAATCCCAACAGAGGAACTACTGAAGATGTCTCCTAGGAAACGGATGCAGACACGGACAGTCACATTGGAGACGCAAAAAGAGAACCCTTGGAGACAGTGATCTTCATACGGCTCGACCAAAACCTACTTCAGGGAGACAACTGACCAAAGGAGACAGAATACGACAGAAAAACACAGACGGATAAAAAAGAGAAGACTGGAGGATAGTGCAAGATCCAGACAACAGTGAGGGATACGTTATCCAGAAGTAGTCAGATTTGTGAAATGTAATCAAGTCCAGAGCTCACAACAACAGCCAAGCGTACCACCTACACGTGAAAGTTTGGTTTCAGAAGGTAGTTACCACAGTAAATTCATGAGAGTTTGTGTCAGAAAGCGCCTAATAAATCCAATCAGTCAAGTCTAGAATTCACAATATTAGTCACGCCCCCCACCTACACGCGACAGTGTCATACTTGGTCACAGTGTTCGTTCATAGAAGACAATAGCCTTAACGGAAATTGAGTTACCAAGAAAATTCATGGACATGTTAAATTGCATAGCATTTAAGCGTTCACTGAAGAAAGGTTGTGTCTGTCCATCTGTTCTCATATTTAATTTACGAAAACACTCCAAGGGTTCGGTAATATTTGGTGTTTGTGATCTGCAAAAATACGTAATACGGGACGGACAACCTTGTCATTTACAAAGGTCCGATTTGATCTACTATTTTAACTGAGGAATGACAGGTAGAGATGGATAGCAGGATGTTCTGAGAGAATTGCCTTTTTTTTTTCATTCACTACATATTAAGTATCTGCGCATAGAAAACACAGTGTCCAACTGTTCTACTGTTGCATATGTATTCATTGCCGCTGGAATGTGTTCACCGAGCTGTTACCTAGCAACGTTGGGGGAGGGAGGACACACACAGAGGCAGCAAGATGATCTCATAAGCTTCTTCTAATTTCTGAAAGTAAGGAAAATATGATAAAAATATATATAGCAAAAAAAAAGAAAAGGGGTGGAAAAGAATATTATAAATATGATTTCCGTGGAAATTCGGTGGGTTTCCCAAGTAGGCATGCATTATATTATTGTGCTTGTGGAAGTGGGCAAGAGATACCCAGTACCCACTTATTCCTAACACGACAGGTCCCATAGCGGAGAGGTCAAGGTATGTTTTAGTTCTGCTTTCCACTGCCGCTGTTCGTACCCAAATTACTGCAAAGCTTGCGGGTCAAGAGTGTCGTATCTCCACAATGCTCATTACTTCCGTTAGTTCTAGACTCAGGTAACAAAATTGTACCGACCACGTGACTTACTGGGTTATTGCCTATCCAACTCTGTTCCGAAGCACCCTTTAGAATCACATAGCTATTCTATTTACCAAGAATTCTGTGCTTTTAAGAAACTTAATTTTCAACACATCGTTCGCAAAACTCCACCACTAGACCCAGTCCTTAGCCAGTTGAATCTACCGCACATATTCAAAATCTTCTAATAAATCCACTTTAATATTATACTAAAAGAAACCACAGCCCCCAAGTAGTCTCTCCTGTGAAGAAATCGCGACTAATATTCTTTTTCATGAATTTATGTTATTCAGGCATTCCACATGTCCATCCAATTAATCTTCAATTAATTTTCATAACAATTTTGAAATGAATTTGAAAACTACTGACTTACCCGTTATGTGGGATTTGAGGTCCTCTAGGTCATATTAAGAACAAGGTCATCTGGGATGCAGGAAGGCAGGTACCAATATTTATAATTTTATCTTCAGAGTATAAGATTGAGTAGTCTAATACCCTGAAGATGGGGTAAGCAGGTTCCACTGAACGATGATGTCTATCTAACAAACTTCACTCTGTTAGGTCCAACAAGACCAGAATCTTACTCCCCACTACGTAATTTTCTCCACACTCTTTTATTTAACTATATTTAGTCCTAATATATTTCTGAACACTACTTCCTTCTGTTACCCTCAATCTGTTCTTCAGTCTCATAAAAGCAATGGATATATTTATAGGGTTTTGAGGGGCACATTAAATTATAATATTCTATTCAGTTTAGAGACTTAAATAGCCCAGATGACAGAAGTCAGTACAGCCACCGCTTCGAGAACTGCAGACGCTGCTTAGAGTCGAACGGGGCCCACAAGATTATTATGAATTATGAAATCAGCAATGACAGGGAAGCAAATTGTTGTGGCCTCCTCCAAAGCATTATCCTCTCGTTCTCTTCATGCGACCATGAAAATCCTTAGTAAGGCAGGTGCTACAACTAACTACGAACCGGGCACCTTGCAAATAAAAGTCAAATGTGTTATTACTTCGCTAAGCTGCCCTGAAAGAGGACGCATATGAAAGAAGTATAGGCAGCCGCTCTATACCCGGGATATATTTGGGCAATATCACAATATCTTTATGAATTTAAGGGCGCGTGACTACAGACGGAGTATGGATTGGTTACTTGGATTTATTGTTCACTTGTATCCACCACTCGGAACTATACTTAACAGTTCACTGACTCACACACAGACTACTGTCCCCAGTCTATTAGTATCCACTAGTCGTATCCTGACAACGGATTTAACACAGTGGAGACACTTCAGCGTCCGTGGTCACGCCGTTGCCGGCTGGTTAACACTCCACGCCTGAACTCATAGCGCCATCTCCTCAGCCTACCATCCAAAGTCCAACTCTCGACTAACTGCTCACTTGGAACTCCGAAACTCGACTGCAGATTCTCCACTGAACTCTTCTTTATAGCCACTTTACATGGACCGAATAGAAAATACAGATTCCAACAATACTTTTATTATTGCAGGAGTTACCGATCCATTTCTTGGAAATGGGTTGCTTAACCCTGTTATATTGTTGCTTGCGTGCATGTTGTGAGCTTTACTTCGTAACGGCCGCTTTTTGCAGAGTTACAGCTTAGCAACGGGTATATTCGCCACAACATATACTCCTATTAATTAAAATTTTAAGATTGAATGGTAATCGAATTAATAAATCAAAATTTCCTTAGGTAACTGAAGAAAAGACTGGGAATGAGGATTCGTATGACACCCCAAAACCCTTCTTCAGTATTTGCACCTCACTTTTACAGTCGTGACAGCCATGAATGCTGGGAATAGTAGGCAGTAGGCCCTATTTCATAAGATCGTTCTGTGTTGTCTGTTAGGTCCCCGGTAGAAGACAGGTAGCTGGCAGGAATGTTAAATTAACATAATTCACTTTCATACTACCCTCAACAGAAGGTGGAGCTGCTAAACAATAGTAGGTGTCTTCTAATAAACCATGCCCATTCTCCCTTCCCCCGCAGAGATGTGTCTTTAATGCCTTCCATGAATTTTTCCTTCCAACTACTCGTCTGCTATACTTTCACTTCTTTCTTCTCTTTCTCTCTCAAATTAACATAATTTGAAAATTTTCCATATTATGCTGTGAGGCACTAAATTCACCAATATTCCTATAAAGATCATCAACGGATTTTTCAAGATTATAGAGTTGAATGCTAATTAAAAGAATCAAAATTTCATCGCCCTTGCTTCAAACTGCTGCTTAAAACCATTCTAACGTCCTGACTTTCACTGTACTCTTTACTTGAAAGGCAAG
The DNA here is from genome assembly GCF_002891405.2 of Cryptotermes secundus. NCBI lineage: Eukaryota > Metazoa > Arthropoda > Insecta > Blattodea > Kalotermitidae > Cryptotermes > Cryptotermes secundus. The sequence goes on along the minus strand of NW_019731221.1, from coordinate 727,005 downwards.
CGGGCGAAGCCTGGGAACCTCCTACCACAGTGACGTTCTATCTACCTTCACAGTAAAATGTTTCACTTCTCCCATTATTTTCCGTTTCATATTTCCTTAACTCTCTCTCTCTCTCTCTCCTCTCTCTCCCTACACTTTTAGGCATTCATGTGAGCTCACGGAACATTATTAAAATCGTTTCTTCCGTCTGTCTGTGTTTCAGATTCACGAGAAAATCTAATCAGATTTCCAAGAAATTTGATATTGAGTAATCTTACTAAAATATGTCGACATACTTATGACTTTGTTAAACTCGGATAAATATAACGGCACTTAACTTAATATAACCTTCCAAGTTAACTCTACCTCCTGCTTGGACGGTGTTAGCTGAGATGTGGACGGGTAAAACCATTCTAACGTCTTGACTTTCACTCCACTCTCTACCAGGCAACTCAGCCTGTGACGGTTTGACTTTACCTCAATGGTCGCTTTAACGGGGAAGCTCGTCGGTCATGCACCATACGACAAACCACAATGATTCACTCTTATGGTAAATGTATTAATTTGCTTCGCCAGTTTACATCCTTAACACTGAGTTACTTAATTCCCAGAAGCCATGAGGCGCAATGATATGCTCAATTTCTACCTTGAGTCAATTTAGTCACTACTCGTATTAATTTATTACTATGATTTTCCGAAGTCGCAAAACACATCCGTTGATCACTAAGGTTGGGGGAGGGGGGAAACTCGCTATATGTCTTGTACCAGCGACGCATCATCCTTCCAACAGTTGGCATCCGACGCTAACACCAGTTCCTCATTGCCAATTGGCTGGAGTCGAACAGAGTTGCTAACACTATTATCGAATGTAGGCATTCCTATTGGTTAAAACCAACGAAAGTCACGTCATCCTATGAATGCATTTCCAAATCTGAAAGCCATCAGCCCCAGGACCTATTCCAACCAGATGGACCCCTTTGGACCTGACTTAGATGGCATAAATTGCCTTGGGCTCAGATTTCTTGCTCCAAACCCCACAAAAGAATTCCAAGGGCCCCGAAACACTAGCTCACTTAAAGCCCAATTAATGAATAAAAATTATAGACAAATTATTAGATATGGCTATAATTTTAGGAGGTTACAGTAAGGACCCGTAATCGTTTCTCGAGCATAATCTTTAAATATTTATCGGGGAAAATAAAGTAATGCATACAAGGAATGAAATATATGAATTTCCGCAATTTTAGATTACGAGAACAACGAATGTCCAACTGTTAACACGTTACACGAGGTCTAGAAAACCGAGATTAACGGCCGTGGGAATCCGTTGCGCTGACCACGCGACACCCTCTATCCCCTAAAGTTGGCACTAAATTCACGACAAGCGGCGATCGCTCGGTCAATATAGTTCGCGTATGGACTAAAGGCCACGGAGGTTGAACATCTTGCACGAAATCAGTTATGTGGTAGGTCAGGAACGAGCGAACAACTTTTTTTTTTTGTCTTTTCTATGAGTAGTGATAATATTTTGACATAAATATATGAAGTGTAGTATACAATACAAAGGAGGCCGTGTACGAGTTACTCTTTTTGCGTGCTATTCTCGGGAGATAGCTTTTACAGCCGGAGATTTCAGAGTAGTCCATGGAGCTGGAGACAGGGGGTTCCTTCGAGACAATGATGCCTCTTTACCACACTACACGGCGCAACATCCCACAAGCTCTTGTCCTTAGGAAAATATATTTTAGCTGGATTCAGCCTGACTCCTCCAATGACACGCTTCAGTACTGAAGGTGATAAAGCATTGGTCCACTCTTGTACGGAAACACTGTAGAGAGACCGCTTTTACAGGAAAGAAATGTGTAGCATAAGACATGCCGACTACCTGAAGCCAAAGGAGAGCGTCAAATCAAAAACCGATTTGCTTTTTTTTGCTACCTGTTTGCTTGAATTTTGTTGTTCCTTTTTTATTTATCTTATATATTATCTCGTGTGGGGGAGAACAGGATGAATAAACGCCACAAATAACATTATAATTCACCCAATGTCGTGAGAATGTAGTTTAGACCTGTAATTGAGGTTATTTCCAGAGCATGTTTGTAGCATAATTTTTCCCTATATAAGGTGTGTCAAATATTGTTTATAGAACTGTCAACATTAGTGCACACAATTTTCTCAAGTGAACCAATTACTACGATGTTTATAAAAACATGAAATTATTTCTTTTTTCTCTCAATTCTTTTATCTGATTCCCCATCTTCTCACTGAGCGTCTTCTTCCTTTCCTCCCCTTCATTTTCTAATTTCCTTTTTTCTCATCCTCTCTTTCTTCCTAAATCTTATATTTTTCCTCCTCTTCTTTTCCCTTTCCTCATTCTTTCCTTTCTTCCTCTTACTCCTCCTTTCCGTCTTGTTTTTTTCTGCGACGTACGGACCAGTGGTTTATTCGACCTTCGAAAAAACGTATCCCCGTTCTCTTGCCTGTGGAACATCTGGTCTGAACTGAGGCAATTTACTCTCATGGGATGTGTGAAATCTGATTTATTTCCTGCATTCTCAAGCACAGATTAAAAGAACCAAAAATTAACATTTTTATTTTTTACGACTTCTCTTGTGAATGGAATTAATATATTTTCTAGTCTTAGGAAAGTTACTGCAATATATTTAACTTCATAATGTCAGACGAACCCCTTTACCAACATTAAAAGCAACATCTAGAATTTACATTTTGGTTAGAGTTAATTTGAGTGTCTGATACCTAGATCGCGAATGGTCTTCGGTGAAGAAGAGCCTGAAATCCAATACACTCACTCACACAGCGATAACAAGATAATATTCTGATAAACATGGCCATTGCTAGACAACGGTTCGGTGAACATATTCCCGAAGTTAAGCAGTCAACAATTGAAGGACCTCCGTTGCTAGAAACACAGAAGAACAGAGTAATAACAAATTGTTCGAGGTTGTGGTCTCTCTTCTGTTCACTTCAAGTTATAAAAGAACGAGTCGTTCGTAAAGACGTACAATGAGTCAGTCGTAAGAGAGTTCAATGATGCAGTTGTAAGGGAGTTCAGCGTTCAGCCGTGGAGTGCTAACCATCGGACAACGGAAGCTGAAGAAGTGAGTGACTCACAAATCAGAAACAAGTCAGTCACGCAGAAGAGAAGACACTCGTAGTCCAGTAAGAAATGGAGCGAGTCTTAAGCAGCAATTGATTGGGAGCTCTTTAAATGGTTGTAATTATAAAGAAGGCGGTAATAAATCCAATCATCTCATCCAGAACCCGTTAGTATTCGTCACGGAACCCCGGACACATGATAATATTAAACTGGGATTTGGAGAAATAGCTGACAAATGTGGGAAAGTGTTTAAAATTATACACCGCGCGATAATTCTAGAGAACTGTTTTTACATGAGATGAACTAAAACAGGCCTTTCGTTTATATTCAGAACATTTTTAAAAGATGTTACTTAAATGAAATTCTGTCACCAGTGCTTCCTAAAATAAAGGTAAACATTTACTGAAGAATACCAATTTCATGGCCGTCAATCTTTCGAAAATAACTTAAATCGGAAGTAAAAAGGTCGTAAATATGTGAACAGATTCCAAGTGCCCAGGACAGGATAGAATAAAGATTTTGGTGGTGATATTTTGAATTTTCGAATGTCATATCAAGAGAGAATTTGCAAGAGGCTCGATCGGTGTGTTACATTTGATAATCTCACGACGGCATCTTCTGGAATGTTACACAGTGTGACCTGGTAGAAGTTCATCGACGCTTGGAAGGAACATATTGGCTCCATATTTCTTCCTTGAAGATGGAAGTAATATGTTCCTTCGAAATATCAGTAAACTTTTAACATGCCGCATGGGGTTACATACCTGAAGACAACAGTACTCTGCTCGATACCCGCTTATTGTTATGAAGGTTTCTGTCAAGTAGAAATAGAACAAAAGATACAAGCGAAGTAGCGACTGCTGAGGTCGAAGCTGGAAGCTTATGCACTAGACTACAACACTATCGACAGGGGTTGCCCAATAACGACAGTTATTATAATCAGTACTTCTTTTCTAAAACATGTTTGTCGGTATTCTCACTGACGGCTTTGGTCTCAAGATTGAAACACGTAATGTACCGACAGATATGCTACTTTTCACAAATTTTCCGGTACGAATAAATTATTTTCCGTTAAACGCACCGATTAAAAAAAACATTGGTTATAATTATATTTATATTATCACGTATGTGGGTGACTATAAACGGGGTTTGGATTGAATATTAATTTTATTGGCCACTTATGAACCGTAAGTTCAAGTAACTCTAAGAGTCACACGGAATAACGCGCTCCAAATATTACTGTAACTAACGCAGACATAAAGTCTTCTCTTCACAGCCTGACTTTCAAGTGAGCACTCTTGCAACTGACTGGTTGCCCCAAACCCTCCCGGTTATAACATCTAGGAACGGATCGCACAGAAAACACACTTCTTTTGTTGCTGTACCATTGTTGTTTTCGTGTCTTTTGGGATTCCCACGTGATCATTACTCAGCCAGGCCATTGGCGTGCTGATGGCTGCCTAGCAATGGCTGTTTGTCTGGTTTTTATCGCGACCGTTGCCTAGCAACGGGTCTATACGCCACAATATACTTCTTATTTCGTAGCAGACGGAGGCTTACGGAAATTACGAGAGCCGTACCAAAAGTAAAGAGTATCATATTTTTATTAATACAATATTTCGTCGACATAACGAGACTAGAGATTGCACGAACTTTCTGCTTTATAAGTAAGTGTGAATGTGTCATGGTCACTGATCCTATATTTGGTACTTTCTTTCTGTATTACACGGTCTCTTCTGATATTACGTTTATATGAAAGGGTGTAATACTGCTCCTACTTTACATGAAGCTAGAACTTTATTGAACTTCTGAAAGAAATATGCAGACAATGAATTCTGATCTCATTAAACTCTGTAGTATATCACAATAGTTATTCTATACTCTAACCAATACCACACAACGAAATTACTTGTTAATATACCAATCTATACAATGCAACATTCTTACAGCTGAATGTTGCTGTGAAGTATAGAACTGATGTCAGTGCAGCAAATCTCTCAACAAATATTTACTAGAAATAACATCATCACTGCATGAGATAAAACATGCCCATAAGAACATCAGGAGAGTCCATGTATTCCACTGTGGAGTGCAATCTTCCATTTTAGTTATTTCTGGGTCTTACTGACGCAGGTACAATAATATCTTTTGATCTGTGACAAAGCCAGTACTTATTAATCCCTTGTGGTAACGTAGTTGGTTGAGGCACTATGTTACAAGCTGGAAGGTTGCGGGTTCGAGTCCCGATGAGGATTTTTTTCAGTTTACCTAATCCTTCCAGCCGCAATATGACCCTGCGGTCGACTCAACCTCTAACAGAAATGAATACCAGGAATCTTCCTGGGGGGTGAAGGGCGGCCGGCGCGTAGGGCTGACAACGCCATCTATGAGGCGATAATCTAGAGAAAATGTGTGAGTCTCGACATCTCACAACCCTATGGGCCTTCACGGCCTGTTACAGGGATAGTTTTTTCGTCATTAAAAAGTTACCCTTTTTTATTGCTAGTGGGGTGGGACTAAGTCCCTTGTATTACGGCCACTTCTGGCCTATTGTACCAGCCCTAGATGATAGGTGAGGGTGATTGTGGAGCAATTGGTGGAATGAATATTGGCAGGGGAATCCCGCCCCAGAGCCACTTTGTCCACCACAAATCCCAGTTGACCAGACTCGGGATCGAAACCGGGCTGCCGTGGTGGGAAGCCGGCGACTAACCGCTTTAGCTATGGCGCGGCCAAAAAGTGACCTTAATAACGCTTATAAAACATTTAAATTACTATACTTATTGTAAACTCTATGACACAAATAAATAAATTATTAATTAATTAAATTTATTCATTAGATTTCCTGTAAACTTGTATTATTCTTCATGGCGAAGAAATGCATCAGTTGCACAGTAGCCTAAGCTCAATAGACCACTGTAGGTCGCGGTGCAAGGACCGAGAAGGCCCACCCCTCATACATTCATACTCAGTAGCCTGTTCCTTATTTCCACACTTAGGTAAAGGCAAAGTTGTTCCTGTGCTTAATTATTTAAGCACTATGCCATGAAGACTTATGGAGGAGTGGAGATATAGCTTCACCTAGGCACCAGATAGAGATGAGCGGTCAGCTTCACACACCTACACTAGGTGCCCACTGAAAAGGAGGTTTGGAGAACACACAGAGGGTTTGGACGCTGTGCAGATACGTAAAATCTTGCACTGCCAGAAGCTGAACCGTCACTATACTGACTGAGCTATCCCGACACCATTCCCTTCGGAATGTATTAATATAGTTAGTTATTAAACAAATGGATTATTACTTGGATATATACTTGATATTTGGATATCTTAAATACATTTAAGGCACTTAACGCTAGGGTTATGAAGAAATTCATGCATTCTCTTGAATCAACAGAATTAGGGAAAGACAGAGACCGCTGTTCAACCTTCAGTTTTATCAATTATTTGCAATTTGTTGTAATTCCTTATCATCGTGTTATTATTATTTGGATGTTGTGTTAGCGCACAAATAAGTAAAAATTAATTTATTATTATTAGCTTCTATGTGTGTATGCACGTGTATTGTCCTTTCTCGCCACAAAATGACATAATAATTGGAAATGTACTTATTTTATTTTTCCTCAATTATTAACGCTAACTTTGAATTTTTCCTGGAATTATTATTAATTTATTGATATTATATATACTGTCATATTTTGTATTTTGTTCTTTAATTATTTTTGTGTATTTCTATACACTGTGCTAAATTTGTAATTGGCTTATGTGCTGTTAAGTTTGCACGTAAATAAACACGAATTGATTTGAATTATTATTATTATTACGTTGTGAATTTGGTATTTATTCAACTCGTTAAATAGTTTCCTGTCTTTCTGGAGCCCGAAATTTTATTACCGTGTTCACAAACTTATTGCATTTGACTGTATCCTGAGAAATAAATAAACACGAATTGATTTGAATTATTATTATTACGTTGTGAATTTGGTATTTATTCAACTCGTTAAATAGTTTCCTGTCTTTCTGGAGCCCGAAATTTTATTACCGTGTTCACAAACTTATTGCATTGGACTCTATCCTGAGAAAACTGAATTCAGTTCACTAATGCATATTCTATTTCTATAAGGTCACTTTTTGATATTATTCTCACGTCTACGTCACTGACAACCAATTACAATTCTTGTGTCCTGGCAATCGGGGCATGAATATAAAAATGGTTCTGGGCCAGAGAATCGCATTTAAGTCTCCGCTCTCATGGTTTGTCCAGAGAATTATGTGCTGCAACAGGGGGAAGTCAAATACATCCGGCCCTTCTGAATCTGGAAGTGCACTGAAGGGTTCCTGGACGCCGCACTTGTTGGTCCGTTGGAAACAGAGAGTTATGCATATATAGGAGCGTTATTTTGCATCGTGGCAATGATGATGATTCAGACATTGAATCCAGTCATACAGTAAACAGGGAGACAGAACGCGTGTAGGCTTCCATGTTCCAAGGGGGGGAGATGGGGTGGGGACGAATGTAATATGGAGCGCGGGGAAGAGGGTTCGAGGTTCGATTCCCGCCCATGGACATGTAGCAGCAGGGTTTAGAGGGAGAAGGGTACAGGGAAGGGAAATGGGTGGAGTTACTATCCATATCGGGGTGGCAAAGTATTAAACCCCCTTCCCCTGCACACGAGCATAACACCCCTACAGAATTGTCCTATGGTAACTTCACACCCCTAGTTACAGGGAACCAAAATGGCCGAACATTTCTCGATGACTGTTCTAGCCAATGATGACAATGATGATGACGATCAACCAATCCGAATCATTCAATTTTATCTTCTATCTCACTCTTACTCTCTCCTCACCCTACCACTGCTTCAAGCGTACCTAAACCCTTCATCGAACCCAGGACCCCTGTCCGCCACTCCCTATTCAAATGTTCTATGCACTCGACCCCTCACCCTTCTCTAACCAGCTCCACGTTTGTAATTTAAATAATCAAACATTAAAAAAACTGCCTACAGATGGAAGGAAAAAATTATCTGAAATGTATGCGAGAGACATGCACGAACCAGGGAAATCCCCCCAACTATATTTTCCCACCCGAGATTTTCTATTCAGAGAGTTCTGCAATAGGATTCTGTATGGGGATTATGCAGCAGTTTGATTTTCAAAGCAAATTTCTATTGGCATTAAACGTTTTAAAGAGTGAATTTCTTATAATGTATAAAATTTCAGATGGTACGTTACAGGAAGCGCATTACGTCTCCGGTCACTGTAAACAGCAATAACCGGTTTAGCTTTGTAATGGAAATGTAATGTGTTTCCTGTGAGGTTCGATTTGAATTTTTATATAATTTAGAAAGATTCAGTAATTAAAGCTGTGCCCGGAGAATATGAAGAAATTCTCACTCTGTTAGGGCCCCATATGAAACTACGGAGTTTTGGGTACTATAAATTTCTGTCAAGAAGTGCAGCAGGGTAGTAAAATGTCCATAACTTCTGCCTCGGAAGATGGAACATCGTGGCTTATATAAAGAACTGTGACAAGGGGCTAACTGCAGCTGAGACGCCTGAAGTGCTTATTCGATGACTTTAAACATAAAGAACACATTTTTAGGAATTTAAACAAATTTTCGAAATTCCTGGACGTTAATTCTTGACGTCAGAATCTTTTACAATAAAATTCGTTATTGTTTGTTCGTGTGTTCAAATGTACCACTCACTCGTCCAGCTTTATCCTGACTGAGATTTTTCGTAGGCTTCTAAGTCACTTCCAGAATGTGTTACGATAGTACCTGAAAATAAGCCGCAATTCATTCGTTTCTACTGCACAATCATTTTATAATAGACGTTTCATAATTTATTAGGTTAAAAAAGTGATGTTAAATATTCTGAAATGAATCTCTCCAATTTTAACCAAATTAGTAAGACAATTTATACTATTTAAATAAGAGAAAAATATTCTATGTCCATATAAACACACGAACTGTACAGAAAATCTCAAATGAATCAGTCAATCCGCATAGAGAAAGCAGCGATCGACCTAACAAGCACGAGTAGCATGAGAGATACCTATACCTCGTAACAAAATATGTATTCCTTGATGTCTGCCTTGCTTATGTTTCCAGGCAAGATGATTAGACATTTTAGTCTCTGCCTGCACAAGACTGAAGGTGTGGGATCCACAGAATCCACATATAGATGGCAGCTCCCATAATACATATTTTTTTCTTGATGGCAGGAAAGAGGACTAACACTCCCTATTCTACCATGTGTATTAGCAATCGCAGCTATAGTAATGCGAATAGAAGCAGAAGACCGCAGATATATAAAACAGTGCAATGTATGCTGGAGCAGATATTGCAGTGTCTACCTTTGCTGAAAAATGATCATATCTGTATCTCTACATAGGAGTACTGTTCAGTGGATGTTGTTATTCTGTCGCTTCGAGCAACTTAGAATAAATGAAGCTGTATTTGTTGATGAGAGAAGATTAATACCAGATGAAACGTTTTTCGTGATGAGGAATGTTCTATAATTTCTGCTAAATTTTCTACAGTCTGACAAGATTTAAACTTCGTAAATTTCAAACTTCTATACGTACCCTATATTAAGAGACCAACGAAAACTGACAAGGAAATATTCATGATTTATTCTGACCGTCTTACAGTGCATATATTTATTCACCTTACTCTTCTCTCTTGCACTACATGTTTCAGGACAAAAGTGCCATCTTCAGGTGCTTTTCGATGTACGTCAAACTACTTCATTGCATGCCCTGTTGTCTTTATACTAAAATAACTAATATATATATATATATATTCGTCATATATATTGATAAATTTTAAATATTAAAAATATTAAAACTGTTCAGGATTTGTCATCCTTATGCCGTATCTCAATACGCGAGTCACACCTATCTTCTTCTATCGGAGTATTCTTCCTATTTTCGTGTGTGTATTGTGCTTTGTGTTGTGTCTTGCTCCTGTGACTGCGTGTGTTATACTGCTGGCATTGCAGAAATTCATTTCCAGTATTTCAGATGAACTAGAGTTGTTCCACTTCTTATGCGCATTCAAAGGTGTCCAATGAGATGTTTTTGTGGTAACATCAGTTTCCCATATGACTGAAAACACTCGAGACAGTAGTTTGTGAATTACGTGTGAGTATAGCTGCCTGGATACGGAAAGATGAATTTTCAAAACACATGCAGAAAAAGTTGCTTCATTTTCAGAAAAACAAGAAATCACTGAAAAATATGAATGTCCATTAAGTGGGTAGGGAATCAGTCACACAATTACCAAAACGGTATTATACACGAGAACGAATATTTATTTTGGTGCGTAAGTATGTAACTTTTGAAAAAAGTTACGAGTTCTGATTAGAAAGTTTATGATCATAACTGTACAACAATAACAGAAGCTTAATCTACCTCTTTTTCTATCTCTGTCATGCAAACTCATCCATCCTGGCAATCCTGTTTACACTCGAACCCCTGAAACACGAAATAACACCACCCGCTTGGCAATAGGACTGGTCCAATAGTGACGCTTACCCACCCGCCACCTCAACACATCCCCTGTGACGCACTACAACGTTGTCAGCTTCATATAAAAATTGGACTTAAGGTGTAACCGGAGAGTGTCCACTACAAACTGATCCTTGTTCTTATGTTCTATTGCGTTCTATTGCACTTCGAATTTGTTTTTGGTACGTTCGCAAAGAAGCATTACAGATACCCACCTACTAACTTAGCCATGTTTGTCTGTCCGTAAACAACAACTTGAGAACCGCTGAATAGATTCTCATAAAATACATCTCTCTTGCCCAAATTTGGGCTAAAATCGGACAACAATCGCAGCCACCTTACACAAAGATCTGCGCACATTTCTGTGGGAATCTGCAGAACAATTCTCTCATAAAATGCTAAATATTTCTCGCAGCAGAAAGAACTTGAACAAAAGATGTAGACAAAAATACTACCTAGATCTATTCTCTTTTTGGCAAGTCTTACGGTTTTTGTTATAATTATAAATTAAATGAACGAACGTGTCACCGTGCTTATGTCATTCGCCCATTTCCTGACTTCTTAATAGACAGGCCCACCCAGGCTCGTGGTAGGTGACTGAAGATTTCATCCGAAATCTGAAACTAAATTGTCATTCCTTCTGTCTCTTCTTTCGTTTCAGTTAGTAAAAATAAAAAGGCTTATGAGATCACCTTGTTGCCTGTCTCTCTGTGTATCCGTTTGTTTCCGTTCATCTGTCTATGTATCCCCCCTAACCTTTAAGGCTTATGATGCTTCTGAGTCACCACGTTGTCCGTGTGCAGCGACCTGCTCATGCTGGTTCCTTATATCCTGAAGATGGAGGCGATACGTTCCTCCGAAACGTCGGTTAACACAATATCTACACGGCACCACATCCCAGAAGACGTCATCCTTCTTATCAGAATATAGCGTCCTCCACGAATTTTAGCATGAGATCGCTATGTAGAAAACAGAAGACACGCTTGCTTTGCTTTAGACTGCACTGAAGTTGTTCCTCTGTTATATTAATACTCTGAAGTAAATACTAAACAAGTTATATGTATAACCATGTATACATACACACATGCTCTACATGGCCTTTATGGTCTACTGTTTGAGGACAATTTTTCTCTTCCTGTTCCGTTTCTCTGTATTCTCTGTCTCATGTTCTTTCCTTATTAACAAAATTTATATACAACTTATTATTTGACCGTCACAACACAACAATAAAATAACTTCAAGGACAATGCCCAGATATAGTTCTGCTACATGTTTCGGCCACTAGTGGCCATCATTAGGCAAACACACTTCAACAAACGTACACCACTGAACTGCAATACGCAAAATTTGACACAATATCATAAATCATTTAAGATAATTTGCAATAAGAATACAATCAGTAGGTTATTTAAAACTAATAAAAGTCATATATAAAAAACAAAATTAAAATTTGATTGATGTTTTTTAACATCGAATCAGTTGTTGGTTCCACTTTACATACGTATCCGACGACAAATGGTAAATTTCAATGTTTCATTATAAAATTTATGGAAGGCCCAATAATTAATGGAATAGTTGGAGCCTCATCATACGGAGAATTGTACATAGTGTACAGAGGTGACACAGCAGGATGCATGAAATGAAAACAAAATTTATTCTTTAACCTTTCAGACCCAAGACATCAGCAAGAAATCTCCCTTATTATTCTGTTCTTTTATCACATTATCATTCCATGTTCAATTTTCTCTTTCATATTTTATACCCCTTCTTCCTCTCATTCTCTGTCTTCTCTTCTCCCACTCCTCTTCCTTTTTCTTCTTCTGTTTTTCCTTCTACTATTTTTTCTTCCCTTATGTCTTCGTCACATCCGTCCATTTCTCTTGCACTGCACCCATAATGTGTTTTGGGGTGCGGACAATTCCGGTGCTTCAAAAATCTTATTTGTTATTTTTTTAATGAACTGCATGAAGTTGCGCATGCTCACAGCTGCGCTGGGCCTGTGATCAGTTATGGTTTCTTACGTATTAGTCCTTAGTGACGTAGGAAGTAAACGCAAAGTTAACGGGTTCTAGCTAAGTAATAAGAAGCACTTCCTCAATTTGTTCTCTTAACCCACTACAGCGCAGTGGTTTCTATATATATCTCCAATTTTGATATTGAAAAACTAGGTATTACGCTCGCACGGTGTATTCAGGGGTTTGTATGTTTCTCAGAGTGAAGAAGAATTATTTTCCTAAAATGCCCAGTGTATTTTCTGGGAGATAAACTGAACTTTTATATATTATTTAGATGAATTTCACGCTTCGAACAGTTGACTTCAACATCCGCCTCATTTACATTGTTAACTATTATCTCTAACCGGACAGTAGGCTGTTTCATGTTTTCTAACCCGCGGTTAGAATTATCTGAGTTGGCTAACACTGTCTAGCTGGCCAGAACTGAAAACGATGGTCAACAGTGGCCCTGGCCGGCCAGAATTTCACCTGCTGCTTGCAGACTGCTCGAGAGCAGATGTTTAAACTCTGCGTATTTTAATCTCTATGTAGCAGATGCAGCAAACAATTCTGCAACAAAGCAGTATCAGGTGCAGATGTTTGCAGGAAGGCACAAAAGGTGCGGAAAGACAATGCTGGTACGGACTGACTGATAATTCGGCAACCAGGTTCCAGAAGAACAATGGCGCGCCGGTGTTTTATGCCTTGCAGCATGTTGGACTCGCGTGTCATAAGAGTTCATGTTAATAAGAAAGAAAACATATATCTAACTGCAGAGTTAGCAATTATAGATAGAACTTAAAAGCTTAGATATGTCAATCACTACGGTTATGCTAACAAGAAAGTTAAAATACGCGCCATATTAATTAGTGACCCGTTTATGTACGTAATTTCCTGTAGGAGGCGTGTCGAATGGTTCTGTATGGGTGTGAAACTTGGTCTCTGGCATTAAGGGAGGAACATAGACTGAGGGTGTTTGAGAACAGGGTGTTGAGGAGAATATTTAGACCAAAGAGAAATGAAGTGACAGGAGGTTGGAGAAAATTGCATAATGAGGAGCTTCATAACTTGTACTCTTCTCCAAGTATAATTAGAATGATCAAGTCAAGGAGGATGAGGTGGGCAGGTCGTGTAGCACGAATGAGGGAGACGAGGAATGCGTATAGGATATTGGTGGGAAAGTCAGAAGGAAAGAGACCACTGGGAAGAGAAAGGTGTAGGTGGGTGGACAATATTAAAATGGATGTTAGAGAGATAGGATGGGATGGTATTGACTGGCTTGATGTGGCTAAGGATAGGGACCAATGGAGGGCTCTTGTGAACACGGTAATGAACCTTCGAGTTCCATAAAATGCTGGGAAATTCTTGAGTAGCTGCAGAATTGGCGGCTCTTCCAGAAGGGTTCAGTTCCATGAGTAAGTAAGTATATATTTATATGTTTCAGTAGTTATAAACTTGACTGACAGCTAAATTTCGTGCTGTGCCATGACGCACTTTTAGGCCTATAAATATCTTATTCTTCGACCGTCAAGATGGGGACATGTTCCTCCGGAAGATCAGTTGACATCCAGTGGACTACAAGGCGTTAAATCCCAGAAGATATAAATCTTTATCTTAAAGATAGCTACATATTCATTTCAAAATATTATTATACAACTCTCCAGAACATTATATTAAGAAATGAAAAAGTCGCTTCAACTTCAAATATGTCCATTTCTGCCATGTTTATATTCCTCTTCTTCTTCTTCACCTTGTGATATAGGGAATTAAACCTGTTTCGGGTTCTCCATTTTCACTTCTTAATTTGAAAGGCCTTTCTTGGTCTCGCTATACGTTTGTTTTATACTGGCCGATCTGTTTTAGTATTATTTCTTCGGCAATTCTATTCAAATAGTAAGTAAAATTCCGTCTGTATTCCTAAATTTTAAATCATAAACCTGTGGCGGATTCTAGTACCGTGGTATTCCTACCAGGGCTAATGAAAATCCGTCAGCAAATCTCAAAATAAGAGAGACGACTAGACGGGAAAATACCTCACTACTAGGTCATGAAATAAGGGAACTATGCCAAAATTCTCTGTTGCATTTAATCTCTCCTCACCTTCATCCAGATGTAAATCTGTTTTCTACGGAACTAATTAAAAGCACAAAATTAACAGAAGAAAGATTCTTGGAGGATTTAACAACGTTATTCCTACTGATGATGTTGTACAGCGTTAAATGACAAGATAAATGATGATAAGCCAGTCACGGTAGCCGAGCGGTCTAAGACATGCACTGTCTTCGCTCGCTTGGAAACCGGGATCGTGGGTTCGAATCCCACTCAGGGCATGGGTGTTTAGTTTGTGTTTGTTTTTCTGTGTTTGTGTACAGGTAGTGGCCTTGCGACGAGCTGATCACCCGCCCAAGGAGTCCTACCGAATGTGTAAGATCTAGAAAAATCGAAGTGAACGGAGAAGTTCATGGAGGTAGGCCTAGGCCCACTGGGGCTGTAGTGCCAAGGAAAAATAAAGATTATGATAAATGTGAGACAGTAATAATCAGACCATTTTCAGCGTGTTCCTCCTCACCACGGCATGGCGCATCTTCAGGTTGAGGGTGGAGGAAGTGGCCTCTGGATGGAGAGTGTAGTAGCGACTATTTGAAAACAAATCGTTCGCTGACAGTCAAAAAGGAGTTGAGTGGGAAGACACAACTCCTCAGCGTAATAATATGCAGGTTACGAAGTGTTACATTGGATCCCGGACTCGGATGAAATGTTCACAGCGGGGGTTCCAAAACTTCTTTGAACACGGACTACTTGCTATGCGGAAATTATTAATCACACCATCCAACGAAATATTAAATAATTTTAATGGAATAAGAGAGAGCCAACAGCTGCGCTTCCCTTTGCTTCTAAAATGCCACGTAAATCATATATTTATTTATGAACAACTAAAAGACCATGATCTTCCATTGAGGCTGACTTTTTAAAATCTTTCATGGACCACTGGTGGACCGTGGACCGTTAGTTTGGACAACTCTGCTTTAAATCAGCCTAAGAAACAGAAAATCGACATGAGATCTGTAACTTGGAGTGTCAGGAACTTCGCAGGTCAGATTCTTAAAAACAGAAGCGTATAAAGAAATTCGACAAAGTACGTTAGTTTCAGTGGGAGTGAGGAGGTCAGATCGGAGAAGGATCGCACTAAACCATCCGCAAGTGTACAGTTTTCTGCGGAAATGGTAACAAGAACAGCCATTTAGATAGTGGATCTGTTGTGTACAACCTAATCACATGAGCAGATAAGAGAATAGAGTTTGTTAGTAATGAGATGTATATATATATATTACTGTGATGTCACTGATGTGAGATTACTGCTCTACATATGCATGCCCCAACTGTGGATAAAAGTGATGACAGTATTTGTTCAGTTCCCTAAGCACTAGATGAAGTTTTTTTAGGAGATTTCAGTACCAAAGAAAGCAGAAAAGATATTTTCAAACCGATAATTGTGAGCCTGACTTTTCATGAGATTAAGAATAGAGCTGAAGTAGTGAATTTTCCCGTTACAAAAAAAAATCCTATTTTCCAGATAATTACATTCCCACACCCAAATATTCATAAATAACCCCTTGGATTTATCCTGATGAAAACACATGCCATCAGACTGGACAATGATGACGAATGAATATTCATTGTCCAATGGAAGGTAACACTGTAGACGTGTAGGATTGATTCTGTGAGGAACTAGAACGTGTATTCAATCACTTCCCGAAGTGCCATATGAAAATTCTGCTAGATGATTTCGGTGCCAAACACTTTGAAACCAACAAATGGAAACGTGAGTTTACATGAAGCTAGTAATGATAACTGAGTCAGAGTATCAAAATTTCCACATTCACAAATCTAATTTTGAAGAGAAAATTGTTCCCCCATCGCAACATTCATATTTGCAGTTGGTCGACATCTGACTGAAACGCGCAAAAACAGATCGAATATTTTTTGATGGACAGGAGAACCTACGGACCTCCACGGTCTGACAGAGGGACAGCTTTCCCTTTAGGAGTCCTGATCTCTGCTCTACTGTGTTACTGATCACTATTTGGGGGCTGCAAAAGCTGGAGAGAAGAGCAAGAAGAGAAAATGGAAACACATGGGATATCATATCAGTATTTATAGACTTCAAGAAAGCATATGATTGAGTTACGGGGTAAAACCTATCCATATAACAATCCATGGAGGCCCATAGGTTTGTGAGACGTTGAGGATCCCACATTATCTAGACAATCGGCTCACAGATGGCGGTGAGGTTGTCAGCCTTACGCGCCGGCCGCTCTTTACTCCCTAGGAAGATTCCTGGTACTGATTTCTGTTAGAGGCTGGGTCGATCTCAGGACCACAGTGCGGCTGGAAGGATTAGGTCAATTGAAAAAAATCCACCACATCGGGATTGGAACCCGCGACCTTCCACCTTGTAACATAGTGAAGTTAAGGAGTAGAAATGTAAAATATTCTCGTAATATTCTGAGTACCCATGAAACTCGGTGGACTAGTCAAAGTAAAATGTTTAAATTGAACCCATAGCATATTTATATTTTGAATAGGTACAAGTCTGTCAGGTACCTTTTTTCGTATTGAGAATGATCTAAAACAAAGACATTGTAGGTAGGCAATTCATTTAAACTCCACTTTAGAAAACGTTATAAAAAGATTTATCGTGTCGAAAATGGTTTAAACAAAAAACTCCATGTCGCAAATTCTTTTCGAATGAGATTCAGAAGAACCCATTGGGAATGCCAAGAAACCCAGAAGCTGAACCAGAAAGGAACACATCAAGTTCTGGTCTATAAAAATTATATTAATTTATTGGGATAAATAATAAACACTGCAGAGGAAGACAATAGATCGTATTAGACATTATTGAAGCTAGAATTAAATGTTGACAAAACTAAGTATACATTCGTGTTTCGTCACCAGAATACAAGATGAAATCATAACAGGAGTAGGCCTATAGCCAAGAGACGCTTTGAAATTATTGCAATTTAAATATCTTGGAACGGCACTAACGAGTACAAATTGCATTCTTGAAGAGACTAAGAGCTGACGAAATTCGGAAGATGCGTTGCTGCCATTCAATCCAGAATATATTTTGTTTTCTCGACGATATAAAAAATAAGAAGAATACTCCGATAGAAGAAGACAGGTGTGACTCGCGTATTGAGATAAGACATAAGGATGACAAATCCTGAACAGTTTTAATAATTAAAATTTATCATTATATATGACGAATATATACTTTAGTTATTTTAGTATAAAAACAGCAGGGCATGCAATGAAGTAGTTCGACGTACATAGAAAAGCACCTGAAGATGGCACTTTAGTGCTGAAACATGTAGTGCAAGAGAGAAGAGTAAGGTGAATAAATGTATGCACTGTAAGACGGTCGGAATAAATCATGGACATAAAGATTATAATTACAGAAGACTACAATTTTACCGTTTGATATCCAGGGTATGAAACTCTGTCAGTCACAATAAGGGAAGAATATAAAATGGCGGTTAGAGAAGAGGAGCATGAGAATAAAAATATTTCTACCTATGACAGAAGAAAATAAGAAGAGGGTGGAAACTGCTCCATGGGGAGTTTCACAAATTGTGTTCCTCACAAAGCACTATTAGGATGGTCAAATTGAGGAGGATGAGATGTGGCTGGGGCATGTAACATGATTGGGAAAGAGTATAAATACAAATAAAATTTTGGGAAGGAAATCTGAAGGAAAGAGACCTCTTGGAAGATTAGGGTGTAGATGGGAAATTGATGTTAAAAAGGATCATAAAAAAATTGGATATGATGGTGTAAACTGGATTCATCTAGATAGGATAGGAACCAGTGGTGGGCTCTTGTGGACACAGTAATAAACATTTGAATTCCACAAATTGCTGGAAATTTCTTGGCTTGCTGAAGAAACGCTAGCTTCTCAAGAAGGACTTTGTTCCATGGAATTTTTTTAAGTACCGACAGATAAGAGCCTGAATGAAGGCTGCTGTGTTCTATTTCAAGATACAGCCTTGGCTCGGATATAGAGAGTCCGAAACCCACAGAAATTCCTAGTAACCTGGCAGAGAATTGAAGTGGACTCCTACAGAATACAGGCCTGGAGCGTCACAGGAACATCTGATTGCCTACTGCACTGTCTAAAATTTTGTAGGCCTATTTTTAAGGAAGAATGAATTCTTTGCCGAAATTACATTGCGGGGTAAAGATGACACTTTACTTGCTAGGCACGAGATATATAGTAGATTCTAAACGGGTCTGACGATGGTGTGTAACACTTCGAACTACTGGGCTTTCAGACTTTGTCTATTGTGTGGTACTCTAGAAACTATAGAAGACAACGTTTCGGAAACTGCACCTGTTTCCGTCCTCAGGTGTGGGGGAAACACCTACTCTGTTGGTTTCCTTAGATAGAGCTAACCTCATTCCTGACTTGAAGACGAAAACAGATTTAGTTTCCGAAACATAGTGTTTTCTATTTTGTATACAGATTCATGGCACTATCTTATTTTTTATTATAATTCTTAATGCTGTGGGACTAAGTCCACTTGGTACTGCGGCCATTTCTGGTCTGTATTATATCAGCCCCAGATGATAGATGAGGGTGATTGTGGAACAATTGGTGGAATAAAGATTGGCAGAGAAAACAGAAGTACTCGTAGAAAACCTACCCCAGTGCCACTTTGTCCACCATAAATCCCACAAGACCTGACCTCGGCTTGAACCTGGGCCGCCGCGGTGGGAAGCCAGCGACTAACCGAATTGGCTATGGCACGGCAATAGCACTGCCTACATGTCCTATCACTGCTGTAGTTCGTGTCAAACACATTCTGAATTCAAAATGTTCTGACTTTATGATTCTNTATTGTTCAAGTGACAAAGTGGGTACAGTTTACCTAGTATAATACATTTTCGAAAATTTCACCGTCAACATCAATGCACTCTGCAACTCGTGTGAGGACATGGCGTGTTGCTCGTCTGTACAGTGTACAGTATGGTGTACGGTGAAATAGCTCCATCTCGGAAACCATTCGCAATAGAATATATATATATATATATATATATATATATATATATAAAGATATAAGTAGATATAGAACGTTCTCTTCTTTCACAATTTACCAAACGCGATGAAAAATGTTAATGTAGTATTCCAGTGTGTGTTATCCTCTGTGTATCCAAAGTGTTTCGTCGTGATATAAACTAGTTATCTCCATTTATTATCACTCACAAGCAATGGATATACCATTTTTTACAAGCCTATCAAAGCACAAAGCCAGGTAGGTGAAACTGTGACAAATATTTATGTCAGATTCGTGTACAAACAAAGCAATCAGTGGCAAAGCCAGATAACAGACGAGATGGATGTTCTCGTATAATGTCCTAAATACATAGTACAGAATATAAAAATCGTGAAAACTAAATGAAAAAAAAATGAGGGACCCATGTTCATCAATGTACAAAGTTGGGGATTTTGTCAGGTGCCTTACACAAGTTGATACACTGAAACTTATTTTCAGGCAAAATTTTATCTTAAATGTCTTAAGGCGCGTCCACATTACTCGTGCTCGTGCGACTCGCTATGCTCGCGAGTAATGTGGACGACACGACAAATCACGAGACAAGCAAATTTTTAATTTTTAATTTAAAAACCATAGCCAATAAATTAAAATACGACTACAGCCTATACACACTACGAGTAAATATACGGACCCTCACGCCCCGAAGCCTGGCGAGCAACTGAAATAGTGTGGACGAAGATTAACAAGCAAAAGTAAAAGCCAGACGAGTCTCCCGACGAGCACAAGCATGGCGAGCACGAGCACGAGTAATGTGTACGCTCCTTTACACCTTTATGTTCTTTGCGACATGTACTTCATGACTGTTCAGAATAATATTTGGAAGGGGCAATGGGCTGAGAGAAAAAAATTACTGTGGTCACAGATTTCTACAAGCTCTCTCCTGAATCTCTTTCCATAATTTTTCCCGCTAACACTGCCTCTAGTCTAGCAGAAACAGAACTTCGTACGCAACCAAATATGTGTCAAAAGTCTCTTAAGATCTTATGAATGAATCACTTCAATCGCTCACTCATGGAGCTGAGACCTTCTTGAGAAACCGCCAATTGTGCAGCTACTCAAGAACTTCCCAGCATTTTATGGAACCCGAAGGTTCATTACCGTGTTCACAAGCGCCCTCAAATAGTCCCTATCCTGAGCCAGATCAATCCAATCCATACCATCCCATCCTATCTCTCTAAGATCTATTTTAATATTGTCCACCCACCTACACCTTGGTCTTCCAAGTGGTCTCTTTCCTTTTGACTTTCCTACACACATTCCTCTTCTCCCCCATTCTTGCTACATGCTCTACCCACCTCATTAACCTTGACTCGATCACTCTAGTTATACTTGGAGAAGAGTAAAAGTTATGAAGAATGAATCACTTAGTGAATAATATCCCGCTGAACTTGCTTCCTTGTAGGTCCAGCAGGACTCAAAATTCGATAAATTGAACTTCTCTTCCGAGTTCTTTAAAGGAACATTTTTGACTCAGAGACTCAGACAATTTTGAATGTAGGGATCAGGATTTGACTAATGCAGGGTTTACTGCTGTTGAATATCGGTCATATGATAATTATAATTTTGTATCTTGTATCCTTTACGTGCTGAATTGGCAACAGAGAGAGAGAGAGAGAAGTCGGAAAGATGTGTGTATACAATACGATGAGGAGAAGCTGCATCCTTGAAGGACTCTTTCTGCATTTTGAAAGGGAGGCTATAAAGGCCTAAGCCGCATTCTCTTTCCGTGTCAGCCCACATCGCGTTTGTGTGTAAAACCAAATAATTATCTCAAATTGAAATTTGAAGTTATCAAGGGAGTGATATAAAGATTACTCTCTTCTGGATATGATGCCGTTTAGTCTGGCGGATCTTTACTGACGTTTCAGGGAATATGCTACCGCCAACTTTAGGAAAGTTTGCATTCTTCTACCCTGAACAGCACGTCTCTGCAATTAGTTTGTACTCGTATATATTTAGAACACTGCACAATGTTACATCACAAGATGGCGGCAATCTTCAGTTACCATATGATATTCGGCTATTACCAAACTGGTTGGTTTAGCAGTAGTGCTCTAGACTTGCATTTGGAGGTACCTTGTTCGAATTTCGGCTGAAACACCGGCTATCCTGGCTGAGGTATTTGGAGTTTCTCCTCAGTCTTTTCAGGCTAGTGATGGACCAGTGAATATGCCACGATCGCTCCCTTCCAGTTCCCTCTCAATTCATCACTCATCAATTGTTCTAGTATTCGGCGCTATTTGATCCAGATACCGAGATCGTCGAAAAATAAGACTTAAAA
Organism: Cryptotermes secundus; assembly: GCF_002891405.2. Lineage (NCBI taxonomy): Eukaryota > Metazoa > Arthropoda > Insecta > Blattodea > Kalotermitidae > Cryptotermes > Cryptotermes secundus. The sequence continues at coordinate 704,999 of NW_019731221.1, read as the reverse complement.
ATATTCGCCTAATTTTGGATATGATTAATGAAATAATAATCAAGAAAACTTCATTACTTATAGGCTACTGTTTCTGTTGTCATTAAAATATTTCTCTATTTCAGGTAACAGCCACCTAACTTGAAAATAACAGTTACATAATGACCGACACCAGATACAGAGTTTGCAGACAGAACTGTTGATAACAAAAGCTACATGAGTTACTGACAACATATATATGGTTCACTGTCAGCACTGTTGAAAATAAGATCTACAAACTACTGACAATCACTGAGAATAGATACACAGACCACTGACAGAAATGTTGTAATAACAGATAGAGAAGCCACTGACAAAATTGTTGATAATGAGATAATCTGAGGCAAATTCTGTTACTAGGAAAGAGTGAATCAGAAAAGTGTCTCTGTAAAATTGAAAATTTATTATGACGATACGATAATGTTGGATACTGTTCAGTACTTGAGATATAATTAGTGTGTATGATGACTAGGCAATGGAATTTTCTTTAATCTGAACTCATTTCTTCTAATTATAATAATCGGTTAGGATGCTAAGATTTCTATTATTTTTTTTTATTATTCTTAGTGGGGTGGGACTGAGTCCACTTGGTACAGCGGCCACTACTGGCATATTGTACCAGGCCCAGATGATGATGGTGATTGTGGAGCAGTTGGTGGGATGAAGATTGGCAGGGGAAACCGAAGTACTCGGAGAAAACCTGCCCCAGCGTCACTTTCTCCACCACAAATCCCACATGACCTGACCCGGGCTCGAACCTGGGCAGCCGCGGTGGGAATCCAGCGACTAACCCCCTGAGCTATGGCGCGGCCGCAAGATTGGTGTTAAGTTCGAGCCCAATCATTTTACTAAATGATTCAGTAGTGTGCGCGTCACTCTTGCTTCATATCCGGCAAGTTCCGGGTTCAAACGTCTGCGAGAAAAACTGCTCTCCTAAGAGATTCTATGAGTTTACTCAACACCCGAAGCAAAAATCTAGATTATCTAAAATTAGTCACAGTCAGTAGACTGTCAATAGGCTTTCAAATTCATCATTACCTAAAACACTACCATGAGATGTTAGGTATAAAGTAAAGCTATCTCTGTAAAAGGCCGTGAAGGCCCATAGGGTTGTGAGACGTCGAGGTTCTCACAGTTTATAGACAGTCTGTTCACAGATGGAGGTGAGGTTGTCAGCCTTGAGCGCCGGCAGCCCTTTACTCCCAGGAAGATTCCTGGTACTCATCTCTGTTAGAGGCTGAGTCGACCCCAAGGCTATAGTGCGGCTGGAAGGATTAAGTAAATTGAAAAATTCAATGACCTTATAAGGAATTGAAACCGCAACCTACCGGCTTGTAGCACAATTCGTCAGTTAACTGCGCTACTGAGTGCCTCGTCAAATGTTAGATAGTTTCAATAATGTTTGCCATATTAAATAAACCGTAAATTGGCTATCAATATTAGCTCTTGACAAGAAAAATTAAATTTAATAAAGTAGATTTTAAGTGTAATGAGAAGTGCTTGAAAGTTCCATTAGATATAACCCCCGTAAGAAATTAATACCAAAAATACCTCAGATTTTGGGGGACGTCTCATACAAATATTGGCGTAAATACAAAAAGCTGTACATTTCTGATTTACAAATGATGCTCAGGTTGCATTAAACCTACACTCAAGAATTATTTATAGGCAGCAGAATGATTAAAGTAAGGAGTCATTAATATAGAGACATGAAATTCTGGGTGACCTTAATGAATGTGAGGGATTCGTCTGAATTTCAGAAGTTAAGATAAATAAATTGTAGATCACGTTCTAAAAATATATAATTAAATTCTAGGTTATATTAATTCAAAGAGAGATTTGTTTTTGGAAGAAGAAGAAGAAGAAGAAGAAGAAGAAGAAGAAGAAGAAGACAAGCATTTCAATATATTTAAAAATTTTAAATCACAAGACTTATATTCTTTCATGATCTGTTGAAATTATGTTTATGAGCTAAATATGTCTTCATTGTTTTCTTTCATAATAAGTTCGAATTAACAAAGAGTCTAAATATATAAATAAATATATATTTAATAAATAAATAATATATATATATGTATAACAAAGCGACAAACATTCGATAAGTTGGCGTGATTAGGAATCGACTGAGAATTGATACAAACTAAACCAAACTGACACAAGGATTACGTACTGCTGTTAATGTGGACAACAAAAATTTAGCCCCACAGAACGGTTCTAATACAAATATATGGCGCGTAGAGTCTTTCCTGCATCGCATAACTTTTATTTCCAAAATCTTCGGTTGTTTAGAGATGGAAAGTCACGTTTTATTATTCATCTAAAATATTTTATAAAATCGTACTGGAAGGACCACTGTCATTAACCGAGATATATCGTGCGTTCCCTAACACTGACCGGGGGGCGCCGTGTCTAAGAGAGATATCCCGTGCGTAGCATGACACTGATCTAAGGGTGACTGCCTGTAGGAGAAATATCCCGTGCGGAGCGGGACATTGAGAGATATCTCGTGCGGAGCATGATATTAAATTGAACAGTGACTGCCTGTAGGAGAGATATCTCGTGCGAAGCATGACACTGATCTAAAGGTGACTGCCTCTAGGAGAGATATCTCTTGCGGAGCATGATATTTAACTGAAGAATGACTGCCTGTAGGAGAAATATCTCTTGCGGAGCATGCCACTGATCTAAGAGTGACTGCCTGTAGGAGAGATATCTCTTGCGGAGCATGATATTTAACTGAAGAGTGACTGCCTGTAGGAGAAATGTCCCGTGCGGAGCATGACACAGATCTAAGGGTGACAGCCTGTAGGAGAGATATCTCTTGCGGAGCATGATATTAAACTGAATAGTGACAGCCGGTATGAGAAATATCTCTTGCGAGTATGATATTTAACTGAAGAGTGACTGCCTGTAGGAGAAATGTCCCGTGCGCAACATGACACAGATCTAAGAGTGACAGCCTGTAGGAGAGATATCTCTTGCGGAGCATGATATTAAACTGAAGAGTGACAGCCGGTATGAGAAATATCTCTTGCGAGCATGATATTTAACTGAAGAATGACTGCCTATAGGAGAAATATTCCGTGCGGAGCATGATATTAAACCGGACAGTGACTGCCTATAGGAGAGATATCTCGTGCGGAGCATCACATTGAACTGAAGAGCGACTGCCTGTAGGAGAGATATCTCATGCGGAACATAACACAGATCTAAGAGTGACTGCCTGTAGGAGAGATATCTCTTGCGGAGCATGATATTAAACTGAAGAGTGACTGCCGGTATGAGAAATATCTCTTGCGAGTATGATATTTATCTGAAGAGTGACTGCTGCAGGAGAAATATCCAGTGCGTAGCATGACACTGACCTGAAGAGTGACTGCCTGTAGAAGAGATATCTCGTGCGGAGCATGACACTGATCTAAGAGTGACTGCCTGTAGAAAAAATATCTCGTGCGGAGCATGAGGGACCTACTACTTCCATCTTCACTGTAGAAGGAAACTGAATACGTTGGAGGCACGCTCCTCCGATACGTTGACAGACCTTCGCCAGGCTACATGACGTCACATCCGAGAAGACAACAACAGTCACCTAATTCATTTCACTATGTATGGTAAACGTCACTAAAATAATAACATGTATTTTAAATTAAATCGTAACAATTATAACGTTTAAATAATTATTACTCAATTAATAGGCCTAACTGTAGACTATCCAAAATTACTTAATCATAATTATAAGTCGGTTCCTTTTCAAAGCTATATGCGGTTTTTGGGGGTTTATAGGCTTTCAGTAGACATGCCCTATGATGGCCTTTTCGAAAATAGTAACAAACACAAGAATTTAATAAAAGCAGGAAATCTCTTGACCTCTTTATAGATATCATCACCTTTTTACTCAGACGGTGCCTATAATTTCTATAGCTGGAAAGCCATAGATGTAACTACTGAGATATAGAACGGATAGCAACACTGGAACCGACATTCTTAAATATAAACAAATACAAAAATATAGGATCAGTACTAAGCACATGTATGTCGTCTGTAGCACATAAATTGTTAAAGTTATTCACATTCATTTAATATTCTGTTCTAAAGCACTTAGCAAACACATCTTCGGTAAGCAAACTAATGATTGATACTTAATAAACTGATCTCTGGTAAGAAACTCTTAGAAAAAGTCAGGTAAATTTGTTCCTGCGCTTAACTAATTAAGCACTATGCCACGAAGTGTGCGAGGAAGTAGATGTATAGATCCATATTTTCTTGACCTCTTCACTATCTGAGGATGAGTGATCAGCTTTACGCTCCGACCACTTATACCCGAAGGAAAAAAACTCGGTACCCATTGGACTGGAGCGTGGGTGGGCCCCAGAAGCGGTATGGTTGACGTGGAGAAATGCTTGATTCTACCGGGGCTCGAAATCCGACCTCTCGGTCGTCCAGCCCGTAACCAGTCTCTATACCGACTACGCTATCCCAACTCCAGGAAAAGTAAGAAGTTAAAATTTTTAGACGAAGTTACCAGATATACTGAACAGTCACGTACAGTACATAAGATTCTGTATTATCCAGATTGAGTGATGGGGTTGTACACAAAGAAAATAACCTGCGTGGTCAAAGGATTTACACCAACTTCTTTGATGATTTCCATTTTGAGTCGAAAACAAATAGATCATTCCAAAGAATGTCTTAGCAAAGTAATTATATTTTCATGCTTTTTCGAAACGACTAGGATAAGAGAACGCTATTCAATAGGTATGTACACAGGTTCCTTCAGAACATTCTTAAAATTGAATAATAGTAATTAAAGTTGTAATCCTAACATTAATAATATGTATGAATGGGAACTAGGGATAATTTATATTCGATAATAAATGAACAACGTAAATATACGAAACCTTAATATAAAAACTTATCAACTCCGTCCAGTGTGATTGATAAATGTTTCTGTTTTTTCCTTTTCAATCTTTCATCCTTGACATGTTTCGGTCGGAGCGACCATCTTCAGAAGGACATATCAATACATACGGAAACTACTATTACAATGTGAATGATCATTATTAATACATACATACAATACCATTATAATATCATGAAAATAAAGTATAAAATATTGATATGTCCTGAAGATATTCGCTCCGACCGAAACATGTCAAGGATGAAAGATTTAAAATGAAAAAAAAAAACATTTATCAATCACAGTGGACGGAGTTCATAATCATCTTTACTATGGCTAGTGTGACGGACCAGGATGAACCAATTCAAATTTATAATAAACCTTATTTCCCTCTAAGCATTCGCATGCTGCTTTTCGTATGTTAGTGAACAAGCAAGCGCAAGAAAGCGACACCAAATATGAACATGTGACACTAACAAACAAAGTTTCAAAATGTCAACTAGATCACCAGATTGTCCTTCCCACTCTTAAGACAGGTGTTCTGAGGGGTCTTAACTTTTCTACGCAGCAGAAAACAAGTGATCACAAGCGTAGGCTTAAAAAACGCGTGAAGTAGATACAAGTAGACACAGTTGCCTTCTTCCTAGAGTGGTCTAAACGTAAGGTACTATCACTAGACAGACTGCAGGTAAGGGCGAACAGAGATTCCTTTTACTGACGTCACTCGACGGTGTTTTCGCTAAGGAAAGAATAGTCAGGTTATTATACGTTTGGTGCAAAACCGTTCATAGCGTCTACAGACTCAAGATTTGCAGAAATATGCAAACGTGTGTTGCGCGCAAGTTATTATAAAACTGAGGTACATCCTTTTTGAACCAAACGTTTCAGCAGACAGTAATTAAAAACGTCATTAACGTCTGAACAGCTATATTTGTGGCGACATACCTGAAGCGTAAGGCCGACTTGACCCGGGAGTAGAACTGTTCTCTTGAGGTATGCCACCTAGTCTGCAGAACTGAAGTAGAGCCGTTAGTTCTTGAGGTTAATCCACATGTATTTATTGGCCGTGACTGGAACTTCGATACCCGGTGTGTAGGCACAGTATAGTTCTAAGTTTATTATAAACAGCCAGGATCTAAGTAATTATTAAATAATAGGAACTTTCAGGTTTAATTTTCAGGACGGTTGATCAGGACTATCCGATAGGCAATAGCACCTACAGCAAAGTCTGGAATTCGTTTATCACAAAATTTCAGAAAGAAAAAAATGATCACATGCCTATTTTTTGTTTTGGAAATGAATTTTAACAAAAAAATATATATAGATATTTTGGATGGGGCAACAAATCCAGGTTTGGTCAAAGAACTGAAACGTATTAAGATATCAGGTCACCAACTTAGGATGGATAAAATGGATAATAAAAATTGTTGATATTTTGATATTTTGATTTCTGAAAAAAATTACTGTAAGGTCAAACTTAAATAAAATGGCTTCCTGATTTTTTATAAAAAGGTGGTTAGCTGTAGGTCAAGTAGGAAGAAGGATTTTTTCTACTAGGAAGATATGGTGGAGAGTCCTATAGGATCATGGAGAGTCCTGTCAAGGGTTCAGTAACGTAGTTGGTTGTTGCTATGCCTGGTACCTTCAAGGGTTAACTGGGATCACGTGCGCAGGCTAGAAGGACGAGGTTAAATATTCGGAAGTGTAGTGGAAGGCTTCTCTAACTCCGATATCTTGTCTGAGCTGCAATTTGCCCTGGTCCAGTCATCATTAATAACCGCTGCACTGCTGTATGTGAACACGTATCCAGAATGTTTCCACTGTCACTAGGAACTGTCACTTTTGGTTGTTGTCCAGGTAGTTCACAGAAATTATTACAATTTTCTGACGTTTCCTTGAACGGTGTATAGATTAGGAATGTCTGCTCCTGCAAAGCCTTTTATCATGATGCAAATATAGCCACAGATGTAATATTCCATGTGTAGCCGATGTAATTCACACGAAATATGAGTTCATCTTTTGGATATCACTTTAATCTTTTTCTTTGTAAGTGTTTATAATCCTGATTGTGGACAATAGCCACTTCATTGAATTTTTTCTTTTTTTGTTTAAATTTCAGATTAACTTGTCACATATGAGTAGTGTTTTTGAACGTCAGTATTAGTTCCATTTTTATTTTGCGTTATTTCCATGGGGAAAGCATAAAGTCACAATTCAAACCAGTCAGTTTCTGTACTAGCCATTTCTTCAAATAGTGTCACTGTAACATGGAAATATAACGTATTTTTAATTGCACTAACCAGTAGACAAACTTAGAATTACCATAAATATAACTAGAAATTTCATCAGATAATGAAGTGTTTTATTACGAAAACGCTACTTAATATACTACAGAAGTAAATTAATATTCAAGATGTAAGCTTATATAATTTATATTTATTTTGAAATTTATTAAAATTTAAATATATTAAAACTCAAATAAAAATGTAAATTCTTCAAAATAAAAAATAAGTCATAAAAGATCATATAACGAAGCCATGCGTTTAAAAAAAGCAAGCGCTACCAACTGCACGTCTCAAATTGCCACTAAAGAAATAAGCACAACTACAAAAAAAGTTGGCGTCTTCCAACCTGACTGCCCTGCCTATTCTAGCACCGGTCGCCTAAATCCACATGACACAACTGAGGGCTGGCAGCAGCATGCAAGCCTACCAACGACCGAGAGGGGTAAATCCACATTGCTATGCAAGCAAATGCAACTGCACTTCCACTGCCTGCCTGCACTCCTACCCCGCTCTTTTCTCACTGCCATGTGATCATCATCATCATCAGCAGCAGCATCAGAGCAATATGAGAGACCGCCATTTCACACACATACACACACACACACACACACAAACGTACATATAGTATTGGTCAATCCCAACCATCACATCCTTCCAACAATGCGAGTCTATCGTATCTTTCTGGCAAGCAAGCATGCATGTGTGTGCATGTGAGGGGGAGGAGGTTTTAGAGGTGGAGGGGGTGGCGCACGAAAGGGTTAGTATTTGTGGAAAAGGGTGCTAGAAGGGGGAGGTTTAGGAGTGAGGAGGTAAAACTGAACAAAAATATAACGTAACCTCCCTTCCTCTCCGAACCCCGTACCATCACTCTCCCCTTACCGCACCCGCGCGCAGTACACTGCATATACGCAATACAGAACAACAAACGGCCTACATAGCGCATACAAAATGATTGTCAACAGGGCTATTGGACAGCCCAACCTAGTTCCATGTTATGAGAGCAGTTTTTCTCGCTGCAACTCCAAAACGAGAGGCACTGTTCTCTTAATACTACCTGTGTCAATAACATTTCTACTCTGTTTCGTATTTGGGAGGTCCCTGGATTGAACCTGCGGCCCTACATAGGGGAGCCCATGTCTCCCTGAGGTTCACCACTGCTTTACAGATATATAGAGAAATATACGCCGTGTTTGATCCAATTTGGGGATGCATTTAATGAGTGGGGGAAACGAATAAAATCTAATAAGATACAAACCTCCTTTAAACACGAGCCTCAAGAATTAAAAGAATAATAAACAAAGGAAGTAACGGACGCCTGATGGAAATTTGTAATGCTTTACGAGCGAAACTTGCCTCTTCCTTCAGTGAACATGTAACTAATTGAAACGTGATGCAAGGCTAAGGGACTCTAAAAGCAGAAACACTACAGAAGACAAAATTACCGGAACCCTATGCTATACATACGAAGCAGTTGGAGAATCCACATAAATTATTATTAATAACATTAATAATAATACCAATATAATTTTGTTTCTATTAACACTTGTAATACATTCCGTACATATTTAATTCGTACAGCAGTGGAATAAAATAAGTTAAACATCCGCGATTATTTGTCCCGAAAGTAGGAATGAACTAGTGAACAAATTACAGTAAAGTAAGTAAGTAATAATAATTATAATAATTTAGGTGAGTGTATATATCACTACTATGAGAAAGTTTAAAATAATTCTTCACAAATAATGTTTTTCTTAACTCTGTACATAGTGCAACTTTGTTATAGAAATTTAATACCCAGGGCATTCATTAACACCAATAAGTTACTGTAATGTAGGCACTGATGATGATGATGATGATGATGATGATGATGATGACGTCGATGACGTTCTTCGAATCTCACATACAGATTCTTCAATCGCGAATCATTCGACACTAATAAAAATCGTAATTTCTACATTCTGACTGATCTTACACGAAGTCCAAACTAAATTGGAGTCATGAATAATAATAATAATAATAATAATAATAATAATAATTCAATTCAATTCAATTCTTGTTTATTTACGAGCAAACTTAACATCACAGAGGCCAATAATAATAATAATAATAATAATAATAATAATAATAATAATAATAATTACTATAATCTTACTGTGGGTTTCCATAAGTGTGCCTTTAGAAGAGGACATGCAATCCTCCTTCCAAATCCCTGTCTGACTCTACATGTTGATATTTTTTACGACACTGAAAGAAGTGCACTTAATCTTGGAGCACAAAGCAGCCTGTCACAGCTGGCCTGGAGGGTACCTCCAGTGTCCACCCTTTAGAGCATCAGGGACGACTCTAAGTAGGTCAAACCTTTTTACTGTCTTGTTGCATCTTGAAAAACTCGTCAGAATATTTTTGAGATGCATCGTAATGTAAGAGAAAGCAGAGGGGAGAATAAAATTATAGGGGGTAGAGATAGGGAGAAGGTTAAAAGAGGGGATGTTACCAATGTGGAGGGAGGAATTGTTTTGTATATGCACAGAACCTATATCTGCATTTCGATGCGTGAGGTAAAAGATAAAAAAAAAACGAAATGTATATATAGATGATTTCCAACCCACCCCCTCCGGCTCCCAAACTCTCCATATATGCACTCATGCAATTTCTGCATCCCCCCTGCACACCCGTATCTGAGTCTCACGCAAACTGCAACCACCCCCCTTGCCTCCCACCACCCAGTCAATATTCAACCCCTACTTTTTCAGTCATATATGTATGTGCAATGCTTCTGTACCCCCTCCAAACTTCCGATACTGCACGAGCTTCGTAGTGACCGCCCCTCTGGGTACACTCTCGTACTCTCACAATAGTGTCAAATGACTGCATCTTTAATTTCCATTCTATCAGTGTGGATAAACATGATGTGTACACGTGACATTTTATCATCTGCTGGTCACAGCGAGGAACCATTATCAAATATATTGTAAAGACTGGCGGTGCCAAGTTTGATGCTTTACAAGTGCGTACACAGCGCCACGTTACGATAATGAAATGAGGGCATGAACAAAAAATCAGATGCATTCTTACCTCGATATTAGCGGCCTCCGTAGTCTTAGAGGTAACGTTCCCACCTCATGACTCGTGGTACGCGGGTTCAAATACCCGGCGGAGGTCGTCGAATTTTTAAGGGCGGAAAAATTCAGGGAACAAGTCCTCCGGGAGGGACTTTAAGCCGTGGGTCCCGTGTCGTAACTTTACGGCATGTAAAAGAACCTCATATCTCCAAAGGAGGTCACTGAGCCAAATTCCAGGACGTTTCCCGCCCAACAATAGTCTCTAAGGCCTCTGATAGATGGGGGAAGCATTATAGACACCGCTAAGCAAGTGGCCGAACTCGCTTGCTCGGCGGGACTGATGGTACGCACCATTATCGGTAGGGTAGAGAGACTGGTAGAATATCATAGAGGGAAGCACAATGGACCAATACTGGTCTAAGTGCATGGGGAAACCCACCCTCTCCAATAACTAACTAATTAACTAACTCGTTATAGCTTTATAGACAATTCCATTAATTTCATCACTCTGTAGTTTGCAGTTAGTATATTAACTGGCTGAATCTAGCTCCTTACAAACAGGGCGATACATGCCCTGACGTTGAATTATGTTCAAACTCAGTATGTTGTTCTAGGACGTAATTAAAGAGACCCATATCCCTGCTCGCGAAATAATATTAAATTGGTGCGTGATTTCTTGAAGACACGAGAAAGTAAGTTCTCTATAAATATAAATATTGTGAACTCATAGGACATTTTTACATATCTCTCAAAGTAACTGTGGTATTGCCATTTCACTTACTTAAAATTTCATATCTCAAGAAATTGTGTTTAAGCACAGAGGATCCTGTATTATAATGTAACATGTAAAAATGTAAAGTCATCCCTGTAACAGACGAGCTGGAATAGCACTGTCAGTATAGCGACTGGCTACTGGTTGGGCGACTGAGAGGTCGGAGTTCCAGTCCCGGTAGGATCAAGAATTTTCTTTTCTCAACTTCGCCCAGACTAGCTCTGAGGCTCGCCCAAACTCCTATCCAATGGGTACTTGGGGCTGTTCACCTGGGACTAAAGCGGCCGGGGCGTGAAGTTGACCACTCATCTCCAGCTAGTGCTGAGGTCAAGGAAATTTGGATCTACACATCCACTCCCCCATACGCCTTCATAGAGTAATGCTTAATTCGTTAAGAACAGGGACAACTTTACTTTTATCCCTATAACAGGCCGTGGAGGCCCATAAGGTTGTGAGATTTCGAGGCTCCCATATTTTCTCTAGATATAATGTGTTCGGTTATTGAGAAAAAGAAAGAAAGAACGAAATTCGTTTTTGAAAATATTTCACCGAGAACTGCGAGTACTTGTACATTTTCTATTTTAAGCACAACAGACACTTAATACTCGTACTTTATGTTCGAAGTCCATCCGTAGTTCACGATCATATCAAGGAGTGAGTGGGATAAGTATGGTGCATGATCGCGTAAAAATTTGAATTCTTTCTTAAAATTTTGCGTGCATTCTTCGATCTGCTTTCGTTTTCCTGTGAAATATTAGAGAATCGTCTCTCAGTAACGACAAATTCTTGACAGGCTTTAAGATTCACTTCATGTTTATTGAGAGTATTTCTATTATAAAACACATCCACAAATAGCCATTCACAGAAGATCCAAACAAGGAAACTTTCATTTTCAACATAAAAATGTGAGATATCTCTATCCATCTACACCTGCTGAAATCCTGTATAATACTCAATACACGAAATGTCCACTAACACTGCCTTATTTGGGATAAGTCTGGAAATTATAAAGTCTTTTCTTTGTCGATTTGTGACGAAATTTACTGTGAATATAAAACCTGCGTAATTTAATTGCACTTAAACATATTTATTAACATTGGTCTTCATGATAATATAAAATTCTCTCGCCGATAGATAGTGTTGAAGTTATCATGCGTGTGTTAAACCCTCTACCTCAGAAAACTCTCTGTTTAGTAAAAATTGTGAATTACCCACTTTCCTACATAAAGGCTTCCTATTGGTGAATAACATTTGAGGCAGGATAATTAATGGTAAATTAGTGTCTATAAAGAGAAAACGAAGAGACAGTAATAACCAACTTTGTACATAGACGGCAAAAATAAAGAAGAAGAATCAAACTCAAATACAGGAGAGTGGTATGTTACAGGAAAACTGAGAACTAGTAGAGAAATTCTTTACTTATCTACTTACAAATCCTTTCCCGATAGAGAATAAATTCTATTTGTTGCATACAGAAATAATTCTTATTCGAAAATATATTTTTATGAGAGTGATCATACTGCTGAATTTTTTCCGTACTCAGAGGCAGTTTCTGAAATTGAAAATAATTTTATATTCCTTGACTTAAAATGACATTATTTTTAAATATATCAATCTATTTACTTTCTGTTTTATATTTAAGTACTCTGACCAGTATAAAGCTGTGGATTATTTGGATTTTCAACTTTTCCCATCATTCTATACTACGATTGTGTCATAACGCTTCAGAGCTTACCAGTTTAATGTTGTTTCAGAACAAGACTCAGGAAGAATTTCGAACGGTACTAAGTTTCACGTTTTACTGGACAAAGTCTAAGATTGTTCACCACGTGGTATGGCTTATCATTACTGACCAGCACCAACGCGAGAGAGTGAATGCACGTGAAGTAACTCTTAATTTTCAGGGACTGAAGACTTCAGCCAGGGACATATTCGTCAATGTTGGTTACTTTATCCCAAATGGCGATTTGGATTATAATCTATCTAGGGCCCTAAAGTTCTTTCTTGGATCTTGGCCACTTTTTCAGTTTCTTAATCTTATACGCAGTCGATAAGTATCCTTGGACCGGAGATCAGCCCGTCGCAAAGTCGCTACCTACACACAGGACAACTCAAACACAGAATAAACGCACACAGACATCCATGCCTTGATTGGGAATCGAACGCACGATCCAAGCTTTCGAGCGAGCGAAGACAGTACATGCCTTAAAACGCGCGGCCACTGTGATCGGCATGGATTTTAATAATGACAATAATGGAAACCTGAAGCCCTCAGTACAGGTGGGAAGCATGTAGATTTATTGCGAGGAAAAAGAAATTGTCAGCCATTTCCCATCTTTAAAGTATATATCACTATTATGTAAACAACATAATAGTTACATTAGGAGAAAACAACTGTTTTCCAATACAAGAAATATCAGACGAAATCTTCTAGCTGCTTACAGACATGTTCTATCAACTTCCTAGAACCTAAATAGTGGAAAGTTAGGAATAATTATAAAATATAAAATGTTGACCCAATTTTACCTCCGCATGGCGAAGTTGCCACCCTTTCCCCTAATACGAGAAACTCAGGAAATTGTAACAAGCTGTCCACATGTACAGGAAATTTTGCTCTTTACAAGAGGATGCTGACCGTGTTACCAGACGTGTAGAGTCCAGCAGTTTTTAATACAGTCTCAGTAACTGTTTCAGACTTTTAAAGTTCTACGCTCATTTAAAAGTTTGAAATAAGGTGAAATATGGCCACCAATCTTCTTTCGCTGTTTTGGATTAATGATTTCATCATCAGACTTGACGTTCCTGAGGTGTGAATGTAAAATTTACGGCATTCTTGAATGTGAAGTCGTGTAGTATGGTAGAAAAGCAAAGTTTCAGAAGAACCCGTTGCCCCTAACTTCAGGGCAGTAGAATCAGATTTTACGGCCCTGATGATGGTGGCAACAGACGCCTCCGAAGTGTTTATACCTATTTAGAAAATGTGCAAGGTGTTAAATCTCAGAAGAAAGCAATCTTAAATGTGACTTCACTTTTCTTAATGTTCGGAAAAGCAGATCAGGCTCTTGAAATTACAACAGGCATTAGTATTACAAAAATTGTAGGCGTTTTGAATGTTGCTATGTGCAAAATTACCGTTATTCTAATACAAGTAATAAACCCCATCTACTGCATGCACCAGAGTACGCAATACGCTAACTCTCTTCGTACTCGTATATAAGGAAATTACGAGAGAAAATCCTGTGTAAGTATGTCTGAATATATCACCTAAGCATGAACACCGGAAATATATTGAAAATAGAATCAAGTAACTTTACAATGATGACGTAGCGGTCTAGGTCACTATATGATGATGACGCAACCATGTTCTCATAGTAGACGGAGCATAAAAAGTCCTATAATATTAAAGTAACATAAAAGAAAAGTGAAAATTTTGGTTTTAGATAGCAAGAAAAATACTAAATTTTTCCTTAAAATAAACACGATTTCTTTCACATTGTCTTGTTTTCAATTCTATGTAAGCGTATAAGTCTATATTAGTTTACTGAAATCAGCTACAATTTTATATGCTCCTGCCACATATTTCTATGCAAAAGTGTCAAAATGTGCACTTGAATGCCTATGAAATAAGAGGAACGCATTGAAAATATCTAAAATGGCTCCTGTCATTAGCAGCACATAAATAATCGCACTGATGGGCGTATGGGAGCAAATGAAGGGCACAATGATTAAAAACTTGCATTTATGAATGGCAGAATTGTAGAAGGCAACCAAGCGACCACGAAACCAACCAAACAATTCTGCGGCAATATAACCCGAACTTTCAACACCGCTGTTACCAAGGCTCGCCACTGGGCACGGTCCTGAATCATCTGAGCTCAGTTCATGCTCACATAATGTAATACATTTCAATTAAATATATTTTAATATCATAGCTTGGTTTATAATGCGGCCGCTTTCCAAAGTTTCCTCATCAAAAGTAGTTATGAATTCTTTCCTCCGCCTTCACGGCAATTACATTGATTAGGGTAACTAGAATTAATATAATTATCATTTCATAATTTGGTCTTAAAGCGGTCTAGGTGTAACCCATGATACATATAGGAAGAAATGTATTCCTCTCCAGAAACCAGCAAGAGCAATAAAAACTGCGTAATTTTACTGGTGCGATAAAAAGGAAGATGTGATATATAGAACGTATACAGGACTCCAAATATGTGTAAAGTTATATCTTCTGAGATATAAGGCCATTGAAAGTCAACGGACGTTTTGGACGAGCATGACACCTCTTTCTTCAGAGCAGGCTCTTCCACGTTGGTTACTTATTTGGCTTATCCTTCGACACTGAAGATGGAAGCGATATTTCCTTTCGAAATGTCTGTTGACTTTCAACTGACTACACGGCGTTGTATCACAAAAGATAGAAATCTTCACAGCCACCATTGTGGGAGCCTCAAATCTACAAAAAAAAAATTGTATAAAGTCGTGTTTGAGAAACTGCAGGGGAAGATCTAGGCGTAGGCTGATAATGAAACTAAAATGTACATTGAAGAAACAGGTTTTGAAGATAGGAATGCGTTTAAACTGACTTTGGATATGGTCAAATGGTGGGCTCTTTGAACTCGGTGCTGAGCGTTCGTGTTCCAATGCAGTACAGGTTTCTTTGCGTGACTGACAGCTATGATAATTCACAGATTTGCAGGTTATATTTCTACTGAGTCTTTACTATTTTCGCCTATTTGAAATGCTTTCTCTTTCGCATAATTTATATGATTTAGAATGTGACGATATCTGAGAGTGCTGATTTGACAGGGGCGTCGAGGAAGCGTTCCTTCTCTATCTTAATGTACTAGCTGGACACTTGCCTGTAGAAAAACGGGTAAACTTGACGCCTCAGTTCGGTCACGGTAGCTACCTCCGAACCGAGAAACAAACCCGGAAATTCCTGCGTATAATGCAGCACTGTTTAGTATTTCGCAATCTTGTTCGACGGAATATGTTTTTTTTTTTTGCATTTGTCATTATCCATTACATTAATTCCGAGATGTAAGCGTGATTTTTGAGTTAAAATAATTTTCATTAATGCGGATTTCGAAACGAAGCATCCTAATAGATCAAATAAAGGTAAAGGTAAAGCAATCCTTGTAAGAGGCCGCGGAGATCCATAGGGTTGTGAAACGTCAAGGCTCCAAAATTTTCTAGAAAATCGGTTCATAGATAGCGGTGAGGTTTTCAACCCTGCGCGTCGGTCACCCTTTACTTCCAGGAAGATTCTTGGTACTCATTTCTGTTAAAGGCTGAGTCGACCCTAGGGCCATAGTGCGGCTGGAAGGATTAGGTAAATTAGAAAATTCTGTGACCTCAGCGGGAATCCAAATCGTAACCTTCCGGCTTCCGGAGTTTGAGATCCTGTGGGGGCAAGAATTTTCACATCTCTATGTCGCCCAGACCGATTGTGGGGCCCACCCAATTTCCTATCCAATGGGTACCAGGGGGTAAAGCGGTGGGGGAGTGAAGCTGATCGCTCACCTCAAACTATTGCCGAGGTCAAAAAAACTTGGGTCTATGCAACCACGGGGACAACTTTGCCTATTTATGTCTGATGAATACAGAACTTAAATTTTATATTAAAATCGTTGCACAACATGAGAATATGATCATAGATAAAATTCTCCTGGACACAAATTGACTCAAGAAATAATAGCTCATGCACAGGCTATTTTCGCTATCCCGGCGCATTGAGAAGCATAGCAAATAAAATATACCAAGTTCTATGACCTTTATTAAGTGGGAAGGTCTTTCGACGCAGCCAGTCGAAGAAAGTTTTGGGAAATATAATTGGAGAAAATTTTACCGCAACAGTTTCGTACGGACCAACCAACTCACAACAAATCAAGTTAATACAGCAAACAGAAGAAGAGTAAATTGCAGCGACATTACACAAGCAGTGAAGAAGCCATCATATATTTTATTTAGTTTGTGTATATTGACGATTTCGTTAGAGAAGAACAAACAAAACAAAAACAAACTCCGTGGCCTGTAGTCAGAAAGCGAACTATAACGGCAGAGCGACCGCTGCTTGTCGGTGAAGTTACTGCCAACTTTAGCGACTAGAGGATGTCGCGTGGTCAACGCAACCGATCCCCCACCGCCGTTAATCTCGGGTTTTTAGACCGGAATAACGGAACAAGAAAAAATAGAATTATTTCATTGAGTAGACAGTTCTGAAATGTTATTGTTTTGGATCTGAGGTTCTCAGAGCAATGACTATGAGGAGTACGTTGTACTATTTTTGTCAGAAACAGCAAAGTGAAGATTCGCTTTTCATGCCGCTTGTTTCTTGCTGCATACTTATCTAGCTTACCCTTCAATCCTAAAAATTGAGGCAAAATATTTCTCCGCAACGTCCAGTTGTCTTACACATCACTGTTTGCTGATGACCAAATTGTATTTGTGGACTCAGAAGGTAATTTTTCAAAGAACGCGTAATATGTAATACAAGTACATTCTATGTAACTTGCGACTTAACAACCTCTAAAGAAAAAACTAAAATTTTAGCTTCAAAGGAACAGAACATTTAAGGGCTAGAATTGTAATTAATAACCAAACAATAGAATAATCAGGTCCTTCGAATTGTTTAGGATGAACAAAGATCGTTTTCAAAGAAGATATATGGAAATTAAGTTATATAAATTCCAGAAAATATTAGGAACAAAGGAAAAAAGCATGTTAAGAAAAACAAGAGCGAATAAAATCCAAAAAGTTAGTTCGGCGAGGGCTGTTTCAATTTTTATTATTCTCATCTGAAACACCGTGATTGAAGGCACAACACAGACAGGACTGAAGGCTCAGAGATAAAATTATTAGACAATGAGAATGTTACACAATATTTGATCTCCAGTACAATAAAGAAATTAGACGAAAGCTTAGAATAAAAATATTAGCGAAACTAATGAGGGTTTTGGAGTCATTTTGTAAGAAAATGTTTTAAGAGCGGAGCCTGACCGAATATCAGATAAATTTGCAGCTTACAAACAGACGGAAAATGAGACAGGGGGCAAATTTTAATCCTGGAGTCGGAACAGAACGAATGATGTACTGCGTGAAGTTACTGACGGTGATGATGATAATGATAATGACTCATTCTTAACTGATTATTTCTTAGCCCACAATGTTGTGTCAGTTCGCTCAAACTGTAAAGCCTCCGAGTTGTATTACAGAGGTGCCAATTTCGAATATCGGTCGGAACACTTGACCTTCATGAAGATTTTCTCGTGAATTCCTGAGTCTCTCCAGGCAAATGCAGCGATAGTACCTCGTTTAGGCCAGAAACAGGTTTACAGATCATCCCGCTATTCGGCGAAATATAATATAAAATTACAAATGTTTGATTAATTCCGTCTAGTGTGACTGAAGTTCTTTTTTCTTTTTAATCTTTTATCGTTTACATGTTTTGGTCCTATAGACAGTCTTAAAAAGGATATTAATACAATTAGAAACCACTATTACAATATGTTTTATGAATATTAATATGTACATATAATGTCATAATATAATGTTCAAATCTAATGTTTTTTAACAACTACATATAAAATACGTAGCCCGTAGCCAGTCGCTATACTGATTATGTTATCTCTGGTAACTTGATGGGTACTGAGGGTTATGCAGCAGAAGCGTGGGTTAACAACGGACTTTCGTCTAGTGCCAAGATTAAAAATTCCGGAAGCCTTACCTCTACCATGGTTCTACGCTTCTTTATTTTATTTAATTATATTTTATTTAACTATGCTTCGAATACAATTAATATGTTGCTGGACATTATCCATCATCTTGTCATCCATCATCATCCGTCCGGAGATAGGGGCTAGCTCTGTCTATTGGACCCAACCGAGTAGGTTTTACCTGAAGACGGGGACAGATTCCAGTTCCCGAAACGTTGTGTTTTTAATAGAAAATAGACGGTTTCTTTAAGAACAGACAAGATGATGGTTAATGTCCAGCAACATATTAATTGTAACAATTTACCATCATCACAAACTTTCAGATCTTATATACTTTGAATAGCTCAGATTTAATTCATGTGCAGTGTTCAATGGGAACATAATTAGCGAATTATGAATTTGAAAGGAAGTGGAAGGAAAAACTTTAATTTATCAATGCGAGATTTGGGTTTCTCACAACTGTTGATGTTAAGATTACGGTCTTCTGGGACGTTAGGCTATGTAGTTCGGTAGAGAGATATTGTTTAGGAGGAATGTCCTACCGCCTCCTTCAAAACAGGACAGCGACCCTGAAGATGGAGGTCGCAACTTCTTCCGAAACGCCGGTATGTATCTACCAAAGTACACAGAGGTACATCCGACAACACGATAATTTTTATAATTTATCTCTTGTTTACGATGGCCAACAAATGCGATCTTGTGTTCTGAGGTATAGACATACGAGTATATTGACAGGGCTGTAACACAACTTGCTGAAAAGTATATTAGGGGATGGAGAACTTTATTTACTGATGAACTTCATAATTTGTCGAACTTCTCTTCACCATATATCACCAGGATTATAAAATCTACCAATGGATATGACTTGGATGGCGCAATAGTATTCCTACTGTGACTGTGACTAATACTTTGCTAGAGGCAGCGCCATAGCTCAAGCGGTTAGTCGCTGGCTTCCCACCGCGGCGGCCCGGGTTCGATCCCGGGTCTGGTCAAGTGAGATTTGTGGTGGACAAAATGGCGCTGGGGCAGGTTTTCTCCGAGTAGTTCGGTTTCCCCTGCCAATCTTCATTCCACCAATTGCTCCACAATCACCCTCACCTATCATCTGGGGCTGGTACAATAGGCTAGAAGTGGCTGCAGTACAAGGGACTTAGTCCCACACCACTAGCAACAAAAAAATACTTTGCTATGAAATGGCACACTAAACACGCACTACGACACCAAGAAAGCGAGCCTTTTTTTGATCTCCTTTGCAAAGCGTGGACTCACTTGTACGACTGTATACTGCAAAAGGAAGAATTTTCAGTAACATGTTATATGCGCGATACGTGCACTTGAAAAAGGTGAAGCATATTCATAAGAGACAAACCCATCCTCTCATCAGAGAGGATGTTACATAAGGACTATGGCCACAAGGGTTCAGCTGAAGAAGTCTCTGGTCGTGTTCCTCAAGAGACTTGGCGCCAAAACGAACTGACTGGCGGTAAACCGCCACTCGTAACGTATCTCTGACAATGAAGTCAGTCAGTTGAGAGTCGACTGCCAAGACAGTCATAAGTTGTGACGATGTAAGAATCTTCATTAATAGGAACCGTTACGGAGCAACGGCTAGTGAGAATTAAAACAGAGAAAGACTTGGGGTGTCCTATAGTGATCTGTCAAGTGTTACCTGTAACTACAAGTGTTCAATAAATCCAAATCCCTTGTCTAATCACTGACACGTGGCAGTATGGTAGATGACAAGTGTGTATAATATTTTGGCTGCAAAATTTGAAGGAAAGTGATCATTTTAGATACTATGGATCGAGGGAAATGATAATAAGAGGCAAATGGATTTTGGGGGGTGGGGGAAGATAGTGTGGACTAAACTGAAATAATTCAGATTAAGGTCCAATAGCGGGGTTTCCTTAACACTGTAAAACCTGAGGAATCAACAAAAGCGAGAAATATCTTGACGAGATTAGCAACTATCAAGTTTTTGAGAAAGATCCAGATCAATGGAATTAATTATATACTTAGTTGTTTTAGGACCGAGAGTCAGGTAGTACAATTGCAGTTCCACGTAACGAGAATAATAACGCAAAGTGAGGAAGAAAATCGTTACTTGTCGATTCTCATAGGTCACCTGTGGGCTCACAAGTGGTCAGTTCTTTCAGTTTTCCTGGCTAATGGATTACTAGTAGGTTGCACGCCCAGACAAACTACTTAATTGCATTGCCTCTGTGTGGAGCCTCGAATTTCATTGCGTGGTTTACAAAGTTTTCCTAAAAGGAAGAAACAAATGAAATGTTATAATGCCGCGTCAGACCGTTGCGTACCAGCATAATGTGTGTTTCCTATTATTATGTAGAGACATAAAATCCAAATTCCAACAAAATTCCCTTACAAATTAATCTTCTTCTATTACATATGTATGCATTCCTTCTCTCTCCTCCCGCTCTCACTTTGGAGCACAGAGCTGATTTCTCGGTTTCATTATCATTTTGCAGACGGTAGGACTCCTTGGACGGGTGATCAGCTCTTCGCAAGACCTCTGCCTAAATACCGGATAACACAAACAGAATAAAGGCGTACACACACCAAACACCCACACCCTGAGTGGGATTGGAACCCATGATCAGATCTAGCGAAGACGGTACTCGGCTACCGTTCTGGCATATTTATGTATGTACCGCAAAATCTTATTTTCGTCGTAACCTTGATTTCACTTCCCTTTTTTGCCAGCGCAAATTTGCCCCTCTGCTTAATTTTAGTACCACGCCATGAAGCCATAAGGAAGAGTGAAGGTATACCTCCATACATTCTGAACCTTGACAGTAGATACGGTGCGAAAGCTAATGACCACCTTCACGACCCGCCGAAAAGCATTCTGTGTCGTGAGATAGGTGGCTCCGTGGTGCCTTGGCTACTCTCCAGAAGACAAACCTTTTGCCTACGCCTGATATCAAAGCCAGATTCTTCGTCGTCCAGCCAATATCCTGCTATAAATATTACTTCTCGTGCTGCGCTTGCTATTTCTATAGACCTCTCTTCTTTTATACGATATATGATATGACAGAGCACTTCTTCACAGATGCAGCAATTTCTTGAAAATACAACTTGACAATGAGTTGTTCACGTGTATCAATGTAGTAGCGTAATACGGGCTGGACGATCAAAGGGTCGCAGTTCGAATCGCGGTGGTTGTAAGAATTTTCTCTTCTCCATGTCGTCCAGACCGGCTCTGGGGTTCTCTCAAACTCGTATCCAATTGGTAGCGGGGGCACTTTCTCGGTGACAGAGAGGCAGGGGCGTGAAGCTGATATCTCACCTCCAGCCAGTGTCGACGTCAAGAAAATGTGGATCTATACATCTACTATTCCGTACTCCTTCATGGCGTAGTGCTTAATTAGTTAAGCACAAGGAAAACTTTACCTTTAGTTTACTTTCTCAGTGCTTCCCCTTTGCCTGACCTCTTGTGTTGCGTACCAAGTTAATAGATCCTACTCACATTCTTCTTCAGTCACATTCCCATAACTGAATATGGTATTTTACCGCTAGCTTAACAACAGCACCTCCATACACTACGGCCAGCCACTTGTCCGATCAGGGCGAAACTCCATGGTCAAAACATGCCGCCTCGATAAGGTTATCGAACAACTCATTGGCTGTGATAGATTAGCATGGACTCGTACTGGAATAATTATTGTGATGTGTTTGCCCATTGCTAGGCAATGACTCGGTCAACACGTTCCCGCGCAAACCAGCATGCGAGACAATAGGACTTCTATTGGTAGGCAATAGTGGGATAAAAATTCCTCGTTAACATTATAGACTGTGTTTTCTGTGGGCCCGTGCTGAGAGGATATAAAAGGACACAGAAGAAGCGATCAAGCAGAGTGGTAGGCAGGAGTCGAGTCTACGGAATTGTTATTTGCAGAATAATGGCAAGAAAAGAGTGTGTGTGATATGAAGTAACAGTGAGACTGTTATAAATCCGTTGTCAGGATACGACTAGTGAAGACTTAGAACCTATTGCGTGTGCAACGGTGAACTGTGAAGTGTGGAGATCAGTGATAGCGCTGTAATTGTCTGTAGTGCCGAGTGCTGTGTATAAGGTGTCAATAAATCTAATCATCAATTTCAAAATCCCGTCTATAGTCACTCGTACACGTGGCATTATAATAGCTATTAGGATAAAATTTAAGGGACTTGGGTGGAAAATTTGCTTTAGTGTTTCTTGATGTACAATCACAAGTCTGTGCAAAGTAACCTAGGATTGAACCCGGGTCTCCAGTGAAAGAAGGCAGTGTCTAACCCCCTGAATATCCTTCCATGTATGTAAGTTTGTCAGCGTGGGATGAAAGCTTTGAAATGGCGCAATTTTGGGATACCATAGCAACGAATCTTAGATCGTTAACACGTAAAATAAACCAAAGTCACGTAGTGGGTCTCGAACGAGTGAGCAGCTCTTTGTTCCAGTCTGCGTTTACTCTGTATGGATGATATTCTAATGTGAAGTGCAGTGCGCTATATAAAGAGACGGTTTACGTCGAATAAGTGAGTGGGTTACCTGTGGGAAATGGAGTCATTCGTAGGTCTCGACGCATCATTCGATAACACGTTCTACTAGAAAGGAATACGGCAAAACGCAGATTAATTTAATGGTATGATATTTTATATAAGAAATGATCAGTCTCCTCGTTGAGTTCACGACGGGTGTTACATTAATTTCACCTACGTGTACCTATGGCTCTACAACCCTTGTGAACCTTGGCCACTTTTTCAGTTTCTTAACCCATACACAGTAGGTACGACTCTTTGGGCGGGGTATCAGCTCGTCGCAAGGCCGATGCCTACACAAAGAATAATATATATGAGACAAACTCCGTCTTAAATGCAACAATTTAATTGTAGTTCTTTCTTCTTCCCTTCCTCCACACTACATGTTTCGGCCCTAAATGGCCATCGTCAGGTGTGTATTCTTACGTAGCTGCTACACTGCCCGTAGTTTAAAATTTAAAATCACGGAGTTTGTCTCATATATATTGTGTGAGTGTAACAGGATGCTTAAATATAATATTGTACACAGAATAAATTCACATAGACATTCATTCCTTGAGTGGGATTCGAACCCACGATCTCAGTGTTAAAGCGGATGAAGACAGTTAATGCGTTCACAGTGATAGGCTCACTAGTTCTATGTAATTAAAAATCCATACACTTGGACATTATTGTATCCCAGTATCTCTTAATCGTGACAGTTCCCTTTGGTGCAATTCTACTGACCGATGAAGAACGCGAATTTCTTTAATTCGCCACTCCAGTGTTGCCACACAGGAATGAAGATTCCATAAGGTCAGTTGTCTTTCCTTGAAACTGATGTTTTTTATGGAAAAGGCGAGGGGACTCTAATGACTCGAACGCAACGTCCAATGGTAATGTCTTAAAGCAGACCACGACTCCAAATCATCCAACTACTACCTACCTACCTACCTATCTATGGCTCTAGAGCTCTTTGTTGGGCCTAGGTTGCTTTTCAATTTCTTAATCCTATTACATAGCCGGTAGGACGTGGTATCAGCCCGTCGCGGGGCCGCTACCTACACACAGAACAACACATACACAGAATAAACGCACATAGACATCATGCCTTGAGTGGGATTCGAACCCACGATTCAAGCGTTTGAGCTGACGAAGACAGTTCGTGCCTTAGGTAGGCCGCACACCGGCATGCGTCAAGACATGTAACACTCAAGACACGATGTCTGCGACACGACTCAAAGAAAGGAGCACAGTTGAAACGAATGAGATTATGAAAACCGCCGCACACCAGTCTGAGTCATGTTCCTGACGTCAGCTTCATGCTGACGAATAACGAATGAAGCAAGACTGCGACTTTTGTCCCATGTCTTGATGCTTGTCTTGACGCAGTTGGTGTGCGGCCGCCCTTAGACCAAGCGGCCACTCTCATCGGTACTCCAAATCACTCACTCGCTATAAAAGATCGTTTGCCCGTATTATTCGATTCCATCTGACATATAGCTTCAATGTCATCTCCCCAATACTGCATATTCCTCGAAAAGTGATGATTGTTCAGATGGTCAAAATATCACCCAATCTGATGAAGCCAGAGGATTTATTACCTTATTCACAATAGCTAATCATTCAAACATGCTATTTTTCCATGATTAATTTTGATTACTACCTCCCATTGGCGCTATGTAGTCTAGCTATTTAATCTTTCGTTAAATAACAGAAAAATAAATAAAAACATTACGTTCCATTCTCATATATTTATTTTGTAAGTGATCTAAAAATCTTTGAGTCTTGGTAACTAAAATGTACGCATTTACCAAGCCCCGCCATCTTGTATTCTTGTATTTCATTCCATAACAATATCGAATGACGAGTATAAATCATGAAGCTCCTCGCTATGTAAACTTCCTTCCCTGTTCCTTCTGCTCTTTATGTCCAAATATCCTCCTCAGCACTCTGTACCCAAAAACACTTGACCTCGTGAGGTTTCAGGTTCTCACAGTGTGACCATGAAGACTGCTGTCTTCTGAGACGAAAAGTGATGTAGTCTAGTAGACTCTTACCAAAGTTGCGTCCATCTTTAGGGCGGAGGAAGGAGGAAGTAAGTAGTTTCAGGATCTACCCCACTACTTGGTATTACATCCCAGAACACAGCGATCTTCTACCTTATTCTTCACTTAGGTTGAAAGACCATTTTTTTTTCCGAGCTTGGGGGGTAATTTTATACCACTGTCCGTACATAGTGTCCATTGGTAGGATGACAATGATAGATAAATTATTAATTGGATAAAAATTATATGGAAGCGGTGGTGGACTAGTTAAGGCACTATCCTAGCATTTTAATTTACAGGGGCAGTCTTAGAGGTGCAGCTCCTTATAATGCTCGTATACTGTTAGTGTTCTACCTTTTCATTTCCTTATAAATGTTACTTCTGTATGCTGTGAATTTATAAAGTCATCAGTTAGACACTTTCATGTGATTGCTACAAATCTGGTTGCATTGTTCTAAAAATTCGTTAAAACTAGTTCTAATTTTTATAAAGTTTGGTATAATTAACTATGGGAAGCAATATAGTGCAAAAGTTATTTTAAATTATCTGCCTGATGATGAACTTATAAGATCGAAACTTGTCGTGGATGTAACATTCATGATATTAAAACTGACAACGTAGCACAAAACAGTCTAAGAGTACGACATTAATTTGCACCTTCACGACTCTTCCTCCACATTGGATTATTAACTAGAGCAACAGGATTCTGAAATGTAATATTATTCCCGAAAATTTTCTGGAGGAACCTAGGAAGACCACGGAAACCTTACACAGGAGAGTCGATATTCCAGCCGGATTTCGAAAAGAGTACTTTCCGATTACAAGTCAAACTCGTTAATGCTACGAAATTCATTTTTTACATTCATCAATGGTTCTACATCTCTTTGTTGGACCCTGGTCTCTTCTTTAGTTTCGTAATCTTTTTTACAGAGACGTTAGGACTCCTTGAACGAGCGATCAGCCCTTCTCAAGGCCGTTACCTACACACATGACAAACACAGAATAAACACATATATACATCAGTACTTTGAGTGGGATTAGAACCCACGATCCCAGTGTTCGAGGGAGCGAAGACAGTTCATGCCTTAAGGTTCGGCCACACAGAGCGCTATGTAGGCTATGTTCGCTATACGAACAGAAAAATATCTCCCTTTATCGCCAATGTAACTGGCCACACAGACTTCCGTACGCTACGTACGATGTGTTCCCTATGTTAGCTGCGTCGTAGAGTGTACACAGCATACGTAGCGTACGTAGCGAACATAGCGTAGCGCTCCGTGTGGCCGAACCTTTAGATCGCGTGGCCACCGTGATCGGATTGTTAATACCAAGTTCACCTAAATTTAAAACAACTGGTAAACTAATAGTTTTCTAACGTTAGAGTTTCCGAAAGGAGATTGGAAAGAAACATGTTCTTAAGAGAATAGTGGCAAGCAGGCGTTAAATGTAACCTTAGGGAGGGAAATCCGGCGTGGCTGTCACCTTCCCAGTGGATGGACCGCAAATGCTCGCAGTTCTATTTTAGACACCTTCCCGGCGAATGTGAGACATGGTTATGAGAGAAGCCACACACACCCTTCCAATTCTCTTTACTTATTTTTCAACGATCCACAAAAAAGAGGCCCCCTTATTTAATTTCCTATTTCTTAATCACTTAGACCCTACTCGCGTGAATATGCATGCAACCCAAAAAGAGAGGACAGACTAAGAAATCAGGAGAAACTCTTGAAACTCCAATAGGATGTTTCGTTTCTCTATTGATTCCAGAAGTGAAATTAGTATCTCAGGGAGGTGTCTGGTTTATAGGCTTCTCCTTGAATTTAATTATCAGTTCCACAAAGCTCAACAGGGAACAAATGTTCTTGAAAGTGATTTCTAGATCACATTTTACAGGTGATTGCCTCACAGAACTTCAAAGTCCCTTCAGTTCTATCGCAGTCTATTATGAGAAGAAGCATATTTGAATAACCCAAAGCACTCACTAAATAATCCAGATTAACCAACACTATTGTTTAATAATTAAAGATAGTGAAGGCTATGTTGTTCCTGTGCTTAACTAAGCATAATGCCAAGATAGGAAGTTGCATAGGGGAGTAGACCTATAGCTTCATGATTTCTTATATTCCACACTAGATGGCAGTCAGTCGTCAGCTTCACGTCCCGACCGCTTCATCTATCACTGGATAAGTGGGTGGGTCCGAGAGATATTCTGGACACTGTCGTTAAGAGAAAAACTCTGCCCCTGCTGGAAATCGAACCATTGCTCTTCAGTTATTCATCTGGTAGCTTAATCACTATAATAAGTGAGCCTTGACGATTATTATTATTATTTTTATTATGCGTAATCTATGAACATAGTAAGATAGTGAACTGAGAAGTTAGAAGCGATGCTAAAAATCAGCATCCATAAATTTACCCGGATTTGTACGTGACAAGAAAGAGACACTGGAAGACCGAAGAATAGATACCGTATCCTAACAAAATAAAAGGAACCGAAAAAGGCTGAACTCTTGCTTCTGCCCCGAAGCTATTAAGGAAGACAATAAAGCTACTGGGTTGGAGAAAAATTAGAGAAGAAAGCATTCTTGAAATGTTCCTGCAATATAAACCATGAGAAATAAGATGGCTAACATCTGAGGAAGAAGGCAGACTATAGAAATTGTCAGCTTATATATGAAAATATTAACAGAAAGGATGAAGAGTCTCTGCTAGATCGAAAACGATTTGGTGTGAGCAAATGTAGCCAGAACAGATTAAAGTATTTCCTATTCCGTTAAATTCATATTTTTCTAATTGTGGATATAGTTCAGTACATACTTCTACCGTTGTTACCGTATCGCAGTACAGACCTATCTTGAGGATCTTTCGTTGTTTGATCGCTTGATAAATTCTACGTACAAATAAGTACCATTTCCCTTATCGCAGTGCTGAGGGTTCAGCCAGTCTCAGTCTTAATTAAAAATACATGAAATTGCATAATGAGAATTTTAAAATTCCCGAGTCGGGGGAAAAATTAGCTGATGTGGTCTTCACTGGTGAGGAACGTAAGGAAGTGTGTGTATGTGTGTATGTGTGTGTGTGTGTGTGTGTGAAAAAGAGAAACTCACATAAACTAAACAGGAAGTCTTGAAATAGTAGGGCGTTAGCAAGAAGCCTGCCCAGCTTGGCGATCTAACTCATTCTTTGCAGTCTAAGGAGCGGTGAATATTCTACTGCAGGTTACACGTGTAAAGTTAAAGATGTTATGTATTTTTTTGACAAAGTAATACAGCAGTTTACAGGCGAAGACAAAAGTTGCTGTAGAAGCAATTCATTTAAGTTAGTGGCTACTAAATTATGTGAGGGCCTATACCACAGTCGAAAAATAACGATTATAAATTAACAAATAATTGAGGAGGTATGATATTTCCCCACGTGTTTTGTGCAGGAGATGATACTACGAGATCTATATTATTGAGCATACAGACCAGCGTGTGCTGGTATATAACATCAATAAAATTGTCAGAAAGGCCCAGGAAAGCTAGAGAAAATGCCAGTAACAATATAAATGAAAATTTACCACTTCCGGACAGTAAACTGAAAGTTTCTTTTTGTTAACTTTTATTAATTAAGAGCATAAACTAACGCATCTATCCACCTCGCAGTTAAGCAATTTTATATTTCTGCATTCTACGTCTTAAACACACAGAAATGATACAGTGTAGCAATTCAACGATCATATATGTCTGATAATGGTCTTCATATGGCCGAAACATAGATTAAGTAGTGCTTACACATTAATCTACGATGTGTTGCATTTGAAATACTGTATTACGTATCCATAAATGTGATTGGGATTAGTTCTTTTTAATGGTCCAAATCAATAGGTGTCTCCCTTCCTCACCTTAAGACGGAAACAGGTCCAGTTTCCGAAACGTCGTCTTTTCTATTTCCTAGAATTCTGGACAATGGAGAAAGTCCAGAAACCTAGTAATTCTGTGTCTTTTTCATAGACGCTTGTAATCTAAAGGATGATTGGTCTGTTTTTTTTTTGTAAAATACTTTTTATCCCATAAAATAAGCCAGAGAATTTTGTCTATCTAAACAGTGCACTTTCTTGGGCGAAAAAAACTATCTTTGTAACAGGCCATGGAGACCCATTAGGTTGGGACGTCGAGGCTCCCATATTTTCTAGACAATCAGCTCACGGACTGCGGTGAGGTTGTCAGTCTTACGCACCGGCCGCCCGTTATACCCCGAGCAAGATTCCTGGTACTTGCTTCTGTTAGAGGCTGAGTCAACCCCAGGGCCATAATGCGGCTGGAAGGATTAGGTCAATTAAAAAAATCAAATGACTTCAACTGGAATCGAATCCGAGACCTTCCGGCTTGTAGCACAGTGCGTTAACCAACTACTCTACCGCTTTCTTGGGTATCTTAACAATTTTAAATATGTTAATTTTGTGTACCTAAAATTACTCTCCTTTCTTTTCCTTCTTTTCTTATATTTCATTTTCTAAAAATTATTTAGCTAGTCAACAAATTCGCAGTTAATTATGGAACCAGAAGACACACATTAATAAATTTCAGGACCCCTTCTCCTCTACCGCATGAACCCAGTCCACAATTGTACGCCTTAATTCTCCAAAATTCGTATGCACTTCATCCTTTCATCTTGGAAGAGATCTCAAGAAATTTCCTCCCTTCTGAATTTCATGATATTTTCAAGGCGATTTAAACCTCTTCCATTCATGCTACATACACCATCCGTCTCACCTTCCTCAATTTGATGACCCTAAATATATTTGATGATTAGGACAAAACATGAATTGTGGCAAACCACAAATTACGAAGCTCCTTATTATGCGTTCATCTCCAGCCTGTTTAAACTCCGCGAATTGTACGTGTGATATATACATCTGTTTTTTTTTCCTTGCCACTACAGCCCCAGTGGGCCTAGGCCTACCTCCATGAACTTCTCCGTTCACTTCGGTTTTTATAGATCTTACACATTCGGTAGGACTCCTTGGGCGGGTGATCAGCTCGTCGCAAGGCCTTT
>NW_019731221.1:634419-674606 GCF_002891405.2 Cryptotermes secundus | reverse complement strand
CACACAAACTAAACATCCATGCCCTGAGTGGGATTCGAAACTACGATCCCGGTTTCCAAGCGAGCGAAGACAGTACATGCCTAAGACCGCTCAGCTACCGTGACCGGCTAAACATCTGTTTAAACAATCTAAATTTTAATGAACTTGAAGCAGTTTTATAGCAAAGCTTGAAACTTTTCGCTAGTAAGACGCGTCGCATAAGACACTAGTCAGGCCATGTGGTTTTCCGTNTTCGCTAATACGACGCATCGTACTTCCCAACTTCCCAACAATTTATGGAACCCGAAGGTTCATTACCGTGTTCAAAAGAGCCCTTAAATTGTCCATATCCTGAGCCAGATCAAATNAATCACCTGATGATGGCCCATGTGCGGCCGAAACATGGCGTAAGAGTATAAAAAATATATGTAATACTAGAGACATTTTATAAATTTTGATAATCACTTTTAATATATAAAATATACTTTTAATATCCTATTAATATTTTAATGATTTTAACATCATAAAGTATTAAAATATATTTTTAGTGAGTGACATAGTCTTGATGTTTTTTATATTGTTGCATTATTGACGGGTACTTTGAGGCTTCCAGTGTGGAGGCGGGGTCGAATACCACCACCGTGACCCTGCGAGTGGCAGGAGGCGACGAAAAGGGAAGTCTCAAATTTGAGACAGTAAAATACGGTCGCAAGTCCCAAGGGACTCGGACCCGAGAAACACTGCGCAGTAGCATGTAAAGAAGACAGACCCGTCCTCTCGTCAGAGAGGGCGCCCCACAAAAGAACAAAAGCGTAACGTTCAACAGTAATACATATCTGGTCATGAACCCCAGA
Source organism: Cryptotermes secundus (assembly GCF_002891405.2). Taxonomy (NCBI): domain Eukaryota; kingdom Metazoa; phylum Arthropoda; class Insecta; order Blattodea; family Kalotermitidae; genus Cryptotermes; species Cryptotermes secundus. Next base: position 673,773 of record NW_019731221.1, on the reverse strand, counting down.
CGGGGCTCGACACCAAGACTTACTGACTGACTGACCGTCAGTCGCAATGTGACTTGGATTTGGGTACTTTGATAATACGAAGAGTGAAGAAAGTTTGGTTTTCATAAGAGGGAATTTGTGGAACAGCCAAATAAACATGAACTACTCAGGAAACTCACTGCTCCAGAGCGTTAGTACGCTGTCATGTTCAGAAAACAAAAGAAAATAAGGAGCGGCGAAACTTAACTGCCGTATAAACATTGCCTTTGACATTGTCTTCATTCTTCTGTTAGTAATCAATACATATGAAATACTAACGCTTTCTACGAAGTCATGTATGTTAGCTGGTAGTTAGTAGTCACGAATAGGACCAGAAAATAGTAGCAGAAGCTTAATATTTTGTGGTTATGTATGTCAGTTATAAGTTAGTAAGAGAAGATAACAGAGGTAGTAGTACATAGTACATAGTTACGAATATGAACCAAAGATGGTAACAATAAATGACACTGCAAGATATTCTTGATTAGCACTTAGTTTACGGGTCAATAACACGATTGTACATTCGGTATTAAAGTGGACTATAAATTGATTTACTGAGTTCAGGAATTTTTAAAATTAATTTCCTTATATATATTTATGCTCAGCAACTTCTGTTGAAGATCCGAATGGCTTTGTAGTAGTACGCGTTAACACGACTTGCATCGGTTGTTATGGTTCCCTATCTCTCTTCGTGCACGACTCTACCATCATAGAGATTTTCCCATCAACACTAGTGCAACACGGAGGAAAGGGACTTTCAGTGAATAAGCAGCGTAACTCACATATAAGTAAATCTCTTGCAACAGAGTGACATAACATTACCCACCTAAAGTAATCAACTGTATTGACCAAGAAACAAATAACACAGATCCCTTTTGGTACAACCCTGAATCAAACACCGATAATAACGCAACTGGAGAAAATCTTGAGCGGGTTAAATCCAAGTAACTTTCTCAAATTTATATTTAAAGTTCCTGCTTTAATTTTAGCCTCTAATGTCCTTCTTGGTCTTCTGGGCGGTCCACATTAGAGATACGATTACCAATACTCGGTTAGGCATCTCATGCAAATGCGATATAACCAATCAAACAACTTCCTCAGGCATTACATATTCAGTCAGAACATATTGTGACATGACGCCCGAAAGCCGGAATAGTGAAGTCAGAATAGGCGCTCATTCCTAGGCAACTACTCGGTAAACATATTCCCGCGGCAACGAATAAACGAGCAACAATCGACTAATTTCTGTTGCTGTGCAACGGCGCTGTAAGTACGCCTACCCAACAATAGAGAGGCTGTGTTTTCAGCTTTGTTCGTGCAAAGTGCTTAAAGACAAGAACTGAGTTGAGAGTTATTGAGGATCAGCAGCAAATGTACACGACAGAACCTTCCTCTCGTCCTAGAGAATTTTACATAAGGACTATAACCGTAATGGTTCAGTTGGAGAAAAAAAATACTGGTCGTGAGTTCCGAGGGGCTTGTCGCCAAGACCAAATTATTAGCTGTAAACTGCCAATTGTAAAGTAACTCTGATTCTAGGAGTTCAGTGCTCGGTTGAAAATCGGGCTGTGAAGAGAAGATTAGGAGATTGGTGTGAAATGGCTACAATCCGGGAGCTAGTCAGTTGTAAAGGAGCCCGCCATTCAGAGATGAGTTGGCCACGGAAGCAAAGGTATAACCATTGTTGGGGTCGATACCAGGCAACTACTGGTGAAGACACAGCAGATTGAAAATACTTAGTGCTTGCTGTAGTGGTTTGTAAATTGGACAGACTAGCGATGGCGCTATAACTAAATGTAGTCCCGAGTCGTGTGTTTAAGTGCTCAGTAAATCCAACCTGCAATCCAAACCCCGTCGACAGTCACTATATTACGTGACAGTATTATATCTTAATTTCCTTTGAAACTTTTGCATAATCACGGAGCGACATGTTGGTCGGGCTAGGAGTAACAATCTAGGCTTGAATTCGAGAGGTGCTTTATTCGAATCCTGGCAGGGACACCAGGTCTCGTGACGTTTTCATAGTATTCGCCAGTCCTTCCATGTAAACGCAGGAAGATTACTTTGATTATGCTAATACCCTTTCCTTCCAGATCCTTTCCAAAGCATCACTCGTCAATCATCCTACCATCAGACGCTGTATAGTTTGAAATACTGACAACATCGCAAAGTAAACAGCAGACTGCATGCGCTCTGAATGTTACAATTGAAGGTAAAGGGCCCCGGTGCTGAATGAGTCCTCGAGCTGTCTAGATAGCTCTACAGTGATGGCCGGAAACATATTACCCTCCTCGTCCTCCGTCTTCTACATGCCAGGTTCTCTGACCTGTTCACATTCATAATTAAATAATTCTGAAATTGTGAATCTTAGGGCACGCGGTAGCATAGTTGGTTGAGGCACTATGCTACAAACCGGAAGGTCGCGCGTTCAAGTCCCGATGATGTCATTGGATTTCCATCAATTTACATAATCTTTTCAGCCGCACTACGGCCCTGGGGTCGACTCAGCCTCTAACAGAAATGAGTACCAGGAATTAATTAAATAATTTTCCTGGGGAGTAAAGCGCGGCCGGCGCGTAAGGCTGACAACCGTACCGCCATCTTTGAGCCGATTGTCTAGATAATGCGGGACCCTCAACGTCTCACAACCCTATGGGCCTTCACGGCCTGTTACTGGGATAGCTTTACTTTTTTTACTAGAGACAGTTTGTAGGACTCCTCAGACAGGTGATCAGTCAGTTGCAAGCCCGCTACCTACACAGGACAACACAAACATAGAATAAACTTAGATATCCATGACTCAAGTGGGATTCGAACATTTCATGCCTTAGACTGCTCGACCGCTGTAATGAACAAATTCTGCTCAAAAGAACAACTAACTCAATAGAGCTGAGTAAAAAGAAAGATGTAGGTATCCCTGTAACAGGTCGTGGAGGTCCACAGGGTTGTGAGACGTCGAGGCTCCCACATTTTCTAGACAGTTGACTCACAGATGGCGGTAAGGTTGTCAACCTTACGCCCCGGTCGCCCTTTTCCTCCCAGGAATATTGGCTCTACCTCTTCTAGTATAGATAAAGGTTAGGTAAAAAGTAAAGCTATCCCTGTAACAGGCCGTAAAGGCCCACAGGGTTGTGAGCCTTACACGCCGGCCGCCCTTTACACCCCAGGAAGATTCCTGGTACTCATTCCTATTAGAGGTTGAGTCGACCCCAAGTACATAGTGCGGCTGGAAGGATTTGGTAAATTGAAAAAATCCACTTCATCGGGGTTCGACCCCGCGACCTTACGGCTTGCAGCATAGTGCCCCATAGAGATGAGTACTCCTTGAAAAGCCGTCAGTTGCTCAGCCACTCATGAAATTCCGAACATTTTATGGAAGCCGAAGCTTCTTTATCGTGTTCGCAAGAACCCGCTGTTCGCCTCTATCCTGACCCAGACGGATCCAGCTCACTCTCCCATTCCTTTTTGTCTAAAATCCATTTTATATCATCCCAACTTTGTATTGGTCTCCTTCCTTCTGGTTTTCCCAACAAAGCCCCGTACACAATCCTCTTCTAGCCAATCTCGTCCTCTTATTAGGCAGCTCCATAGCGGAAGCGCCTACGACCTACGACCTACGACCAATCCCTAAGCGGAAAGGCCACCAATTTTCGACTATCTACTGCATATTCAATACATTTAGAGCTACCCTCCATTTCTGGAGGTCAGCTCCTCCGGTAGCAAGGGTTCCACTTAACACGGGCTCAAAAAATAAATTGTCGGAAAACGTTTAGAATTATATCAAATAATTAAAAGTAGTGTCATTGCTCATTTGTAGCTAAATAGTAGTCAGTACCGTTGGAAAAGTAGGTTAAATACATTAAAATGTTATCTCTAGCGAATGAGGAAATTCCTCATTTCACAGCTACAATATTCTGATATCCCGCAAGAACTGAAATTTTTCTCATAATTGGTAGTAGAATATGTGTTTATCCCTCTCCAAGTAGTGTTTTAAGTGTTGTATTTACTTTGTAGTATCCATGGTAATTTAGATATACATTTTAATTTACCGACTTAACTAACTAACCGACTTAAATTGCAGAAATACGTCAAGAAATTTCTAGTTTGCTTGACAGTACCGAAGAGAAATATCTCGTTCGGCGCATAGAAGAGTTTGAAAATAAATTCTGAACTAACGATTTCTCATACCGTTTTAATGGAGTCACCAAACTTGACAAAAGGGACTGATTTGAAGACACTAGTTATGTAAAAAAAAAACCTCGCCAGTTCGGTATGGGCTATCTCTTCCACTACCTGCACCTCAAGTATTCTCCCCCCAACATTTTTTGTCTTTGTTGCTAAGGACGCGGCGCGCGCGCAAAGGAAAGAAATGATATACGCACAAATAAGTTCCCATTTGTTCTTACGTCCCACGTCGTCCTAGTAAACATTTTATCACAAATGAAAAGTGAAAGGGCAAATAAGAATTTCCTTTAAAGGTCCAAAGCCCACACATTTTTGAAGTATATACGACCTTACTGTTCGTAAGTAAATAATGATTAATTTATTAGCTTCCATTTAGAAAGGCGAGATATTCGAAAAGAGGGGAAAAAACACGGAAGGGGAGAGAAAGTGTCGTGCGAGAGAGAGAAAATGGAAACGAATGAGGGAAGGGCGCAATGCGGGATGTAAACGGGAAGAAAGGAGAAAAAAAAAGACTTGTCGGAAGGGGACGGAAAAGATGAGGCCCTATCGATCGAGACCCTTGACATTTTCCAGTAAGAAGGGAAAAGAAAAGCAGGTGGGGCTACGGACTGAAGTAAGATGTCGGCCTGATCGCCATTCGTTGTCATCGATTTGCAATTAGCAGGCCGGGAGCGCAACTTCTGCTATAGTCGGATTTTAACATCTGGCAACTTATAACTATCGAATCAAATTGGCTTATTAAGTGACTAAACTAACGTAGAAATCATTATTTTTAATGTTTGCCTCCTGTTGCGTGAGTATAACTAATAAAACAAAATTCCACCACACAGCGAAACATACCACATAAACAACACAACACTAACAATCGACATCCTGGTAATAAGAAAGAAGACAAATTCGTGCTCAAGAAACAGCTAACAGAAAATAATCTGGCCAATAATAGAAGAATCAGACCAAAATATAAGTGGTCTACCACAACAGATACTAAGCTGAACACAGCATATAACACTTTTAAATTAGAATTAGTAGAATCAATTTTTAGTTGTTAATTTTCCACTTTTAATTTCATATATATCTTGTATTTAAATCAATATCTAGCTGTTAGAATATAAAAGTACACAGAAAGCAGTTATTTTAAGCCTATGTAAGTAAATATGAATATATGATTTAATTCAATAATGAAAATATGTAAATCACAGCACCTGAGAATGACCCTATAAGGGTCGAAACATGTAGTAGGACATAAGTCAATATATTATAGTTGCGTTGACGGTGGAATTTATATTATTAGTCACGTAGAAATCAGCTAGGTGAAAGACCGGATCACTCACCAACTAAACGAGTAGATGACTACAAGGCCCTATATCGCAAAGATATAATTGTTCGTACATGCAGCTGTGAGAACCTTAAATCCTAAAACTATTAGGGATATGTAAACTGGAGAAAAAGTGTTAGGGAACTGATGTGGCTTATTTTAAGACAGTATTCCCGCAACTGTCTGAAGGAACTGAGGAAGAACATAGTCTTTTTCAATGACAGCCGGTCTCCCGGCTGAAACTCGAACCCAGAAATTCGCCAATAAGAAGCGCGACTTATTTCATTGTTGATAGGCAGCCCGAAACTTGATCGCAGTACCAACAGTACTAAGTTCAATTCTGGACTTACCCCCTAGCTACTTAAGTTCGATTTACGTATTCACATGATATTTCTCTGAGATATAATTTCATATTATCACCCAATGTACACATAAATTGTCCTTCAGACTCAAATATTAGCACTGTATTGTGAACCAAAACCTGTCATCAGTTGATTCTAAAGAGTTCTAACTATATTGTATAACGTTCGGGATTACTGGACTGTGAATGAAATTACTTACTTACTTATGGAGCTGAGCCCTTCTGGAGGAGCCGTCAATTCTGCAGCTACTCAAGAATTTCCAAGCATTTTATGGAACCCGAAGGTTCAATATTGTGTTCAAAAGAGCCCTCCACTAATCCCTATCCTGAGCCAGAAAAATCCAATCCATACCATCCCATCCTATCATATTGTCCATCAACCAACGCCTTTGTCTTCCAAGTGGTCTCCTTCCTTCTGGCTTGTGAATGATATTAACTCTTTCTAAAGGACGCAACAGAATAGGTTTCTCCCATCTCCTCACCTGAGGACGGATACAGATAAAGTTTCGGAAACTTTGCCTTTCTTAGAATACCGGACGATGGACAAAGTCCGAAAACCTAGTAATCCTGACTATTATCAGTTTTCTGACCGCAAATATATCGTGAGTTTAGATTTCACTTAGACTCTAGTACTAGTCAATAATAATAATGTTAAAATTTCTGCCTTTTCGAAGGAACGTATCAACTCTAATTTCATAATCTAAGCTGCCTGCTACTTGTTTGTTTGCTCCTCCGGCTTACACGTACTTTCACACTCAGAAACGTCAGTAAACGTCTCTTAGACTTAAATGTCCCATCCATCCTTAGGTTCCTATGTGGTCCAGACACATGAGGTTTTCCAACAAAAATCTCAGTATTTATTATCCCCTCAATGTGTTATATTTTACATTTTCCACTCATATCCTCTCACAAACTCATGCTTTTTATCCTACCCTTAGAAATTTCCATGAGATTAACAGCTCCTAGTAGACCCACAGATTATGCATATATTTAAATAATTTGAGTGCAGAAAAATGACAAAATAATAAAATAAGTACATTACCTTACACGGCAAGGGGCAAGAAATTTTGGTTTAGGACGCCAGTCATAAATAATTCTGTTGCTCTACCCACGTTGTGTTTGTCCGCACCAGTCTACTTACTGTCACATGACAGACAAGACATAAATTACTGTCCTTCATAGTCATCAATAATTAGGTCTATGCCGGATATACGCATATGATTTGCAGTTTAAATTTATTGTTAGACTTCGTGAAGAAATAAAAAACGGGAACAGAAGAGAACGTTAAAGATTACATTTGAAAGATTTTCAATCATTGAACTTGATTTTCGTTCATTATGAGCTAGCATATGATTGAGTTTCTTCCGCCCTGAAGATGGAAGCAACAAGTTTATTAAAAGCGTTGCTAACGCTCTACCAGACTCTACTGCGTCTCGTCGAAGAAGACAGCAATATTCTGTTCAGCTCTGATCGTAGGGATTCAACTGTCATTGGAAAAGATATATAATTTCACAGCATCATGCCTTCCTTCTGTTTAATTAAGACTGTGAAAGAGTCATTAACGTGGATTTTCAATTCGGATCTCGTAGACTAGATCCACTCCTCGAGTTAAACTCTGTCACGAATATTTCCTACATCAACATTTCCGGTAGTACTAATACATCCCAAAAAATTGTACTCTAAATTTAAATTCACATTTTTAGCTTTCTTTCTTCATTTTGAAAAAAAAATACAAGTAGACTTATGTGATATGAGTGCTGACTGTGTCCCTGTGAATCCCCTTAATTAACTATTGAATGACTGAAAAAAAAATATCTTCATGAAATTTGATATGTATGACACCTGAGTCCATCTCAACACCATACTTCATAAATCACTCCCTTCAGTCTGTGTGCTTCTGTGTGTAATCCCCAATCAGTGCTAAGCAACGGCTCGGTAAAGTGCATCCCTTGTTTCGTTGCTAGGCACGGCAGCAGGTACCCTCGGCAATGAATACAAGCAACAATAGAAGAATTTTTGGATATGTGTGTCTGTTGCTCTGTCTGTTTCCCTATCGTTGTTAGGTAACAATTCGACAAATAATTTCCCAGGTAATGGAGAGCCGTTTGAGGTGTCGTTTTCTATGCGGTACGTGCCGTATCGAAGGAAAATATGTGACTAATTCCTCCTAAAACTTCTTGATCCAAGGGAGTTCTTTGGAGCTTTGCGTACATCTGTAGGCTTGGGGTTACTTTATTCGAAGTAATAATTTACTGTTGCAACCAGAATTACACTACAAACAGCTACCGCACTGTATGCACGGAGTGACTCTTATTTTCGTTGTAACTCGTTAATCCTAACACAGAACACACCGGAAGACATTTCGCTTAGAAGCTGTAAAGGTTAATGAAATGTTTCTTGCTCTGTGTCAACTATTTTATGCCAAGGGACACCTTTCAGAACATCAATAAACTATGTTTGAGGTTCATAGAAACTATGATTTGTATTGGAAATAAGGTAAAGCTATCCTTGTAACAGACCGTGCAGTTCTATAAGGTGGTGAGACGTCGAGACCTCCACATTTTCTCTAGAAAATTGGCTCAAAGTTGGCGTCATATGAATTAAAATGTAAGTCACCCAATACTATGTAGTACAAATCGTAACATTCAGTGTCATGCAACTCCGTAGAGTACTGAAGGTAAATGTTAAACGTCCCCTGCGCATCATTAATCACGCAGCACGCGAGGAAGACGCATGGAAGTAGAGGCACGCCTGAGATATTTCTGAACCGTCGGCGCTATACGGAGGTAACGCGGAAGTTGACTTAAGCGGTAAACTTCTGGTTCATTTTCCGGAGGTGGCCGATTCGAATCTCTGCCAGGATGCCAGCTATCCTGACTGAGGTGTATCGTGGTTTTCTTCAGTCCTCCAGGCGAATGCCGATTGCTTCCATTGACGGCGGTCCCAGTTCATTGTTCACGAATCATACTGTCTTCCGACCCAAAGGAGTGTGTACTTCTGACGGCGTTTCTACGCAGAGCAGACATAAACTAAAACGACGAAGGCAAGACGAAGGCCGGCTTGATGAGGCGCAGTCCATAGACTAATCATAAAAATCACTGAAATTACATAAAACATTTCAAGAATCCTGTTTATCTATCTATCTATCTATCTATCTGGTTGTCTGTCTATCTATCTATCTGACTGTCTGTCTGTCTATCTGTCTATCTATCTATCTACCTGTCTGTCTGTCTATGGCTCTACAGCGTTTTGATGAATCTTGGCCGCTTTTTCAGTTTCTTGATCTTCTACACAATCGGTAGGACTCCTTGGACGGGCGATCAGCTCGTCGCAAGGCCGGTACCTGCACACAGGACTGCACAAACACAGAATAAATGGACACAAACATCCATGTCTGAAGTGAGATTCGAACCCACGATCCCAGTGTTCGAGCGGTTGAAGACGGTTCATACCTTAGAGCGCGCGGCCACTGTGATCGACCACTAGAATCCTAGTCCAGGTTTGCATTCTTTAACGTCCTAGGTCATCACGTACCGGAAGGAAAATAAAAGAGTATGAAGACCCAGTAGCGTTCGTAAAGTTCTCGGGTACTAACAAGATTGTTTAGAAGCTCACAGGCCAATATGCCATCAATAAGCCTCTCTCTCGCCTTATGAAGTTTACCGAGCGTCTTGAGACTGAAAGGCCCTTACATATCCCGTTTGTAAACCATTGCAAAGTGCAGTTTCGGTATCATAGCTGTCCCTCTACTGTTATATAGTGCAACGCTTGCGATAAGGGCGCTATCTATACAGATAGCGTGTCGAACGGAAAATTTACATCTTTCCACTCCCTGGTTCTACATAACCTCGAGTTTGATATGCCAGTTGCTTTTATCATCAGGTTGCACATGCACTGTGCATTGCAATACATAACTAGACGCGTGCACTTGGAGCGCACATTCACAAGGCTCTAATAACCAAATTTGAAATTAAGATTCCATCACTTTGAATGGGAGAAACAATAAAAGTGTGTATATTTTTGGTTCGAAAATCGCTTCGAATGCAACTTTGCTCCTTGATTGCTTAACTGGCTGATTAATTAAATGACTGACGAACTCTCAGAATATTTCACGATGCTGATTTAAATGAAAAAAAAAAATTGAATTATAGAATGACATGGAAAAATTGCACATTGCAACAAAGATCTTTTTTTATTAACACATATTAAATAAGAAGTTTATGACTGTATCGAGGTGCACGCTCAGTGAAATTACAGTTACAAGATTTAACACATAGTTTAGTTGTTGATATCTATCTGTTTGTGTGGAAAACATATGAACGTACATAGCACTTATTATGAAATTTAAAAGAATAACGTTATGTAAAAGACAATGAAGATTTTATCAGTAATAAAACATCATATTCTGTCATTACTGCTGACAAAAACTATAAAGATACTACGATAAAAATAATAAAAAAAACAGACAAAATGCGATATTTTGTGTCAGAACTCAGTGCAATAACCTATAACATGACGCAGAAACTCTGTGTTCAGATTTGGAATAAGCTAAACAGAATTGACTGTGCTGCTTAATTTGTATCTCTAGATATACAATTTCAGACCACATAAGCAACACGAGAATACGCAATACATTACAAATTTGTGCTTAAAAGACGAATTATGATTACATAAAAAGCAGCATAATCATACCTCGAGACTGGATTCTTTTAAGACTGAAGAAAGGGTTAAGAGCCGGTCACGGTAGCAGAGCGGTCTAAGTAGTGTACTGTCTTCGTTCGCTCAGAATCCGGGGTCGTGGGTTCGAATCCCACACAAGGCATGGATGTTTGGTGTGTGTATGCTTTTATTCTTTGTTTGTGTTGTCCTGTGTGTAGGTAGAGGCCTTGCGACAGGCTGATGCTCCGTTCAAGGAGTCCTACCTTCTGTAAAATGATCATGACATGATAAATCAGCTTTGAGCTCCAAAGTGGGAGTGGAAAGGGGCGAAAAAAGAGTCAAGAATCATCAACAAGACGGAAGAAGATATATTGGACGACGAAGAAGAAGATGGAAGAATAGTATTCGAGACGGAACAGGTTAACAATAGCAACCCACCTTGAAGTAGACGATGATGATGACGATTATGAATTAATATAAGAAGTTGGTTTTCATTCTTGTTAGTGTTCGCGCTTGTTGACTGTGTTGTCATGAACTCTCAGAAGCCAAGGATTTTGAAGGTTTCCGAAACCCAGCATTTCCGTGGGGATACTGAAGAATATATTTGGAAACTTTGGTCAGGGTAACCGGGACCCCAGCCTGATTCGATTCTGTACCTACTGAGCACAAGCCAGTCGCAAAATTGCTGTTAGGTATCGAATACTTGACCTTTATGCAGAAATTCTGATGCCGTATCCAGTATTAGCCGACAAGTTGGCATGAACATTAGGAATTTTAATTACTGGAAGTGATCATATAGAACATGTTCGGTAACACGTACTTAGTTGATGAAAGTATTCACATCAAAATAAATTCCAAGAGTTGAAAAAATTATAGATAATGATATAAAATACAGTCTTCAAGTGCATTGTCGCAGATTATTGGTTGAACCACCATTCAGTCCATTCTTTCACGTGGTTCACATACACTGATCATCAGAGCACATATAAAAAGATACCACCCACAAAATACACATAACTTAAAAACACGCACACATGGGGAAGATCACTGTACACACAAGTAGATTCTAAAGGATTTTGACTACGGCGTATAAAACTGAGAATTACTGCGTTTTCGGACTTTGTCCATCGTTCGTTATTCTAAAAACCAGAGAACATAACTTTCGGAATCTGGATCTGTTTCCGTCTTCAGGTGAGGAGGAGACAAGTGCTCTTCTTAGGCCATCCAGCCCCTTTGTTATTAATTAAGTCTATTCACCATCTCATCTTCCGTCTTTCCCCACGTCTGTGTACTGCCGGTTTGCAATTCGACAGTATATTCAGTATATTACGATTCGATTTGTGTCCATTCGTAAAACATGTTCAGTCCCTTTTTTCCTTTGGTTTCGTGTTTTCTCATTCAGCTCACAGACATGTGATTGTTTCCGCATATCTGTATTCTATATTCTTAAAATCCAAGGAGGGAAATCGCGTCAGTAGCGGTAACGCAGTGGTTGAGGTGCTACGCTACAAGCCGGAAAATCGCGGGTTCAAATCCAGATGAGGTCATTGGTTTTCCTTCCAGCCGCACTAGGCCCTGGGCTTTACTCAGCCTCTAACAGAAATGAGTACCAGGAATTAATTAAATAATTTTCCTGGGGAGTAAAGCGCGGCCGACGCGTAAGGCTGACAACCTTACTTCAAACTTTGAGCCGATTGTCTAGATAATGTGGGACTCTCAACATCTCACAACCCTATGGACCTTCACGGCCTGGTACAGGGATAGCTGTACTTTTTTTATACCCCCCGATTTATCATTCACCCGATCGAATCGCGTCCAAATTTCACGCCTGCAATTCAATACAGTCATATAATTTCAGTTGCGTATATTTTAATGTTGAAGAGTTTGAATTACTCAGTCGATATAGTCATTGCTCAACGGCTGGAGGATTGAATTCGATTCCAGTCAGGTATAAGATATGTTTCTTCTTCCATACAATTCAGACCGCCTCTGGGGCCTACCCAGCCTCATATGCAATGGATACTTGCGGCTTTTCTTGTGGGTTAATACGGCTGGTTCGTGGTGCTGATCACGCGCATTCTCCTAGTACAGAGGTCAAGAATGGTGTAGCTGTACACTCACTTCCCATTTTCTCTTCATAGCGTGACGCTTAATTAAGCATCGGACTAACTTTATCTTTACCTTAATTTTAACGTTTCTTTGTAACACAGCTCTTTTTGTTGTTCCGTGTAAACGTTGGAATGTTTGAGTTTGTTGTTTATGTCTCTTTTTACAGATGATATTCCCTAGCCGAAACAATTAAAATTGGACGTCTATTCGGGACACCTTTAATACAATATCTATCAAATGAAAGCACAAAAGAGATTTCGAGTCCGTCCAACTGCCGTGAATAGGTTAGATTTGCAAAGCTAGATTTACATGAAACTTAGTACTGAGATTCTTCATTGAAATTATACCGTTTCAACATAACTACTATTTAGAATTTTGAGGTTATCACAGTGGTGATTATGAGAACTTCTATCTTCTTGTCTATAGCGCAGTGTAGTTCGTTGAAAGTCAAGTGACATTTCGGAGGAACATGTCGCATCCATTTTCAGGGCCGAAGAATAAGCCCAGTATGAAACTAGCGTGAAATTTATGAAGTTTAAACAAAAATAATTCCATTAAAAGTCTTATTGTATAAAATCTTGATATACAACACAAAATGTCTCTCATTAAACTCTGAATAATTTTTATAACCATTTTTCGGTGCGACTTTTATTTAACGGGACAGAAGTAAGTTTCAGAAGAAAGCTAATTTCTGCATAGCTGTCCATTCAAATTGTGTGTTTTAGAATAATATGAATTAAGGCTTCCAAGATGACGAAGATTCATGTTGTAGTGTTCAGGGTTACGTTACCATCTAGTCTGCAGTTCGAAACCAGTATTTCGGAGGAACAGCCTCCATTTTTTTGGAAGAAATGAACACAAACATAAGCAGTGAGTTTCTTCGAAACTTTGATATCCGCCTACAAAACTAGACGCCATCATAATACATAATTTTAATAGTGGACCTGAATATTTAATGAGTAGGAATGATGGCTAATAAGGTATGAGAAATCCCAAAGGAATTCGGAAAATAAACGTTTCCCTTGGGGATACATATGACCAATCATTTTTAAATCTGTGAAACTAAGAAGACCTATATGATACAGCCTTCCTTCGGAGAATGTTTCACAGTGTGAAAAGGGTTTCTGGAAATTTCTTCATTCTATTCACAAATGCCAGTGACGTGACGCTATCAGAGATATCTTCATACATAACTTCTCTAAGTTCCATTCTCAGCGAGTCCTACCTCTTCCAAATGGCGTGTTTGTTGTCAGTCCCCGATGGAAATACGTTTAATGACGATAGAAAATATTAATAAAATATTTTAAGGTACCATGATTTTTTCTCCTTGTTCGTATGTACAATTTTTCCGGTATAGAAAACCGCGATTAACGGCCGTGGGGATCCGTTGCGCTGACCACGAGACACACTCTATCCGTTAAAGTTGACACTAACTTCGGCGGCAAACAGCGGTCGCTCGGTCGGTAGAGTTCGTTTGCGGAAAAAAGCCACGGAGTTAGTTATGTGTAATTTCTTTCTCCTGTGGTCTTACCGTGTCGGTACATTTCTGTTTTGTTTTATTTGTAAGCATACGAGTAGGTCAACTTCTCTTTCGTTGTATTACGTTTGTTCTTTTCATGTCTTGTTCAGAGAGCCAGTTTGTGTGACCATTACCTTCCTGAATGTGCCCTATATAGATAATGAAAATGACGTAATATTTCTAAAGTACTTTGTTGGATTCAAGGTACTTGCTAATGTACTTTCCTTCAGAGAGCAAAGTCTACTTGGTTGTAATATCGTGTAGCTCGGAAAGAACATAAAGTTTCGGAGGAACGTATTGCTTCCATCTACAAGCTCGAAAGGTAAAGGAAACAAGAAACCAGCAGAAGGAGGTGACAAGCTGAACTGTTGCTTTTTGCCTGGCTTACTCTTCGACCTTGAATATGGAGGTAAAGTGTTCCTCCAAAAAGTTGGATTCCCTCTTAACTACAAGGTGTTACAACCGAGAAGATTGTGCCCTTCATCCATGAAAACTTCAAATCCAACATAAACTTCATATGTAGGAGTGGGTTGAGTCTAAGTCCTTTGGTACCTAAGCCTCAGATGGATCTATTATATCACCTCCTCATGAGAGATGAGTAGGGATCACTAAGGAAATCAAAACTGGCAGGAGAAAACAGAATTGCTGGCAGTTAAACGTGCTATGTGTCACTTTGGCCACCACAAAGCCACACGGACTAGGTACCCTGATATTTAACGTAGTCTCCACGGCGAGAAGCCGCTTGGGGCATGACGCAGCCTGCAGCTTCCAACGAACTTCATTCGGGGCGTGATAACAATTTCGACACAGTATGAATTTTCATTCCATAAACACAATATAAAACTTAAATTCAGATGAAATTTATTAGTACTTTCTGAACTGTCGTTATAAAAAATCTCACTTCTATATTATTAATAGTTCAGTAGAAATGATGGAACTCCTGTGAGTGAAAAAAATTGGGCTTAAGAAATTAGATTAAGGAGAGTTCTGAATCCAAAGCACCAAAATCCATGCATTCTTTAGTTTACATAACTGCGTCGTATTCTTGTCCAGCCAAGTACTACCCATGATTTGGTGCTAGCGTTTGCGAAAGGCGAAACTTTATGAAGATTTGTTTCCACGCGTTGGATGAATAGAGTGGTCACCATGATATGTCGCGGTACTGAACTATATAGACCACTGCTCAAATTACTGTTGTAATAAATACCCGAATGTGAGAATTAAACAAAATATAATTTATAGCATTTCTGGTTGCTTATCTTTGCTACGCGGAAATATACTCCTATATTCATAAAGATGTCGCAATAAATAAGCAATTTCTTAATTTCAGGAGTCCAACAATTTATTTTACGAAAACTCCGGTCAGTGAACATGCTAATTCACTAGAACAGTTTGCATTTCAAAAATGTTTCATACCATTGAATTCAAATTTTTTTCTGTCGTAACTAGAAACTTTCCGGTCTAGAAAACAGAGATTAACGGCCGTGGGGATCCGCTGCTCTGACAACGTGACACCCTCTATCCGCAAAATTTGGCACTAGCTTCGGCGACAAGAGGCGGTCGCTCGGTCAGTATAGTTCGCTTGCGGACTACAGGCCACGCAGTAAGTAACTAGAAACTTAACAAAAGTGCTCTAACTCGGTCTAGTTACTTGTGCGGAATCAAAAGTAGTCTGTACGAAATTAGGAGAAAAACTGGGGTTAAGAGAGGAAAAAATTCTGCATTGAAAATGTGATTTCCAATCTTCGATTATATCGGAAGGGTGGCTAAATTAAGAGGATTGGAATGAGAGGGTAAGTATGGAGGAAATGATAAATGCACACAAAGTGTGGTCAACAAATCTCAAAGGACGATCCAGCTCGAGGGAACTAGGCGTAGAAGAAAAAATTATATATGAATTGTTCTACGAAGATATTGGGATGTGAGCTTGACTACATTTATCTGGCCCAGAGAAAAGATATATGGCGACTTTTATAAATACAGCAACGAACATCGGTGTTCATAAAAGTTGAGGAAGTATCAGTTTTCGGTTATGAATCTGAGTTATGGAACTAGATAACTTTGTACGTCTGAAACATGCTCTAGAATTCTACCAACAGGAGCTCAGTACAGTAGTCACAGCCGGAGCTGCAACATTTCCGGCATATCTGAGGAAACCTCAGCGTGGTATATATATATTTTTTCTTTTTCCTTGGCACTACAGCCCCAGTGGGCCTAGGTCTACCTCCATGAACTTCTCTGTTCACTTCGGTTTTTCTAGATCTTACACATTCGGTAGGACTCCTTGGGCGGGTGATCAGCTCGTCGCAAGGCCTCTACCTGTATACAAACACAGAAAAACGCACACACAAACTAAACATCCATGCCCTGAGTGGGAAGCGAAACCACGATCCCGGTTTCCAAGCGAGCGAAGACAGTATATGCCTTGGACCGCTCGGCTACCGTGACCGGCGTGGTGTATATATATAGAAGAAAGTGTGGATAGGTGGGGGCATTTCTTACTGCTCATTATCCCTCAAAACACCATCCTCGGGATGTGGGTTGTGGGCCATTTTGCAAATCTATTAACAGATATTATATAATATCGAATGATAAGACTAGAAAAGAATGATAAATTAGAAGGAAATTGGAACGAAGACATCTTGGCCTAAACGAATTTTATTCCGGCAATCCGACGATTAGCCTCGGTCAGGCTAGCTGGTGGCTTCTCCCGAATACTACACAGGAGGCTTGCCGCAATGTAAACCCGTTACGTCATCTTAATTATGAATGTTAATATCTATCTATGGCTACACAGCCCTTTCCATTGGACCTTGTCCGCTTTTTTTCAGCTTCTTAATCCTATACAGTTGGCGGGCTCCCTGGACGGGGGATCAGCCCGACGCAAGGCCGTTACCTACACACAGAACAATACTAACGCAGCCTGCCTTGAGTGTGGTTCGAACTACGATTCCAGCATTCGAGCAAAGAAAGACAGCTTGTGCCTTCGACTGCACGGCCACTGTGATCGGTAATGCTAATATCTGCAATATCTGCAATACATACACATGAAAGCATCACCATTATATTCTTCACTTCAGCGCTTAGGAAATCTTCTGTTCCGACGCAAATTTCCCATCATTTTCGTGGTCGACCTGTTATTTCTTCTTTCTCATGGTTTAAACAGAAGGCTTGTTTTGGTACCCCAAAATGGTGTAAATTTATTAGTTATAATTTTGTTTATATAGATTTACAACTGCATTAACCAGCAACTAGGTAACCACACTCCAATGCATAAAACGATCTGACCTTGTATCCACCCTGTGACTAACATCTTGCAGTATCTGGCAGCAAGCAGTGTTATTACATATTTAAAGTTATCACGACATTGTCACCATATAAACGGACAGTTACTAACGTTTCGGAGGAACATTCTGTCTCCATCTTCAGATGAGAAGAATATCGATTTACGTAAACAATTCTATGTTCCGTCTCCCACAAATTAAGGGGAATTATGACATGAATATTATCACTATTGCCTTCTTACTTAGTACACTTACGTAACATTCAGGATTGCAAGGAACACACTTCTGCTTCGTCAACCAATTAATATTCAGAACTATAACAAATAGCGTATTCGCGGTAGCGTATTTGGTTGAGGCACTATGCTACAAGCCGGAATATCACGGGTTCAAATCCCGATGAGGTCATTTGATTTTTTTTTTCGGTTGACCTAATCCTTCCAGGCGCACTATGACCCTGGAGTCGACTCAGCCTCTAACAGAAATGAGTACCAGGAATATTCTTGGAATATTTTTGGGGGTAATGGGCGGTCGGCGCGTAAGGCTCACAACATTGCCTCCATCTATGAGTCGAATGTCTAGAAAATGTTGGAACCTCAACATCTCACAACCCCATGGGCCTCCACGGCCTGTTACAGGGATATCTTTGCTTTTTTTTACTATAACAAATATAATTTTCTGTCCTAAAGATGAAGACAGTACTTTCCTCCAGAACAGCGATAATATTAACCGGATGTCACATAGAGTCACATTCCTGAAGATAATAATTTTCTGTATTCGTTATGTCTATTTCATCATCACATTAACAGATCGAAATATCTTGTCAGTAGAGCAACTGACGGTCTGATGAATGTTATAGGACCTACGCCTTGTCCCCAGCAACGTTTCTCCTATTCGTGTTTGTACACTTATAATTCTCATTTACAGCAAGCTTGACCGGTTTAAATCCAGCCAATTTTATTCTTGAATTAATTATTAAACATATCGGCGTACATGTGTGTGGGTGTGTGTGTGAGAGAGAGAGAGAGAGAGAGGGAGGGAGGAAGAGAAATCAATTCCATGTATCTCCAAGTGGGAGTAAAGTTCGGAAGTAACATTACGTACTTAATTTCATCTGACTTCCTATTAATGAGCAACTGAAGGATATGACTTGCATGATACAACCGTGTGAAGTCGGAAGTATTGAAGTAAATACGACAAATTTTGATCCCAAAACCTGAAAAGAAGGAATTATGTTGAAGATCTAAGCACAGATGGGAAGATAATATTAAATCTTATGTTTTATAAATAAACTATGAGAATGAGAAGCGAATTGATTTGACTCAGATTAGAGTCCAGAGGAAAGCTTTTATGAAGATGATAAGGGGTCTTCGGGTTCCGTAAAAGGAGATAATTCGTTTAAGATCTGAGAAGATACAAACTTCTGAACCCTGTTACTTAGCTATTACTTGTCCAATATCACAAATTCTGGCATAGGTTGGGAAAGTGTGAAAAGAATTATACATACTATTAAAATGGTAATTAAATTGACACATGTGTTGGACATTTCCCGTCGCCTCGTTTCTTCGAAAGCTGACTACACACTGTTATTAGGTAAAACACATAACCTATTCTGTTTGGTCCATTAGATGGAGCTAGTCTTTTTCATCATGGCCGTCGATAGAGTTAAAGTCCCTATAGTGGCCCCAGCAGATTAGGTTTCATAATTTTATATGAGGATGGAATCAGAGTTAGCTTCAGAAATTTACATTTTAACCAAAAGCGAAAAATCGAGAAATGGCCAAAATACGTGTCACTTAAATATCGGCTGCTCATCATGAGCTGTTAGACTTGCCACATTGGCGGAGAAATTGACATGAATAAAATATTAAGTAATGTTGTGTGTAGGACCTACACGATTTCCTTTATACCATTCTTCTATTTAAGCTCGAAATTTCCCTCTTTATATTTTTATCGCAATTCTTCTTCAACCAGGTCAACATTTGCTCAAGGTCTTCTTTTCCAATTATGGTGTAGACCGCCCCTAAGGGGATGTTTGTGTGGGGCACTTCGCTTGCGAGAACACAAACGACAAAGACAAAGTTCTTAAATAAGTTACCGCGGGGCGTGAACCACTTAAGAACAGCTCTACGCTCTGGAGGTCATTGTTCGAAAAATATTGCTCGGTGGCAATACTTCTTTTCGATGTTATTATGTAAAAATCAAAGGAAGAAAATCGAATTATATTTTCACGTATTGACACATAAACCAATAAAATACGTTTGTAACACAAACACAAACATGAAACGTACATGAAATTTCTAAATGCGATTTTGTATGCATTTTTTGACCTTGACGTTCGCTCATTACAGACAAATGTCTGAAATTGCGGGGCTGGGAGAACTGTACTTACACAGTGCACGAGTCGGGAATTATTTCATGCGTTCAATAGGATTTATTTTGCCTGTATGCTTTTTAGTTTACAACAAGTTGTGAAGTCATGACCTGAGTATATCCAACACAGATTTCTATGCTAATTGAATACTAGTAAAATTTCGATATATTTCGATCATATGTGATCTTTCTCTGGGAGAGGGACCAGATATTACAGCNGAGAGAGAGAGAGAGAGAGGGAGGGAGGAAGAGAAATCAATTCCATGTATCTCCAAGTGGGAGTAAAGTTCGGAAGTAACATTACGTACTTAATTTCATCTGACTTCCTATTAATGAGCAACTGAAGGATATGACTTGCATGATACAACCGTGTGAAGTCGGAAGTATTGAAGTAAATACGACAAATTTTGATCCCAAAACCTGAAAAGAAGGAATTATGTTGAAGATCTAAGCACAGATGGGAAGATAATATTAAATCTTATGTTTTATAAATAAACTATGAGAATGAGAAGCGAATTGATTTGACTCAGATTAGAGTCCAGAGGAAAGCTTTTATGAAGATGATAAGGGGTCTTCGGGTTCCGTAAAAGGAGATAATTCGTTTAAGATCTGAGAAGATACAAACTTCTGAACCCTGTTACTTAGCTATTACTTGTCCAATATCACAAATTCTGGCATAGGTTGGGAAAGTGTGAAAAGAATTATACATACTATTAAAATGGTAATTAAATTGACACATGTGTTGGACATTTCCCGTCGTCTCGTTTCTTCGAAAGCTGACTACACACTGTTATTAGGTAAAACACATAACCTATTCTGTTTGGTCCATTAGATGGAGCTAGTCTTTTTCATCATGGCCGTCGATAGAGTTAAAGTCCCTATAGTGGCCCCAGCAGATTAGGTTTCATAATTTTATATGAGGATGGAATCAGAGTTAGCTTCAGAAATTTACATTTTAACCAAAAGCGAAAAATCGAGAAATGGCCAAAATACGTGTCACTTAAATATCGGCTGCTCATCATGAGCTGTTAGACTTGCCACATTGGCGGAGAAATTGACATGAATAAAATATTAAGTAATGTTGTGTGTAGGACCTACACGATTTCCTTTATACCATTCTTCTATTTAAGCTCGAAATTTCCCTCTTTATATTTTTATCGCAATTCTTCTTCAACCAGGTCAACATTTGCTCAAGGTCTTCTTTTCCAATTATGGTGTAGACCGCCCCTAAGGGGATGTTTGTGTGGGGCACTTCGCTTGCGAGAACACAAACGACAAAGACAAAGTTCTTAAATAAGTTACCGCGGGGCGTGAACCACTTAAGAACAGCTCTACGCTCTGGAGGTCATTGTTCGAAAAATATTGCTCGGTGGCAATACTTCTTTTCGATGTTATTATGTAAAAATCAAAGGAAGAAAATCGAATTATATTTTCACGTATTGACACATAAACCAATAAAATACGTTTGTAACACAAACACAAACATGAAACGTACATGAAATTTCTAAATGCGATTTTGTATGCATTTTTTGACCTTGACGTTCGCTCATTACAGACAAATGTCTGAAATTGCGGGGCTGGGAGAACTGTACTTACACAGTGCACGAGTCGGGAATTATTTCATGCGTTCAATAGGATTTATTTTGCCTGTATGCTTTTTAGTTTACAACAAGTTGTGAAGTCATGACCTGAGTATATCCAACACAGATTTCTATGCTAATTGAATACTAGTAAAATTTCGATATATTTCGATCATATGTGATCTTTCTCTGGGAGAGGGACCAGATATTACAGCAAACATTAAAATGTATATGTATGTATATATATATATGAATAAAATATTTCAAATACAGAAGTTATAATATTTTTATATAAATTTAAAATTAATGTTACATTAAAGTTTACTGGTGTGAACTATAGGGAAATACAACTTTCTGGATAATTGGCGCGTCGTACTGTACTGTGTACCGATCACAGTGGCCGCTTGGTCTAAGGCATAAATTATTTTCTCTCGCTCGAACGCTGGGATCGTGGGTTCTAATCCCACTCAAGGCATGGATGTTTGTGTGTGCATTTATTCTGTGTTTGTGCTATCTTGTGTGTAGGTAGCGGGCTTGAGACGGGCTGATCCCCCGTCCAAGGAGTTCTATCGGCTGTGTACAGGATCAAGAAAATGAAAAAGAGGCCAAGACCAAATAAAAAGCTCTAGAGCCATAGATAGATAGACAGATAGTCGTTACTAATGAACCGATACAAACTTGAATTGAGTAACCCAGACGTATGCTAATGTAGATACCCAGTATGAAACTTCATCGACTTTCTAGAATAATTTCGGAAAAGAAAAGCATGCAGAAGAATACAGATTTCTTCACTACTCTTTATTTTTATGCAGTTTATGCAACAAACACGAAGTAAGTATTACGTAATAGGCTGTATCATTCGAAAATACGTCCAAGTTCGAGCAACTGGGAATGACAGTAACAAATGCACTATATTCACGACCAAATTCGAACAAAATACATCTAGAATGAATGCTATCATTTGGATTTCTCTTCCTTGGCACTACAGCCCCAGTGGGCCTAGGCCTACCGCCATTAACTTCTCCGTTCACTTCGGTTTTTCTAGATCTTACACATTCGGTAGGACTCCTTGGGCGGGTGATCAGCTGGTCGCAAGGCCTCTACCTGTACGCAAACACAGAAAAACGCGCACACACACTAAACATCCATGCCCTGAGTGGGATTTGAACACACGATCCCGGTTTCCAAGCGAGCGAAGACAGTACATGCTATCATTCGGATTAGGTTTACGAATTTTGAATTTTTCTGCTGTGTATTCTTGAGGCAGATACTTTTCGTTGGGTCCATCCCTCATCCAAGGACTCATACCGAATGTCTCAAGAATTTGCAATTGATTTTCGGACGGATGGGTGCAGGGGATCTAACGCTTCTACTTCATAGAAGGACAAAAGGAAACACTTTTAACTCACTCTTACATTCGGTACGGTTATAAAACTTCGCTTATCAGAACTACCTGTGCGTTAAAGGACAGTTGAGAAACGGTGTGCCTCATATGCGATAACGCTATGACGCGGAAGAGGGTTACGTAACTGACCTTACGTAACACTGTGTTCGCGGAGACTTCTGATGGCAAAGCAATATTAGAATTACCTGCATTCCGGTAAGAATAGCACAGGACACCCAGGATATTCCTGAATCCACCCAGCGCCTTTCGGGTCCATTCTTAGCTTATTTAGGAAGAGGAAGACTAACTTACTGGCTTGACAAGGAAAGATGGCAATATTTAAAGCTTTCCCCCCACCAGAATCGGCCTCGATAGCCAAAGAACTATCGATGATGTGAGTCAAGTAATTCGATCGAGATTCGAAATGAAAATCTCTTGAATATTTTTTTTATTAATTTCTAATTCTCTCCTCTCGCTCCAACTTTGAAGCATAGGGCTGATTTCTCAGTTCCATGATCATTTTACAGACGGTAGAACTCCTTGGACGGGTGATCAGCTCGTTGCAAGGCCTCTACCTAAACACAGGGCAACACAAACACAGAATGACACGTACACATACCAAACATCCATGCCTTGTGTGGCATTCGAACCCACGATCCCGGCTTCTGAGCGAGCGAAGACAGTACATACCTCTGACCGCTCGGTTACCTGAAGGTCAATGTATAAGAATGCAGTTCGTACCTCACAGGAAACATATCCGAACCCACGATCCCGGCTTCTGAGCGAGCGAAGACAGTACATACCTCTGACCGCTCGGTTACCTGAAGGTCAATGTATAAGAATGCAGTTCGTACCTCACAGGAAACATATCCGAACCCACGATCCCGGCTTCTGAGCGAGCGAAGACAGTACATACCTCTGACCGCTCGGTTACCTGAAGGTCAATGTATAAGAATGCAGTTCGTACCTCACAGGAAACATATCCGAACCCACGATCCCGGCTTCTGAGCGAGCGAAGACAGTACATACCTCTGACCGCTCGGTTACCTGAAGGTCAATGTATAAGAATGCAGTTCGTACCTCACAGGAAACATATCCGAACCCACGATCCCGGCTTCTGAGCGAGCGAAGACAGTACACAACTCTGACCGCTCGGCTACTGTGACTGGCATCTCATCAATATGAATCTTAAGTTTTACCGTCGAACCAGCCTGCTCGGTCAACTATTCGAAACAAATAATCGCCATAAATATGCACTTCCGGCTAAAGTGATGCATTTCGTTGTTCCGAAAGATATGCTACCTCTCGTTGGTCACGGCATCCTGTTCATAACAGTAGTGAAGTTTCCAGTAATGAAATGTAGTGAAAAAATTACCACTATTAATAATTTATTTTCTGCAAACCAAAGAAATTGATGTCTTCGTCACAGGTGATATTGATGTTTTCATGATGAACGTAACAGGCAGGACACTTTGGAATGGTTTATAATAATCTAATGTCCTTGCATAATTTCACAAGAAATTGGCAATTACTTACTACAGAGCAATGTTAACAAATCAAAATATTAATGACTGTGAAACAATTGAAGCTTACGCGATAAAGAAATAAAACTCGTAATGTCAGACGTGCCATTTTTCTGTTAAAGTTCGCAGCGTGAGAAGATTTCTTTAAATTAAAGACAGTTTCAGATTCGGAGAACGTTTATAATAAACATAATTTGTCTGTCTATAGCTCTACAGCCCTTCTATTAGACTTTTGCCACTTTTAAGTTTCTTGATCTTTTACACAGTCGGTAGGACTCCTTGTGCGGGGGATCAGCCCATCACAAGGCTGCTACCTGCACACAGAACAACACAAACATAGAATAAACGCTCACAGATATTCGTGTCTCAAGTGGGATTCGAACTCACAATCCCAGTGTTTGAGCGGGCGAAGACATTTCATGTCTCAGACCGCGCGGGCGCCGTGTTCGTCTACTAATGATAGTTGCCATACATTAATTTCAAAATATTAATTTTAATTTGTCATTATTACGAAAGTAGTGGCAACAGAATGTTTCATTCCTCCATACAATATTCTTTACTTAGCCCTTGACAATGATTGTTACTGATTAGAGGAAAACTTTTTATAACTAGGAATTAGTGGCTCACCTCACGATTAACGAGGTTTTTATTGAAAACCTGCATACGGGACAGGAAAACAAATATACACAAAGAAAAATATATTAACCGAAGCCTCTGAGGAACCGACTCGCCGGAAGATTGAGCGAGAAACTGACATAACTTATTAATCAGACAAACAAAATTACTGATTAGCTAAAAAAACTCTCTCTCTCCCCCTTGGCACAACACACCCAGTGGGCCTAGGCCTACCTCCATGAACTTCGCCGTTCACTTCGGTTTTACTAGGTCTTACACATTCGGTAGAACTCCTTGGGCGGGTGATCAGCTCGTCGCAAGGCCTCTACCTGTACACAAACACAGAAAAACGCACACACACAAACTAAACATCCATGCCCTGAGTGGGATTCGAACCCACGATCCCGGTTTCCAAGCGAGCGAAGACAGTACATGCCTTAGACCGAGGTAAAAAAACTCTAGTATAATAAAACTCGAAAAATCAATACGTCCAACATACGAGTCCGCCATTTGACTTATCTGTCTCCAGTCTACAGATCTGCCAATTTCTGTCTAAAAAATAAATGTCTTGACCATCTACATTCCCCCATTCATTCTGCATACCCATTCCACCGCAATATTAAATCATCTCTTCTCTTCACAACGACGTATTTTACTTTCATTCTTACTCTGTTTTACCTTGCACAGGATTCCACTTGGGCCTGTACAGGTAAAGTGAGGTTAGACAGCTGGGCTTTTCGGTCTATGTACAAATATTGTTGCTCTTAACGTCAAGAATACAGCTATCCGATATAAGCTGACCTTCAAGCAGAATATAATTGCAGAGTAGGAAATAAATCGTTAAAGCTTGTTTACAATAAACTATGAATTCTTTTGTTCAAGATCTCATTTAAATATCCAACAATTCTTAAAACGTAGCTTAATTAAAATAGAATGGGTTTAGATATCATTCTTTGTTATCATTATCATGAAAGAAAATCTTGCACTGAACATCAGGACAACATCCGCAACAAAAATAACTTTAAGACAGATCTCATGAGCAGTAAATCTTTACAAGCAAGCTGTCGTTTGAATCCACCATATGTGAAGTAATTCAGTGTAAAGCTCTTCAAAAATGTGCTTCTGGTGACGTAAATGAATTTTTGTTTCAGATGTACGTCTTCAGTACTAATATCTTACATCGATAACAATATTAAAAGATTAAATAATTACACGGGGCTGAGACTTTCTTGACGAGCAGCCAGTTGTGCAGCCACTCAAGAACTTTCTAACATTTTATGGAAACCGAAGGTTCATTACCGTGTTCACAAGAGCCCTCGACTGGTCCCTATCCTGAGCCAAATCAATCCAGTCCATACCACTCCATCCTATCTATCTGAGATCTGTTTTAATATTATTCACCCACTTAAGCCTTGGTCTTCATAGTGGTCTCTTTCCTTCTGGCTTTCCCATCAATATGCTATATGTATTCTTCTTCGTCCCCATTCGTGCTACATACCATTCCCATCTCATCATCACTGATCCGATCAATCTAATTTTACTTGGAGAAGGCTACAAATTATGAAGCTCCTCATTATGCAGTTTTCTCCAACCTCCTGTCACTTCATCTCTCTTCTGTCCAAATATTCTCCTCAACACCCTGTTCTCAAACACTCTCAGTCTATGTTCCTCCCTTAATATCATAGACCAAGTTTCACACCCATAGGAAACAGCAGACAAAATTATAGTTAAGTATATTCTAATTTTTACGTTTTTAGACAACAGAAGGGAAGAAGAAAGGTTCTGGACTGAATGGCAGCAAACATTAGCCGAGTTCAATCTCTTATTAATTTCCTCCTGAACCGAATTTTGATTTGTTACTGTCGTTCCCAAATATCTGAACTCTGCTACATTTTCAGAGGATCTGTTACCTGTCATTATGTCATGATCTTGCCCTGCATTCTGGTGACGAGACAGCAACATACACAGCGTGTCTACAATGAAACGCCCTGATTTTGAAGATGTTTTAAAAAATAGGCAAATGCTTTTAGTGTGTTAAGGGTCTCCTGCGCACTACAAGGGTTCAAATTCCCACTTTCTCTTCGTCTACTTCTACACCATCCACCCTTACCTGCGTCAAATGCAATTTCTGTGTTTTTCTTTATTCTGCACCCTCAGTTACCTGCCAAGCAGCATATATTTCAAACGTCGACAGGGTCGTTAAAATACCCTGTCCACTTTCAAGGCCCAAACAAGCGTTTTGTTTGAAAGAATAATTTGGGGGTAAACGACTGCTAACTCATGTCCAGTTCCCAGTTAATTGTAGGCCGTCCAAGGCTTCTGATTCTACAGTTTGTAAGAATCTATCTGCGGCTGTACAGCGCTTGTGGACCTTGGCCGCTCTTTCAGTATTTCGGTCCATACAAAGTCGGTAGGACTCATTGGAAAGGGATCAGCTCTTCGTAAGGTCCCTACCTACACACAGGAAAACACAAACACAGAATAAACGCACACATACATCCATGCCACAAGTGAAATTCGAACCAACGATCGCAGCATTTGAGAGAACTAAGTCGGTTCATGCCTTAGACAGCGGGGCCCCCATGATCGGCGGCAGTTTGTAACCACCTGCCCTGGAGCTCTCTATCCAAGAGGACGTGAAAGCATAAACACCCTGCTCTACTTTATGCTATCTTCTAATGGTAAGTTATCGATAGAATTGTAATTTGTCGTCGGTGTGTTACTTAACACACTTTTAAATGTATGGTTATCACATGACGTTCTGTGGAAATTAATATTACGTCGCATCCCTCGTAAAGGACTATGCAAGCAAAGAATAATTGTCTTATAATGGCTCCCTGCTACGTACGTGAGAAAAACTCAGTCTTCTGCTTCACGGGTCTGTTCTACGGACGTAAGGTTGTGTCTTTCAACATGGAAATACTGTCTACTGACTATATGTTTCCGGCATAGGATGAAATAACAGAACACATAATATCTGACGCTAAAATGCATGCTTGTTAGAAAGAATGACGCCAAATCAAATCATCGCAGGCAGTCTGCTAGTAAAGTAAAATGAATACGTCACTGCTTTTAATGCCAACTTCTTAGAACACAAGAATTTTTGATATTCTACTGGCATGCGATAGGTGGCACGCGGTAGCGTAGTTGGTTGAGACACTACGCTACAAGCCGGAAGGTCGCGAGTTTCGATATCCAATGAGGTAACTTAAATTTTCAATTTGACCTAATCCTTCCAACCTCACTATGGCTCTGGGGTCGAAACAACCTCTAACAGAAATGAGTACTAGGAAGCTTTCTGGGGTAAAGGGCGGCCAGCACGTAAGGCTGACAACCGCACTGCCATCTGTTAACCGATTGTCGAGAAAATTTGGTAGCCTCGAAGTATCACAGCCCTATCGACCTCCACGGCCTGTTGCAGGGATAACTTTTATCTTTTTTTAACTTTACTGGTGTACGAGTATCGAAATGAATATAGTTCTGAATTTCTTGTGAGGACATCTTTTGCAACTCAGTTTTTTAACTTGTAATTTATTGCTATTGTGCTGTATACTGTCAGTCTTAAACTGGATTTTCTTATGCAGTCAATGAATCGTCAGGGACATCGAAAATCTTTGCGTTATGAAAATAAGAGCAGGTCCTCGTGTCGTTCCACAGGACCTTCACTGCCAATAATTGAACTGAAATTTGATGTATTTGGAATAATAGCAGAAAATAATATTCCTCTAGTTCGAGGCCTTCCAGAAAAGTAGATGGATTTGTGAAGTTTTCGAGCTGATGATTCAGAAAATACACATGACAAATGTTTCATATTTAATGTTAATTCGATCTTGAAATTTTGCTCTTGAAATATTAATGATTTTATAAATAATCAGGAAAATCTCTATATATACGGAATTGAAAACCTTGTCACAGTGTTCACAGAAGTCCACCGTTTATCTGTATCTTCAGCAAGCTGAATCGTGTTTGCGCCCATGCATCATACTTCTCTATGATCTATTTCAATAGCATTCTCCAATTTACATCTATGTATTTCAACGGGCCTTTTAAATCGACGATTTCCTCTTAATATTTTATATACTTCTTATCTTTGCCATGCGCTCTACATTCCCATTCATCATGTACTCCTTAATATTTTTTTTCTGTGGCGCTACAGCCCCAATTTGGGCCTAGGCCTACCTCCATGAAACTCTCCGTTTCACTTCGGTTTACTAGATCTTACACATTCGGTAGGACTCCTTGGGCGGGTAATCAGCTCGTCGCAAGGTCTCTACCTGTACACAGACACAGAAAAACGCACACACATAAACTAAACATCCACGCCCTGAGTATGATTCGAACCCACGATCCCGGCTTCCGAGCGAGCAAAGACAGTACATGCCTTAGACCGCTCGGCTACCGTGACCGGCAGTGTATAAGAATAATATATAAGAATTCAGTTCGTACCTCAGAGGAAACAGATCCGAACCCACGATCCCGGCTTCCGAGCGAGCGAAGACAGTGCATGCCTTAGACCGCTCGGCTACCGTGACCGGCAATCCTTAATATAATTACCCTAATAATAATAGGTGAAGAATGTAAAATTATGAACCTTATATACGTAGTTATGCTATGTGCTGTTTATATCCTGTTGCTATTTTCTCCTTAAATCGAAATATTCTAATCAGTAGTCTGTTCACATGTAGGGTCTAAGTAAAGGAATGAGTACAATTATTCCTTCTTCTTCCTCTATAGCTCTACAGCTCTTTGTTGGACATTGGCCCCTTTTTCATTTTCCCAATCTATACGCAGTCGGTAAGATTTCTTGGACGGGCCATCATCCAGTCGCAAGGCCGCTACGTACACAGGACAACACAAACACAGAATAAACGTACACAGACATCTATGTCTGGAGTAGGATTCGAACCCACAATTCTAGTGTTCGAGTCAGCGAAGACGGTTCCTGTCTTAGACTGCGCGGCCACTGTGATTGGCGAATAAAATTATAATTTTTTATATTTTATTTCTAGATATTTTTTAGACAGTATTTTCGATTTCCTACAACGAAACTTGTTCAAGAGTCAATTTTAGAAAAACGTTGCAGAAGAATTCAGTGAAGCTGAGGACTATGGCACATCCATTTCATAATTGGGGTCGTTTGACGAGAAGCCGTTTCTCAGAGCTTTATTGGGGCGAAGATGTTCAGTGGTGTAGTTATTAGGTTAGAGGGTTGAGAAGTGCGACCACGAAGAAGACGATGGAGGGGGAGAGTCCCGAAAGGGTTAAGAGGGTCGGTTACAAGAAGGAAACTGTGCGGCAGTCTTGCGGTTTCTGTTTAACCGTCAGCTTAACACTTGCAACCCTCCTTCTGCAAACCACGGACTGACTCAAGACTTTGCTCTAGTCTTGTATAAACTATGTTAACATGGGCTGTAGTCAGAGACATTACTGACCCAGTAAACCCATCTTGGTTAAAGGTTAATTAGTCTTTGGAACCAGGTATATATTGGGCCAAACATGTACAGTTAGTCTGCAAGTTTACATTGCCGGGGAATAGGAAAAACTCAACCAATTCATTGTTATTCAAGTGATCAATAAATTATTTTTTCTTATAGAACCCTCATATCAAGCACTATGTTTGAAAAGTCTATTATTTGGCCTTATAATGAGAAAGATCAATTTTACTGCCTACTTTCTCAATTCAATTCCTCTGGTCCCGAGCTCATATCCTGGTAGGCTGGCGTTTCGAAATTCGACTGACTCAAACGAACTTCTTTATCCTTTTATAATCGCTCGGCACGGTCACACAGAAAACAGAGCTTCTCTATTGTAAGGAAGTCGTGTTTAAAGGGCTGTTGCATGGCAACGGAAGTTTTTCGATTTTTGTTTGCCGCTAGAATGTGTCTACCGAGAAGTTGCCTAGCAATGAATTACTCCTCTTAATTTACTATTCTGGCTTTCGGGCGTCATGTCACAATAATTTGGATTTTTATTGTTGTTCCCATGTACTTAAACTTCGTCATATATTGCCTTGTTAATGTCAATATTGTAGTGAATATATGAACTTTCGATTCCGCCTTTAACGGTGTAAATTGACTAAAATTAATGAAGAAAGCTTAGAGTTTATCCCCGCTGACTCATAAGAGAATTACTGAAAAAGAGAGAGAGAGAGGTGCAGAAAGGCTATTTGTCGCCATTATAACGTATCGGAAGATATGAAATTCATTTCACGCTAGCAGAAAATGAGAATCATCTTCACAATGAAAACTGGGAAGGGTCGACAGATAATAAGAGACCATTGGAACATTGGACCAGCTGAAAAGAAAAGAGGTTTTTGAGTGGATTTGGAACTTACTTTTTCATATGATTATCATTTTCGAACTCCATAAAACAATTCTGGCCCTAATGATTCTCCATTTTAGGCAGTGTTTCTTAACGAATACTGGAGAGTGAATGAATAGACGCGAGTTTGTTTTTCATCGGTCGCCAAGCCGTTTGGAGCGCCACTTGTGTCAGGAGGATGATGGCGGTGGCAATTGGTACTAATAACTTTCTGAAGACCTCGCCAAAAAGGGATGAACTTACGGAGAGGTGTAGGAGGGAGGTGAAAGGGTGAAAAGATAGAAAGACGAAAAAAGAAAGAAAACATAAGAAGGAAAAGTAATGGAACAAAAAAATAGGCAGAAGTTCAGTTAAAAGTTACAAAGAAGATGAAAAAAGATGAAGATGGCTTGAGTAATGGATTTACTTATATCTTCCGGCTTTCCGAGTCTTCTACAGTTCTCCCCAAACGTCTTATTTTTCCGTTCTCCCCATCACCACCCCATTTCTCGACCCTCAGTAGAAGGAAAACGTTAATATTCTATGCATATCCAGCATCAGGAAGAACATTTTAAGAAATGGAAAATATCTTAATTTTTTTGACAATTTCAAATTAATCAACTCTTGTTTCTGCTATCAAAACGAACTTAATTAAAATCTCACTTTTCGAGTTCAATTCATAAAATGTAACTTGGGTCTAGATAAAACTAAAAACAACCAAGAACTTTATCAAAAATATTCTATGAAAATAATCATACTAACAATATGAAGCTAATTTCAGGGCAATGAAAAGGCGACTAGACCTGAAAAATACAAACATCAGGGCTGTTACCTCATGCAGACTGGCATAAACTCACAGAAGTTTCGAAGTAACGTACTGCCTCAATTTTCAAGATTAAAAAGCAAGCAAAGTACGCAATCAGCAAGTGTTGGTTTTCTTTGTTCTTACATTGAAACTTTTCTGAAACATTGTTTCGAAACACAATCTTAAAAAAAAAGATATTTAAAGACGAATAAGTAATTTTCTAGTTGAATATCACTTGCAAATGTTACACCTGTACTCATGCATTATTATGGTGCTTGAACACAACCTAAAGGTTTATAAATTCTTGACAATGTCCACAGACTCGGAGAATATAGCGGAAATCACATCGCGACTTGCAATCATTTGCAGACAAAGAAGAGATGATTATGAATACTTTAAATTCCTCGTGTACACCCAAAATATTATAACATGTAGACCAATTTCTAGGCAACGCCCAAAATACGCGCACGCAATAATAGAACCAGTGTCGCAAAAGGTATTTTGTATGTGGTTCGCATATATCCATTGCTAGATAACGGATCAATAGACACGTATTTTTGACAACAGAAAACGGTGTTTTCCTTGTTGTCCGTGTGGAAGTATTATCTTGAAGACAACCAACGCTACAAACAGTTGTGGGTTTAATTGTGGAGTGTTAAGCAGCGGGTAACGGAAGCTGAAGAATCTCCATTGTTAAGATTCTGGTCTAGTGGAGACATTGAAGAAGAATAGCCCATTATGAATTAATTTCATGCACTTCGTAAAATAATTATGTGAATTATAAATTTGAAAATAATGACACTTAATTTGGCTGTTACATTTGCTTCACACATCATAACTCGCTAGTCAGTTCATAATACATCGAATAAAGGCTGAAAATATCATGGGAAGTCTTTTCTTATTTATATTTGCATATTACCTTAATCTATTGGACTAATTTGAAAGAGCAAGTTGTAGAGAATCCAACTTAAAACGCATGTGACAACTGGACAGGCTAATGCAATATTACTATAATTATATTAATAAAGTGTACGACATATGAATAGTCTCCTTAAATGCAACGACATGAAGTTCAGTAAAAATTCAATGATGTTTCGGAGGAGTATATAGTCTCTATAGTCTGGGTATAAGAGTAATATAATGAAAATACAAGCAATAATCATGAGGTTAGCGGAGCGGTCTTACGAAAAGAAGGCGGACTTCTACTGTGCTCCACTGCGTTATAACCTAGCGGATTTCGCTCCACATAGTAGGAACTTCAAATCCGACATATTTATGACATATATTTAGACTGGGGTCAAAACATAAGAAATGTATTCGTCGATACCACAGGAAGAAAACTTCACTGCAATGAAACGTAGTGCTAATATCAAGAAAGAAAAGGGATAAGTTTTCAATTTATGCTGCAGCAAAAATATACAACGAGAAACGGTTTTGTTATAAAACTTGTTTTAGTATGAAAATTCGCCTGATTTAGAGCGAAGTTGTCCTTGTGCTTGATTAAATACCTTACTATGAATATTTATGGTAGAGTGAAGATATAGATTAACGCACTTTAACATTGTCTCTAGAAGGAGAATAGTGGTTGTTTCACGCCCCGGCCATTTTACCAGTGCCCCCGGTACCCGCCAGTTAGGAGTCTGGGTTGACCTAGGAGCAAATTTGATTATTGTAGAAAACAGAGAATTATTTTGCCACTGTATGCAACTAAATTCGGATTCGTCGCTGTCCAGTAAAGATCATAGTCGCTATACCGACCGGACTATCGCGGTTCTTATGAAATAATTTAACGAAGAAATGGAAATACCGAAACCAGCATTTTAAAGGAAATACTTATCTTTTATATTTATTTTTTCCTTCCATATAATTTGTTCTGTAATGTGACTCCTGGAAATTTTTTGATAATGAATTTAGCCAAATTGCTGAGACAATATGTGTAAAGCTATTCCTGTAACAGGCCGTGGAAACTCATAGGGTTGTGAGACGTCGAGGCTCCCACATTTTCTAGACAGCCGGCTCACAGATTACGATGAAGTTATGAGCTTTAGGCCCCGGCCACCTTTTACCCCCACGAAATCTTCCTGGTAATCATTTCTGTTAGAGGCTGAGTCGACCCCAGGGACATAGTGCGGCTGGAAGGATTAGGTCAATTGAAAAATCCAATGACCTCATCGGGAATCGAAACTGCAACCTTCCGGATTGTAGCATAGTGCCTCAAACAACTACGCTACCGCATGTTCCGGGACAGTATACTCGTGTGTAGAGAACGATAATGAACTTCTGGAAGAAAGAAAGAAGGAGAATAGAAAAGTGCAAGATTCTTTTTGTTGAGCAACACTGTATTGTGTTCATTCGTGGCCTGTATTTGTCACTTGACCTCATCATGTACAGAACATCTAACTAACTAACTAACTAACTAACTAACTAATTAACTCCATGGTGCGGAAATTTTCCTGTGAGACTCTTAGTCTCTTACCTAATCAAGAAATTCTCCAGCCTCTGTGTTATCTGAAGGTTCATAATCTTGTTCACAGGATCATCGGATCCTGTTCTAAGATAGATCAATCCACTCCTGACTCATGTTAAGCAATTTTTCCCCTCTCGCTCCCACTTTAGAGCATAGGGCTGATTTCTCAATTTCAATGATAATTTTTACAGGAGGTAGGGCTACTTGGACGGATGATCAGGTCGTCGCAAGGACTCTACCTAAACACAGGACAACACAAACACAAAATAAACGCATACACATATCAAACATCCATGCCTTGTGTGGGATTCGAAACCACGATCACGGCTTCCGAGTGAGCGAAGACTGTACATGCTTTAGACCGCTCGGCTACTGTGATCGGCCACGCTAAGGTGCGTGATTTCTTCAAAGAAGAGTCTTTTTTACTATTAGAAATATGACTATAGTCTGGGAAACGCGGTAGTGTAGTTGATTGAAGCACTATGCTACAAGCCAGAAGGTCACGTGGTCGATTCCTGGAGAGGTTACTAAATTTTTCAATTGACCTAACCTTCCAGCCGCACTATGGCCCTGGTGCCGGTCTCTAACAGAAATGAGCACCAGGAAGATTTCCTGGTGGTAAAGGGCGGCCGGCCGGTCACGGTAGCTGAGCGGTCTAAGGCATGTACTGTCTTCGCTCGCTTGGAAACCGGGATCGTGGGTTCGAATCCCACTCAGGACATGGATGTTTAGTTTGTGTGTGTGCATTGTTCTGTGTTTGTGTACAGGTAGAGGCCTTACGACGAGCTGATCACCCGCCCAAGGAGTTCTGCCGAATGTGTAAGATCTAGAAAAACCGAAAGTGAACGGAGAAGTTCATGGAGATAGGCCCAGGCCCACTGGGGCTGTAGTGCCGAGGGAAAAAAAGAGTGGCTGGCGCATAAGACTGACCTCACCGCCATCTGTGAGCCGATTATCTAGAAAACGTGGGAGCCTCGGCGGCTAACAACACTCTGTCTCTCCAAGGCCCGTTACAGGGATACCCCTTTCTTTGAAGACTACAGTCTTTTGGAATCGAAATATAATTACAAAATTATTAACATATTTCTCTATTATGGACTCTATGACAACATATAAGTCATGGATGGTAAATGAACGATACGAGGAAGTCAATGGTAACGCAAATGTGCTTTTGGTAAGGACAACGCTTCAGGATAAGTCCGGAATGAGGTAACTAGAGAAAAGGCTGACGTATAAAAAACAAGAGAAGATGGGATAGTTGCAGGAAGACTGATATCGTACGGCTGTGTTCTTGGAATGGAAGTGGACTGCTTATCACTGACATAGTGGAATGGAGTTCGTGGCTTAACATATGCAGATAGCTCGACTGTACCAGATGGAAGACATATTGGAAAACAATACGCAAACATGTAACGTACATCACTGCAGTGCTTCATCATATTATTTTGCGCATGTGCGG
Organism: Cryptotermes secundus; assembly: GCF_002891405.2. Classification (NCBI taxonomy): domain Eukaryota; kingdom Metazoa; phylum Arthropoda; class Insecta; order Blattodea; family Kalotermitidae; genus Cryptotermes; species Cryptotermes secundus. Next base: position 637,820 of record NW_019731221.1, on the reverse strand, counting down.
TTTTGTCGAAAACGTATCTCTGCGTAACAATATGAATTAATACAATGCAATTTGGCTGTAGTCCGAAACAGACTGCTAGTTGCTTGGTAAACTAACTGCGTGGTCAAATTCTGAGTATTCCTTGGGAAAGTTGGCAGTCAGAAGGTCAAAATATACATGAAGTAAGATAATTCGCTGTCTTGTTCGTAAAACTATGATCTGAACGCAGTCCTGATTTGGGAGAATCCAGTTCTTCTTCTTCTTTCTCCTCCTCCTCTTTTGTATGGTGTTTACCTCTTCCTGGATTCGAATTCTTCACTTCCCACAGTAACATGTTCTCCCAGGCTCTAACTTCCAAACCTGCATCTTCCATAATGATCTTAGCACATGTTTTACACCTATACGTAGGTCTTCTTCTTCTTCTTCTTCTCCCTCCTCCTCCTCCTCCTCCTTCATGTGGTGACCAATGTAAGATTTTTTGGTAGATTCCCTCCGTTTCTTCAGCATGGCCGTGCCACCTCAGCGTTCTGTTTCCAGAGTTCTTAACATTGATAAAGTAACATCAATTTCTTCTCAAAGTGTTTCATTTCTCACTCCGTTTTCTCCTGAAATCTGAAGACATCTTAAGTAATCAAATTTAACAGTCTTTGTTTCTCTCCTCAATATTTCAGTTAATGACCCATATAGCAGAATACAGCGCGGTCGCACTTTACGCGAATTTAAAATAGCGCGATATAACAATGCTTTATGCGTAAAAGTTTGAAATAACGCGAATCACAAAATATACGGCAAGATTCACGCGTGTGTCATTCTTACAAGAAGAATTATCTTGAATTATACGAGGTCTTCAAGAAGAAAATCTCTCATACAGTTCAACCACAATTTAATTTGAACTCCTGTGAGATATATTTTACTTAATTTCCTTGGATATAATTTATTCCGTAATATTGCTTGTAAAGTTTTTTATGTCAGACCTTGACATGCAATTAAGTTAGTAGTTCAAAATCGTAATAATCTAAATACATCTCATGTTATGACCCTATCTATGCAGGGTTCTTCCAGAAAGTTTTCTTTCATATCAGTTAAATTCAATTAAATATTGTGTATGAATTTCTTTAGTCTTTCTTACACAGCACACATCGTGTCCAACTTATATTTCTTGGCTTATTTAAACTAACAATATCATATTAACGTCATAAATTATGCATTTCTTTTCATTCGTCTGTAATCTCATCTCTCTCACAAATTCAGGCCTTCACAAATAACTTCCAGTCCTAATATCGGACCCAAACCCAGCGGCAACCATCTAGCATTTATATAGACAAGTTCTGGTAAGCTTCAGGCTGGTGTTTGCAGTAGGCCTACCATTATCCAGCCTATGAGCATGCGAGGTCAATATGATAACATACAGCTATAACTACGTGTACAATAGTCTTCTTCCTTAACCTTGTCTACTTCCTTCCTTCCTTCCTTCCTTCCCTCGGCGCTACATCTCAGGGTCATCTTCGGGCTCCTGAACAATCTGCCTCTATTCTCGGAGGCTGATTATATGGTTTCTGAATAATTTAGTTTCAATGGGGTGTTAGCCTCACGCCCAACCCCCAACCTCGAGGACCAGGGTGTTCCTCTTTGTCTGGCTACTACCCCTTGACCTGTAACCTTGTCTGCTTACCATCACGAAATATCTATCTATCATACTGAACGCTATAATATATCTAGATCTGAAAATGGGGTATTTAAATGACGTAAGAATCAAGTAATAATATTACAAATATTACATTCGTGAGAGTTAGGAGCATTTCCCATTCTATCTTTATTACAAAAAGCGATCCTGCAGTCTCACCATAATTAGTGCAATACGTTTTGTTCATCTGGAAATAAATTTAATAATTTTCTAGCTCTATCAGAGCGGAGTCTTTCAACATGTCCTTTCATAATGCATTTACAGACATGAACAAATTCAGTTAATAATATAATCTTACTTATCTTTTTTTTTTCTTGGCACTACAACCCCAGTGGGCCTAGGCCTACCTCCATGAACTTCTCTGTTCACTCTTACTTATCTTACAATTTCTTTACAAGTATTCTTTACAGCCATTTAGTAGAGACCCCGCTGCTTATGCAACACACTTCACTCATCAGTCCTCCTTAGAGTCTATATTTCGTAGTCAAATGGTAATATTGATCTAGTTAAGTGATTTATTAATTTTAATTTGAATTATATCCGACTTCAGGCTAAAATGATTAATCAGTGTTCAATTTTACCAAAGTCTTTTGTTCTTTTGTTGTTTACATCCATAGTTCTAAACGTTTTTGGAGTTCTTAGTTAATGGTTCGAAGAGGAATTATATTGCATACACATCAATTATAGTTGAATTAATTTTAAAATGATATTGTTTGCTCCTGCATTTAGAGAACAGACATTGTTTATTTGGGCACCGATTGTGCTCAAGAAGACTGCAAACAACGCTTCAGTGAAAATGGTGGAGGGTCGAAAATATTCCCAGATCAAAGAAGGATCGTCAAATAACGGCGTTCAGTCATATGTCTCACATTACTTTATGAGAGAGTACAAGATTAGCGAAACTAATACGCTGTGGCTATTAAGACGCAGAAGAAGAAGGAATCTCCAATTAAAGAAGCTAATATTTATTTTGTTCTCCCTGAAAGCCAATCGCCACGCCAAAGCAGGATTAAAATGTTTATCTTAGCTTACGTCATCGCTCCTGTTAGGTAAGTGAACGGTGAAAATGAGGGTCATGCGCAATCGTGGCTGATCCCCATGATTGAGCCGTGTAGGACAGCTCAGTCTTGGACAATTCAAACAATGAATTCGCGGGTTATAATGCCAGCTGTTGCAGTTGTTCGTCCATGTTCAGCTGTGTTATTCTACGATGCAAAACCAATGCCGAAGTATACTCCATTCAAAGTGCACTAAATTTGCCTCAAAATGACAATAAGACTTTAACAATCTTCAATGATAACGGAGGACATATAAGAGGATATGTGAGTGAGAAAGTATAATAATCATTGATAAATAAATGAAATAAATATTAAACTTTGTTTACCCATAGTTTTCAGTCAATAATGCAACTACTTATTTCTTCATTCTCATTGGCTTCCGCTAATAATAGCTGATAATAGTGAAAGCAACTGTGAATGAAGAAATAAATAGTTGCAGTATTGACGGAAAATTACTCGTATATGTAAAAAAGATTTAATATACCGTATTTACGCATGTAGTGGAGAATGTGAAACGTTTTAAATATTTGGGTAGCTTGTTAACAGATGATGGAAGGTGTACTTGTGAAATTAAATCCAGGATTGCCATGGCAAAAGCTGCATTTAGCAAGAAGAAGAATCTTTTTACCAGCAAATTGGACTTAAATTTGAGGAAGAAACTAGTGAAATGCTACATTTGG
>NW_019731221.1:530406-634333 GCF_002891405.2 Cryptotermes secundus | reverse complement strand
TTACGCATGTATAGGCCGCACATTTTTTGCCAAAAATTCAAGAGGAAAACTGGGGTGCGGCTTATATTCGAAATATTCGAAATCACACTTCATTTAAAAAATATATATATTCATAATTAGTAATACAAGGTGTAATACTCCTGAAATAATATTCCAAGAAAATTATTTTTTCTATAATTTCTGTCTGAAAATTGTGCTGCGGCCTATACACGCACGCGGCCTATACATGCGTAAATACGGTAGTAATGCAACAGGCTGCTTAAATACAATATTGTGAAAATAAGATCTGAAAACAGAATGTCCATATCGCAGCTGAGTACAGTGTAGATACTGTTTATAGGTTAGTACGTCAGACTACGCTAAACTTAGAATGAGCGAGGGATTGGGATTGTAAAACACAAATTTTCGCACTCTTAGGTTGAATAATTTATGCACACTTTTAGAAAATAATTACCAGGAGAACAATTTAAAGGAGGATTACATAAATATTATTTAGTCCAGTTATAATGCACTATAGACCGCCTCTGTGGTCTAGCGGCCAGAGTGCCTGGCTACGGATCCAGAGGTCCGGGCTCGATTCCCGACGTTATCAGATTTTCTGAGAAGTAATGATTCTGGAACGGGGTCCATTCATCCTCGTGAGGATAATTGAGGAGCTATTGCAAGGAAATAGCGGTTCCGGTCTAGAAAACTGAGATTAATGGCTGTGGGGATTCGTTGCGCTGACCACGCGACACCCTCTATCCGCTGAAGTTGGCACTAACTTCGCCAACAAGCGGCGGTCGCTCGGTGGTTGTAGTTTGCTTGCGGACTAAAACTATGGAGTTTGTTTGTGGTAATGCACTATAACCATTTGTATGATGTGGTTTCAGAGAGAGACAAAGGAAGATGTGACAGAAATTACAATTTAATACAATTAGCATTAGAAACACAGACAGAGAAGGAAATACTGCAACTTTAGTTCGATAATATACTTACAGATAATGCTACGTCCAGAAAGAAAAGGAAATACTCGTATTTTACTAGTAATTACGTTTCCATTACGTTCAATTTGTTTGATATAAAACAAAGCTTTCCACCTTCTTTATCTCTGTACTTCTTAATATAAAAAATTGTTTCATACAAGTTTTGCAAATGTATGCTTCTTTAGGTTCAATAATAATTAATAATAATAATAACCTATCACAGTATACTCACATATAAGACATATTAATTAAATTTCTTGAGGTTGTCATGTTGCTTTGTAAAAGAAAAACCTCAAGAGAAACTGCACATCTTTTGAAGACTTCTACAATACCAAATTTCAGACCTCTCGTTTATGTCTCTAATGTCGCTTCTATCTCTGAAGTTCGCATGTCGCCGTGACTGTAATAATGACGTTTAAAACTGAAATGTTATGCCATCTGGTATCACGATTTCATATCACGTTTCACACACATCATTAGGTTGGTTCAGAAGTCAATACGGAAGGAAGAGACGCAGGTTTGTGACGCTACTGCAAGCCTACATTTCGTTAAGTCACAGAAAGGAACTCCGATTAAGAAATTATTCACAAGACAGTAACAACCTTATTTTGAGGAATCAGAAAAAATGGCATTCTGTGGTTCTCACGGATATGAATATTCGGATTACTGTCTTCTAGATGTGACGCCATGCAGTCTGGTAGATACATACCAAACTACGTGGCGTCAGATCCAAGAACACCGAATCTGAGAACTGCGGAAAATTTATGAGCCCGACGGTGAAAAGAGAGAAATGCACTTCTCACTACTCCGAGCACCAAAGCCTATCTTCTCCTTCTCTTCTAGTTCTTCTTCTTCTTTTTTTTTTTTTTTGTTTTCTGACTGCCTGTGACTTAGTCTTGCTCTGTCCTTCCTTACGTTTTATCAGTGAAAATTATGATGTCCTGAAGACGAAATGCAAGGCACCCACAGGTCATAAGCTCATTCTTCAACTTGAATCAGTTATAAAAGCTTCCAGCCTCTACGATAAACTCTCTTCAACTTTTAAAGTTAACTTTTCATTTAAAATGTATTTTATTATCAATTTCTTCCAGAGCACGGAACAGAAGATTAATTATACGTTGCACTGAGATATATGTAAAGAAAAAAGTAAAAAAAAGTAAAGCTATCCCTGTAAGAGGCCGTGAAGGCCCATAGGGTTGTGAGACGTTGAGGGTCCCACATTATCTAGAAAACCGGCTCAAAGATGGCGGTAAGGTTGTCAGCCTTACGCGCCGGCCGCGCTTTACTCCCCAGGAAAATTATTTAATTAATTCCTAGTACTCATTTCTGTTAGAGGCTGAGTAAACTCCAGGGCCATAGTGCGTCTGGAAGGATTACGTCAATTTAAAAGAATCCAGTAACATCATTAGCGATCCAACGGGATCCGATGGCCCTAAATAGGGCTGCTTATCCATGGGAATGAAAGCAAAAGAGGAAGGTTGGTAAAGAAAAGCGTTTAAAATAAATAATAAATAATAAATAATATAAGCCATCCCTCTGACAGTCCGTGGATGCCCATAGGGTTGTGAGAGGTTGATGTTCCAACATCTTCTAGACAATCGGCTCACAGACGGAGGTAAGGTTGTCAGCCTTACGCGCCGGCCTCCTTTTATCCCCCAGGAAGACTCCTGGTACTAATTTCTGGTAGAGGTTAAGTCGACCCCAGGGCCGTAAAGCGGTTGGAAGGATTAGGTACATTGAAAAAGTCCACCACATCGGAAATCGAACCCGCGACCTTCCGGTTTGTAGCATAGTGCCTCAACCAATTACGCTACCGCGTACCCTAAATATATAACATATATTGTAAAAATAAAAGAGAAACATGTGGGCGTTATTTATCATACATTGTAGTAATGTAATTTCTATGCAAAACATCAAAGTACTGGATTCGGGAGTCCTGCTCCGGCCATTTTTGCTGATGAAATATATTGAATTATTTCAGATTTTAAACGACAATTTTTTTTTGTGGGCACAGGATACGGACAGTGACGACATTTTGTGAACATGGTAACGAACCTTCTGGTTTTACAATAAGGAGCAAATTGTTTGAGTAATTTGGCTACTGTCAGCTCCTCATGGGAGACTCTGCTCTATGTAGTTAATTATAATTAACTTAATTCAATATAAATTAATTAAATACTTCATAATTATCAGCAATCTAAAAAACACGGTGTATTCCTTAAGGCCTCGCTTAGCAGCAGGAATTATAAATGAAATAATTATCTAAGATGAACACTTGCTTTGCGATGAATAAATATTAAATTCACTGTATTTGTTCAGTCAGTTTATATCTATACTTAATGAGGAAGCAGACTGGCTGGAAGTCTAAATTACAAGACTATAGTGATTGATTAAACAATAAATACTATAAGATCTAAAAGTTTGTGATGATGGTAAATTGTTACAATTAATTTGTTGTTGGACATCATCCATCATCTAGGGTCTAGCTCTGTCTATTGGACCCAACTGAGTAGGTTTTACCTGAGGACGGGGACAGAATCCAGTCTCCGAAACGCTGTGTTTTGAAAAAGGAACAGGACGGTTTCTTAAGAATAGACAGGATGATGAATAATGTCCAACAGCAACTTAATTGTAAATAAATACTAAGTTTCACTGTTCGCTTCTACTACATTGAAATAAAATAAATTTAAATATAATAAATTCTTTAGCATATCCTTCAAATTCGTACTGTAATAGAAGCCGTGCCATAGCCGCGGCGGCCCGGGTTCAATCCCATGTCAGGTCATGTGGGATTTGTGGTGGACACAGAGGCAATGAAATAGGTATTTTCCGAGTACTGCGGTTTCCCCTGACAAAGCTCATTTCACCAACTGTCCACATTGTTTAATCATCATCTCACCCAATGCTACGCAGTCTCGCTACTGAGAGTGTCCAAAAATAACCAGGCTACGGAAGGAATTGTTGTAGCGAAGCAGAAGAGTAAAATAACAAGATAAACTTAATTTTTATGCAATATGGCTTTCAATAAAAGTGTTCTCTTCCTTTTCTTTTTTGTTCTTTTTAGCCCACTGTGATTATTTTGAAACAAGAAGTTCTGGGAACAATTAATCGCATGCTTTCTTTCAAACTACATGGGCAGTATAGAAAACGACTCGTCCAACCACGAATCTTGCTGGGTGTTAAAGGCGGCCGGCGCGTAAGCCTGACAACCTCATCTGAGCCGATTGTCTAGAAAATGTGGGAGCCTTGACGTCTCACAACCCTATGGGCCTCCATGGCCTGTTACAGGGATAGTTTTCCTTTCGTTTTACTTTCTTACTATCAATTTTGTGAAACCTGAAAATATCGCTTTCATGTAAATATTTACATGCACGTAAATACTGTATATAGTACACAAATTATTTTGGCGTTTCAAATAACATGTAATGCTTTAATAATACTATTCTTTTCTGACGTCAGAAATGTACGGATAAAGATGCTTAGGTTTTAAGAAAACAACACTTACAACACTCAACTATAAAAAAATGTGCATTAAATTCATTAAGAATTCTGAAAAGATGGTAATTTCAATTATAAATTAACATGTCTTAAATATTTTAATGCTGGAATCCATTGCCTAATATCGTTTCCTGATAAATTTCACTTTATATTTCACTATCAGCTACAACTAAGTTTGCTTGTGCAGTAACGGTAAAATTAACGCCAAATATATGTACATCCTACCCAGGCAATCGTATAGCATATGTGAAGCTAAAGGCTCCGGCCTATGAAGATTTATGTTACGGTTTTCTGGGTTGATAGAATGCAGCCTGTTTTCTGCTGAGAGGAATACAGTTTAATTCTGAAAGCATTTTCCGAACTTACATTTAGGATATTTGTACGCTCGAAGAAAACTTCATATTTTGGTTCCAAGGTTCATTCTAGCCTCAAAGTTTCCGGCATCTCTGCAGTGTCTTACCTGAAACAATAGAAGGCTCTATGAATATTAACATAACTTAGGCAATCAATTTTTTTGTGCTTTACCATCAAATTACATCTGCTTCTTTTTCCCTTAAAATGGATCATATATAAAATTAGTCATAAAGACAAAGAGTAAAGCATAGTTAGCAAAGCGTTAACGGTGTTGCTTCGCATTCATAGGTACTCCATTCGAATCCAAGGCAGATACCGTTACTTCTGTTGCGCTATTTCAGCGGTAAGTGCTGATAGCTTCTTGCTAAGGGAAATGTTAGATAGGTGGCGCAGGATACGACCCGTTCATCATTAGATTATTTGATCTCTCTAATTCTAACTCTAAGTGTTACGTCAGTAATTTGTCGTCTTCTAAAAACAACTAAATGATAGAGCTATGTAATTTTTTCGAGACAACGTTTCACTTCATTTCTCTTACACTCAAATTTTCGTACAGTGCTTCATTCTCGATCATAGTGAAAATATCATTATCAAGGATATCTTCACCGTTACGTTCCAGTAATACATAGGAAGTGGTCCTCCATCAGATATAAGAATATTAATAAACAAGCAAGTAAATAAATAAATAAATAAAAACTCTTCTATCTTAGTGTTTAATTTATTCCTATGGTTTTAAGTACTTAGTTTCAATTTTAACATCTGTCACAAATTCCATCAGTATTATTGTATTAACAACGTAATAAAATTTTCATTTACTATCTCTTGAGGGGAACGCGAAAGCTTAGTTGGTTGAGGCACTATGCTACAAGCAGGAAGGTCGTGGGTTCGATTCCCGACGAGGCCATTGGATTTTTCAATTGACATAATCCTTCCAGCCGCACTACGGCCCTGGGGTCGGCTCAACTTTTAACAGAAATGAGGACCAGGTATCTTCCTTGGGGGTTAAGGATAGCCAGTGGGTAAGGCTGACAACCTCACCGCCATTTGTGAGCCGATTATCTAGAAAATGTGGGATCCTCGACGTCTCACAACCCTTTGGGTCTCCACGGCCTCCTACAGGGAACAGCTGCTAGCTTTTAATTTAATAAATCTTGAAGAGGGTCACTAGGGGCCGAAACGTATAAAGCAGAAAAGAATTTATTTATCAAAATAATTACATTTGATGAAATTCCACCTCAAATTGCGTTCATCCTACGAGTTAGAGATCAAGATAAACATCACAGATAACAATATAGATCTATTTGTAATCTTTATTTTCGAAACGTGAAAGGAAGAGATTAGAATAAATAAAGAGATGTGAGATTGTCATGGTGGTGAGTACAGAATTAATGTGTTAGATGATATGACGCCGTATAGTCTGGTAGATGTACCAGAGTTTCGGAAGAACCTCCTGCTTCCAACTTCAGGATGGGACGTATGAGTCCCTCCGAAACACTGATTATTATCTACCCGACTACACGGCATCACATCTCAGAAAGTCATAATCTTATATCACAGAACGTAGAAAACTGGAACACACTGGAATATCGTGTCTTGTCACATTTCTCTACATGACATCTCGGAAAAATTGAGGCATTAATTTGTAAGCCAATCACTGTGTCATAAGGACAATCGTGTCTTATAGCCTATGAAATAAAATGAGGCAACATATATTAGAGTTAATGAGTGTGTTTTTTTCCCTGGCACTACAGCCCCAGTGGACCTAGGCCTGTCTCCATGAACTTCCCCGTTCACTTCGGTTTTTCTAGATCTTACACATTTGGTAGGACTCCTTGGGCGGGTGATCAGCTCGTCGCAAGGCCTCTACCTGTATACAAACACAGAAAAACGCACACGCAAAAGCTAAACATCAATGTCCTGAGTGGGATTCGAACCCACGATCCCAGTTTACAAGCGAGCGAAGACAGTACATGCCTTAGACCGCTCGGCTACCGTGACCGGCTAATGAGTGTGTTTATCTATATAAATCGTGCGTTAATGGCTCCATATACAAACTATTAAGTAGCCTTGTTTCATAAGTTAGTCATTAAATGAAGGTAACAGACTTGTCTGCCCGTGGTGAAATTACTGGCTCAATTAAGAGTAACCCCACTGTTAGCTGGGACAGCACGGTTAGGCAAACACATACCTCAAGGAACAGGCAAGTGTTCCCAAGGCGCAGCACAAGTACCTTGGCTTTGAAGAGCCAGCTTTCTGGGACGTAGTGTTGTGTGATGCGGTAGTAGTCCACCGACGTTTCTGAGGATTGTACTGTCTCCATCTTCAGAGTCGAGAAGTAAGTCAAGAAAGATACCAGTAGGAAAAGGAAGTAAATAGAGCGCACCTCCATCTTCAGGACCGACGAGTAAGCCAAGGAAGAAACCAGAAAAGCAGATTCTTTGCGGCCCGCATCTTGTTTTTCTCTTGGCTTTCTCATCGACTTGGAAGGTAGAAACAGTAGGAAGGGTCGCCCGAAACGTCGGTAGACTTCTACTGCACTACGTGACGTTAGAGCCCGGAATTCTTCATAGTCACGGCTGAGAGGACTTAGATTCAACATATATTGGTTTTCTTTTTAAATGTTTTTAGTAACTAAGTGTACCTCTTGTACTGTTCGTTAAAGCAGTTATTCGGCCATGCAATGTGTTATATTCGTATGGTTATTAGATAAATATTGTTTCCGCCGGATATAATTCCCTGATTTTTGTAACGTGGAAGGGTTCTGCCTTCTGAGATATAACGCCTTGTAGCCTGCTGAAACTCAATGAAAATTTCGGAGGTTCATGTCGCCTCCAACTTCACAGTTGAAGAATAAGCGAAGCATTTCCCCCGAAACTCTGATTGATTTGCAAAGGATTATATCGCATTGTATCACAGAAGACAGAATTTTTCATAGCTACCTCTATACAAATAAACTTCGTGATTTCAGTCCACAAACGAACCATACCGACCGAGCGACCGCCGCGTCTCGGCGAAGTTTAGTGCCAACTTTTGCGGATAGAGAGTGTCGCGTGGTCAGCGTAACGAATCCCCACAGCCGTTAATTTCGGTTTTCTAGACCGGAGCCGCCATTTCCTTGAAATAGCTCCTCAATTATCATCACGAGGCTGAGTGGACCCTTTCCAGACCCACTACTTCTCAGAAAAGATTCTGGTAGCTCCGGAAATCGAGGCAGTGAGCTACATCTATGTCAATCTAAAATCCTACAAAGCCTACATTGACGTGCTAGCGGCTGGGTTTCGCATACTCACAATCCATTCATAATATTCTGACAAAATATTTAGCACAGGCTTTAAGAAGCTCTTCTATGTGAGAACTCTTTAGAAAATGACGGCTGCTAATGCAGAGACTATTGTTAGCAGAACCACCTATAGTTAGATTTAGTACTATTGGTAACTGACGCATGCGCGCTCGTAATTTCAGGCAGCACGTTATGATTTTATTTTCAATTCAATTCTTTATTATGTATGTGCTGAGCCAACAGCCGCAATTACAGACACAGTACAGCATAGATAAAAGTAGTTACATACTGGACAAACACAACGCAAAGTCAAAGACTAATTAAAGGTAAACACTGGAGGAAAAACACATTAATGCATATAAGGAAACAAACAAAACAACAATAATAATAATAATTTCATTATCACGAAACTAAGTTCCTATTGACAACTGAGAAATGTAATGTGTAGATATTTAGAAATAATAATAATAATAATTCAATTCAATTCGTGTTTATTTGCGTGCAAACTTAACAGCACAGAGGCCAATTACAGAGTTAGCACGAGGATACAAAAATAAACAAAAATAATTAAAGCGCAAAATACAAAATATGACAGTCTATATAATAGCAATAAATTAACAACAAATCCAAGGAAATTTAAGTTATTTTTAACGGGTGTGAAAAATAAAATAAATACATTTCCAGTAGTTATGTCATTTGTGGCGAGAAAGGACAATATACGTACTCGTATATACAGACATAGAAGTTAATAATAATAATAATAATAACTCAAACAATAATTATAATAATAACTGTATCAACATAAATCAAACCTATCATTGAGAAGTGAGAAAATTAAAATATATACAATTAGTATTTTTGATTGGAATAACCATGGCAGCAACAAAATACAAAACAATTCAAGTTTTAAATGGATCAATGTATCAACATTATTAACTTATTTAAACTTTTTGTTTATTTACATGCTAAATATGATGGAGAGAAACGGCCCGACTGCAAATATGTCGAGATCTTTACCCACCGCTTTGGCAGCACAGGCGCACCGAGCAGAAGGACAGTGTTTATTAGAGGGACAAACACCAAACAGTGAGAAGTCCCTAAATAATAATATCTCCACAAAACTCCTTTAGGCACCTTCTCATCACAATATTCCTTTAAGGAATCTAATATTTCATTAAGCTACATTGATCACAGCATCCCATCACTGGGTCCGTATCTCAATTTGCACGCCAAGGACGCTCAAATAGTTTTCCTCTTAACGAGTTCTGTTGGCCTAAACGCAGCCAGGTAACAAGGCCACTGACTGGCCTACTGCATCAGCCCCGGATGACAGATGATGAATATGGAGCATTCGGCGGAATGATAATTGACTGAGGCAACCGAATTACTCGGAGAAAACCTGTACCAATGCCATTTTGTCCACCACAAATCCCACATGACCTAGGCTTGAACTCGGGCCGCCGCGGTGGGAACCCAGCGACTAACCACCTGAGCTATGGCACGGCCTTAACACGGGTATAACACATTTCTGAGTCCCGTGATATGTGTTCAGCGTGTCTTGGTCACCGATACACAACTCCGCACTACAGTGCCATGAAGCGAGATAGCAAGCTCCAAGTATTGCTTGTGCATTCGAACTACACGATACTCAACTCTCCAGACATCTGGAACGAAAGAATATGATGTCGAATCTACTGACAGGTACTTCGCAAACGTGTCGGAAATTAATTGCTTTCTTTTCCATAATGATGCAAAGGAGATTTTGGGTTCCCACGAGGGGAATTGTGGAGATTGCTGTCCCCTGGGATGTACTGCCGTGTAGTCTGTTAAGCTATAGCGAAGAGATATTGGCAAATATCTCCCGAACTACGTGTGTCTGTATAGAGCAGGCTCGTCGCTTATTTTAAAGCATTAACCCGACTTTTCAGACATTTTAAAGAGAAACATCTTCGAAGACTTATAAAAAAATATGTGAGGAAAATATTAAAGTGGATTAAGATAACGTCCTCTGGGATGGAACCTTTTACTTTATATCGTTTGAGAGGAACATGCTACCCCGTATTCATGTTACAAGAGTTATCTGTTCTCCTAATTTTAAGAAGGAGGCAGTAGCTTCCTCCGGAACGCTGGTCCTTATCAGGCATATATCATGACGTCACACCTTAGACGACAGCAGTCTTAATATTCACCTCCGTAAAACCCTCAAATCTCATATATTTTGACGGAATTAAGTAAACAGGATTTGAGGATGGAAGCCGATGGGGCTAGCTAAGCTTAATGTCCGTTTCCATTAATGATGTTATCGGATTGCACTAATAGACTCTTAGTCACTAACGCTTCGAAACACAAAATTCATCTTATTAGTATATAAAATTACAAGTCTTACCCCACAGAAAACAATATCTTTTCGTTATGAAGACCATCCAGTTGATTCTTCTTAGTGATATATTCGTAGTTGCGTGTGAGACTTACGAAACAACAATATACCGTGTAAGAAAATTACAGTCGTTATAATGTATTGCAGATTGTAGGCGTGAATAAAATCACTTTGGTTTATGGTACAAATCACTCTTTCATACACATGAGTTATACACGCTCGGTAGGACGGTCGGTAATTTAGTTACTTTTTTTGTTAATCTGCTAATCCTGCAGTATAGTTAACCTCGTTTGATTTCGAAAAGTAAGTTACACAGAATGGCCGCGCCATAGCTCAAGCGGTTAGTCGCTGGCTTCCCACCGCGGTGGCCTGGGTTTGAGCCCAGGTCAGGTCAAGTGGGATTTGTGGTGGATAAAGGGGCGCTGGGGCAGGTTTTATCCGAGTACTTCGGTTTCCCCTGCCAATCTTCATTCCACCAAATTCTCCATAATCATAATCAACCGGGACAGGTACAATAGGCCAATCATTGACCGACGTGCCGAGTGGACCCAGCTGGACTCCACCCCCCACTAAGCGAATTTTAAAAAAAAGTTACACAGACCTCTACACCAATAGGATATTTACTGAAGAATGTGCAGAAAAATTACACCTACTGCACAACAGAAAACAGGAAATTATGAAGAGGAAAACGTACCACACACAAAATCACAACACACTTCACAAAAAATAACCCACAAATATATAGTTTACAAAGAATAAACATCGTATATAATAAAATGCCAAAGACATAGTCAACACGTAAGGATAGGCCAGCACTAAGATAAAAAAACGCCGGTCACGGTAGCCGAGCTGTCTAAGGCATGCACTGTCTTCGCTCGCTCGGAAGCCGGGATCGTGGGTTCGAATCCCACTCAGGGCATGGATGTTTGTGTGAGTTTTTATGTGTTTGTCTACAGGTATAGGCCTTGCGACGAGCTGATCACCCTCCTAAGGAGTCCTACCGTATGTGTAAGATCTAGAAAAACCGAAGTGAACGGAGAAGTTCATGGAGGTAGGCCTAGGCCCACTGGGGCTGTAGTGCCAAAGAAAAAAAAGATAAGAAAACGCGGATTGTGCATAAAATACATCAGCATTAAGCAACAGTTTACAGCTTGTATACCTAAAGCATAAGGAATTCTCCACAACAATACCTATTCAACCGAGCGGAGCGGCTTCAACAGTAGCACGCAAAGGAGAAACAAATAGACTAACACGTATGAGGCAGAGAAAGTAACAAAGCAACACAGTCAAGTAGAAGACATGAACAAATAAATTTTCGAACATTCCCACAGAACCGTATAATTATCATAATTTTAGAATTTAATGTAAGCATTCGCCAACAGATGGAAGAAAAGAGTTAAGGGGGAAAGGAATATATTACAGTCTCAAGATGGCCACTTAGACTAAAACACACAGTTGAATAAAAATAAGTACATGATTGTATATATTATTCTTTACATAAGACGTTACGTCGACAGTGCAGTCCACACCAAGCTTAATAGGAAACAAACCTAATTCGTTTCATGTCTACCTCATACTGAAACCGTATCAAAATTAAGGGGCAATGAAGCGTGAGAATCAGAGAGTTCCTGAACAATCAGACGATCGTATGGGTCTTTTTTGCCTAAGTTAGTATACAGTGTCCCCTTACAAACCACGATCCTGAGAGAGAGAGCGTTGCTCCTTACTGGTTCGTAACGGAAGTGTAAACCAAGGTCCACCTTCTTAATTCGTTAAATGAATGAGGTATCAGAACAAAAACTGGAAACAAAAAACCGGACGGTTCCTACAGATGCGCTTTCATTTAAAACAATTAAGATAAAAATCATGATACTGAATAAGATGGGTTGAAACCCCAGGACCTTTTTAATATCACAAGATGATTTCTTTAGGGTCGTTTTGTTTCTGTCTGCTGGCACGGCTGGGAATAGTCTTGGCTATCCCTTTGAGCGGATCAGAAAGGTAGAGGGACCATGAATATTCAAAACTCTATTATCGTATGAGCATTTCTTAAACACAAGCGCTCTCTAGCATTGTGTCATGTGAAGCAGCAAGAAGAGACGTTTAAATCAGTTGGCCTGGAAACAGATGACGATGCTGGTGGTGATGATGATAATGATGATGTTGATTTTGCTCCAGGCGCTGTAATGAATACCGAAGCAGTTTGTAGGTGGTTACTTATTGAGTTAGTAATTAGTTCTTGGATACATAAACAGACATAAATTTAATAAATTTAGTAGTAGCCGCGCACTTGAAAGCGTATACTCGTATATCTGAATGAAGCTCGAACTCTCGGATTGTGGGTTCGAATCCCTCCCTGGGATTTGTTTCTATATTCAAGTTGTTGTACAGCTAGAGGCTTTCGGTAGACACACAGTCTCTTGAAGCTGCCCTATCAAATGTTCAAAAGGGATCCATCCCTTAAGAAGTCAGTTCCCAATTGGGTCAGTTCAGTTTCCTTAATAAGCGAAAACCTTATCAAGTTCGTATTTATTTATTTTATTCCTTCCGGTTATTTCTCTTTCGTTTTTGTTAGTCACATGCTCCTAATTAGCAGGTCACTATTTTTTTTCCCCTTGGCACTATAGTCCCAGTGGGCCTAGGCCTACCTCCATGAACTTCTCCGTTCACTTCGGTTTTTCTAGATCTTACACATTCGGTAGGACTCCTTGGGCGGGTGATCAGCTCGTCGCAAGGCCTCTACCTGTACACAAACACAGAAAAACGCACACACACAAACTAAACATCCATGCCCTGAGTGGGATTCGAAACTACGATCCCGGTTTCCAAGCGAGCGAAGACAGTACATGACTTAGACCGCTCGGCTACCGAGGTCACTAGTTACTAAGTCATATACTGGTTGTTTATTTAGGTTTCGAATCAAATGAATATATAAGTAAAAAACAGATTTTGTAGCTAAATAAAAGTAGTCTACTAATTAAATAGCTGAGTAAAAAAACTAACTAAATGAACAATAAAATAAATAGGACAAGGAATTGCAGATATTTTTTATGTTAAACCAGTGGAGAGGAATTTTAGTGAGAAATTTTCATAGGGTGATAAGGTAAAATGTAAAAGGTAAACCTGTCCCTGTACTTAACTAATTAAGCACTACACCATGAAAATTTATGGGGAGTGGATGTAACAAGTTTTCTTGATCTGGGCACTAGTTGGACGTGAGTGGTCAGCTTCACGCTCCTGCCGCTCTACCCCGAGGAAAGAGCCCCCTGTACCCATTGGATAGGAGGCTGGGTGGCCCCCAGTGCCGGTGTGGGCGATATAGACTCGAACTCCGACTCCTTGCTTGTCCAGCACGTAGCCGCTATACCGACTGCGCAATCCCGGCTCTCCATAAGACGTTAAGAATAGAATAAAAATAGAAGGGACAGCAATTGAACATTACGATCTTCACCTGGAATACTGGATACTGAAATAGGCGCATGTGAAAGTTTTACCGTCTGTAATATAACTGGAGATATTACTACTAACAGGAAACGCCAAAAAAGACCGTCCACATAAAATGGAGAAGAAGGACATTAAGTGCGGTTTCCTGCAGGATGAGAGAGAGAGAGAGAGAGAGAGAGAAAGGGAAAAGCGGAAAGATTTTGAGACCGGTCTTCCTCAGTACTACATATATCATTTTCTGTTTTTTCCCGAATATGTCGTAATCTCGTAAACTAATAATTGCCTTTAATCCTTTGAAGCACATTGATTACTACATGCACCACTTACTTTAACGTCAGACACTCTGCATTCTCCCACCAGAGTGCGTCTATGCGTTTCGCATAATTCTAACATTTAAACACCGATAATTCACTTGAGAAAGTTTTCTAGTTGGTCTTTATAATAGAGAAGCAGTATGTTTTCAATGAGAAAAGATCCGAATTTTTTAAATACTCTCCTCCATTATTTAGATGAGAGTTAGATTTTAAATACCAAGTTTCTCACCCAATAAAAGAAATCAATTTCATGCAATCGTGTTCCATTATTGAGAGCGCTCGCTACCGCCCTTCCTTAGATCAGTCGGAGGTTTCATCAATTGACAGAAACAAATTTACTAAATCAGCGGTGCTGTCACTACATCCTCAGGCAATTAATGCTACCACTCAGTTCAGAACCATTCGTCTTCTCGTCTGTTGTCTAAAAACGTAAAAATTAAAATATACAGAACTGTAATTTTTCCTCTAATTTTATATGGGTGTGAAACTTGGAACTCTGATCATTAAGTGATCTCCATAGACTGAGGGTTTTTGAGAACAGGGTGCTGAGGGGAGTATTTGGACCTAAGAGGTATGAAATGACAGGAGACTGGAGAACACTGCATGATGAGGAGCTTCACGACTTGCATTCTTCGCCAAATATAACTAGAACGATAAAATCAAGGGTGGGGATGAGAAGAGCAGGGAATATAGCACGCACGGGAGAGAAGTGAACATAGAGATTTGGTAGGAAAACGTCAAGGAAAGAGACAAATAGGAAGACTTAGACGTAGATGCGAGGATAATAAGGTGGCGTGCCGCCTGAGAGTCAGAATATCTGAGAGGGCATTGCTAGACAACGGCTGTTAAAACACGTTTCCGAGAGAGCGCTCACAGAGACGTCTATTGCTAGAAAACGGCACAGTAGTTATGTTTTCCAAACAATAAGGAACAGAGAATTTCCTAGGCGGCAATTGTAAACACGTTAACGCTACAACGCGTACATAGGCAGACGTTACCACGGGAACGAAAGCCTGAGCTACTGCAGTTCCCGCTGAAACGAATGCCCTTCAATAAGGTGTCTTCTAGTCCGTCCGACTGTAGAAGATAAAAGAGAAAACGGAACACAGATCAGAAAGAGGCCCAAGTGGAGGCGGATTCGAATACCTCCACCGTGACCCTGCGAGTCATAGGAGACGACGAAAAGGGAAGTCTCAAATTTGAGACAATATATGGTCTCTATTACCAAGGGTCTCGGACCCTAGAAAGACTGTTCTGGCAAAGACCAGCAGCAGAGAAGGCGCCCACAAGAAAAAAAAAAGGCCGTAACTGTCAAACAGTAATAAAGATCTGGGCGCAAGTCTCAGATGGGTGCTTTATGCCAAGACAGACTGGCCGTCTGACCGTCGGCCGTAAAATGAGACTCAGACTCAGACTCAGATCAGAAAGAGATCAGAAACAACGGACTAGTTGGTCGCATCGTCTGGAAGACGTGATTTCGCAGTGACTGTAGTTGTGACTGTAAACGAGTTGTCCAATAAAGCAGCTTCGTCTAATCCAGAATCCACAATTATTTGTCACTGAACCCACTGACACCACTTTTGTCACGTGTCCAGGTAATGCGACATTGAAGTCTGTGTCCGGGGTTCAGTGACTGTATTAAAGCTGTTCTTAGATAACTAGGATGAGATGGTATGGAATGGATTCATCTGGCTCAGGACAGAGACCAGTGGCGGGTTCTTGTAAACATGACAATGAACCTGCACGTTCCATAAAATACTGGGTATTTCTTGAGTCGCTGATCGACTGTGGGCTCCTTGAGAATTCCTCGGCGTTACGGAGTCAGTTAGTGGTCACTATATCAACCTGAACTGTCACTTCTGTGACTCCTGTCATACCCACGTCTCATTACAAAAATACTGTACAATTTCAAACATATAATGCTGAACATTGTTTCACGAAACTGACCCTGAACATTGTGAGCAACCTAACATCCCTCTATGAGCGTGTATCCAAAGAGGACACTTAAGCAAAGCGAACAATACGAATGGCAAGGACCTGAGCTTGGGCCACTAAATCAACAGGACAAAACCACAGAATTGCTACGTCTCCAAAATGAATAGAATATCCAGTCAAAGATCTTATACTTGGCATTTAATATGCGTCTGATTCCAGTCACAACTCTTAGTGCTCTAGCGACAATATAAATGCTAACAGACTAGAACAGAAAAGTCCAGTTTGGTGGCATTAACATTTCATCTAAGCCTATAATTCGGTAGAAAGTTTGCGGTAACTAAGCAACTGATTAATTAGGAAAAAATAAAATACAATGCGACAAATTATTAAAATTAAAAAAAATCTCCACCTTGAAACGTTTGCAAGACGGAACAAGCCAGAGCATAAGACAAGCATAAGCATTGAAGTAAAAGATACGCAAGAACTTGAGCAGAAATTATATACAAAAAAATTTGAGTATCATGTCAAGTTTACGTATAGGAGAAGTAGTAGTGAAGCTGCATTCATTAGGCGCGAAGGCACTAAATGGAAATCGGTGATTCAAGTCACAGCTCTGAATGTTTTGGTGCCCAAAAGGGTTGTCGATAGTTTGGTGACGTTAAATGAGCCCACGAGCAAAGTTTCCAGCAACCGATTAAGTAATCCTTTAATTAACAGATAAAGACATTATCAAACAAACAAATAAGATAAAATAATGAAGTTAAAAGCAAAGTTTCGCCTACGAAATACATATCTTAAATCAGAAAAAAAAACAACGAGCGATCGGTAAGAGGAAAAGCACCGCAAAATCTTAAGTTGAAATCTAACGTAAATAAATTCTCTATGCAACACGTCATGAAGGTGTATAGGACAATTGGAGGTAAAACTGCACTCATACTATGCCTCCACAATATATACAGGGCTATTTATAAGTCCGTGAAACATTTTAAAAATTCACAACAAATAAACTATGTATCAGATCATGGTAATTCTTATGCCGACAGAGAATGAATATTTCCAAGTTTTTTAAAAATCTCAATTGCCTGCTAATCTCAGGGATCTTCGCAACCGTATCACCGCTGCTGTGGCTCTGATCAACCGTGATATGCTGACACGGGTGTGGGGCGAAATGGATTATCGCTTAGATGTCTGCCATACCAGCAAAGGTGGACACATTAAGTATCTGTAAACTATGTAAAGAAAACTTGGTGAGTTTATCTCTATCACAGTGTAATAAAAATTGGAATCAGTTGCGTATTTCATTTATTGTAAATTTTCAAAATGTTTCACAGACTTATGAATAACCATGTATAAGTGACTGATCATATACAACTTCTTTGCCCCCGGATATAATCATTATTTTTTTATTTTTTTCACAAAGTGAGACTGAGTCCATTTGGTACTGCGGCCACTGTTTGGCCTATTGTACCAGCTCCAGATGATAGGTGAGGGTGATTGTGGAGCAATTGGTAGAATGCGAATAGGCAGTGGAAACTGAAGTCCTCGGAGGAAACCTATCCCAGTACCACTTTGTCCACCACAAATCCAACATTACATGAACCGAGATCAAACGCGTGTCGCCGTAGTGGGAAGCCGGTGACTAACAGCCTGAGCTATGGCACGGCCCTTTGCCCTACGTAAAGGGATCTTGATGCCTGCTCGTAGTTCTTAGAGCCGACCAGAATGTAGTGAGATAGAGAAATCCCTCTTCCTGCTGGTAATCAAATTCCGGTCACGTGATATATTATTGAGCGTAAGCCTGAATAAGATACAGAGTCGAATAAGTGAAAAAACGAATGTGATTGCATGTAATTATACAGCTGTGTTCGTACACCTGAGGATGACCTCTTGAGGTCGAAACATGTAGTGTGATAATAATAATAAAAACGTGTTGTGTAGTCGGTAAAATTGACTCTAATATCAAATTCCGGTCATCCAATTTATAGACTGAGGTCCCTGGGAACTCGTCAAAAATGTTACAGCAGACAGGATACAGACCCTCCCTGGGTTCCCTAAGACTCGACTTACGTGTATTCGACTTCAGAAAAAAAACGATTATGTAGGACAGGCACATAATGAAATAAAATTAAAATCTGGTAGTTGCAAATGATATTTTTCTGTACCTGCAATGAGTTTTCCGTGCTTAATTTTTTTCATGTATTTTTTTCTACAAATCACAAACTTGCACGAATATGCATACGTGCGTACATACGCATGTTACAGTGACGATTTCGGCTTAACGCAAAATTCTGGGTACGGAAGACCTACCGGGATAGAGCGATTGCGTAAGTCGGGTGCCTCCTGCACTTCAGTTACTGTTGCCTTACTGACTATCCAGTTAAGAAACTGGCTCTGATGTTTCGACACTGCTGAAAGTAACGGCAGCAAATGGATACATAAGCGGGGCGGTTCAGTGCAGTTCACATACTCACGTTTACCTACTGGCCGTTTCCGTCAGGTTATCTGATCACAGTTCTGAACATATATCCCGTTATGTCTGTGCGCGCTTTATATACGCCACAACTCAAGTTTCTTAATTAAATGGTTCCATGGGAAGTTACAGAAGAACACATGGGTCGCGCCATAGCTCAAGCGGTTAGTCGTTGGTTTCCCACCGCGGCGGCCCGGGTTCGATCCCGGGTCTGGTCAAGTGGGATCTGTGGTGGACAAAGTGGTGCTGGGGCAGGTTTTCTCCGAGTACTTCGGTTTCCCCTGCCAATCTTCATTCCACGAATTGCTCCACAGTCACCCTCACCTATCATCTGGGGACGGTACAATAGGCCAGAAGTGGCCGCAGTACAAGGGACTTAGTCCCACCCCACTAGCAATAAAAAAATTAGAGAACACCAACTGCGTATCTCATTGCGGAAAATTATTTTCCCTTTTCAATTAGTCAGCTTATGTCGGAATATGCTTACTGGAACTCGACTCTGAATATCTGAGCTGTCTTGTTGCCCGCGTGAAAATTCAACGCTATAATTTCGAAAAATTAAATACTATTTCTCTTTTGGTTGCATGAAAAGGGGCCCAGTTTTCAAAACACTAAACATAAAGGAAATGGTTTTCCCAGTCTTATATACGAGCAGTTAGAGGCCGGATAGCGCAGTCGGTGTAGAAACTGGCTATGGGCTAAGTGGTCGGAGTCCAAGTCCTGGTAGGGCAAGGATTTTCACTTCTCCATCTCGTCCAGACCGGCTCTGGGGTCCGCCCAATCTCATATCCTGTGGATACCGAGGGCTCTTTCTCCGGGTGTAAAGTAGCTGAATACTCGTCTCTAACTAGTGAAGAGGCGAAGAAAACGTGGGTCTATACATCTGCTCCTCCATAAATTTTCATGGTGTAGTGCTTAATTGCTCGTAGCTAAGCACAGGGAAAGTTTTACCTTATTTTTTTACCTTTTATTCAAATACGAGCAATTATGAAATGTTCGTAAGTCATAGAGAGCGTGAAATGGTAACACGCCTACTCAAGAAAATAAGTGGACCTAGCGTGTAGTCTAGTCTAGTCTAGTCTAGTCTGTCACGTAATTATAAGTAGCTGGATCTGTACGGGGCTAAGTCCTCTTAATAAGTAATGAGATGAAATAGGATAGAATGATCTGAACGTGGAGGTCGGATTGGAGAGACGAGAAATGCCATTATAATTTTGGTAGGAAGATTTGTTCTGAAGAGCGACATACTTTGTGGTGAGTAGGAATTGTGGTGGAGAGGTGTATCTTCTGGAATATAACGCCGTCTAGTGTGTTGGTTGTTAGTCATGGTCATAAACACTCGAGTTCCATAACAAGAAGAGTATATTTAGTCATCGTTTCGGAGGAAATTTCCGACTCCATCTTTAGGGTAAAAATAAGATTTTTTTTTACTCCAATAATTATACAATCTATCCATTAAGTGTGGATAATAAGTACATTTTGTGGTTTACATATAGAAAAGGAAAGAGAACTTGTCGTGGTGAGCATGTTCCAATGAACCTGCTCAATACTTATTTTAACTGCTTAGTGATATGCAGTTAAGTGTTGAATTATTCAAATCTGGTGGGTAAATCTGAAGGTTTAAATCTGTTTAACCTCCTGATTTCTCCTTCGTCGTCGAGCAGTTTTTGTGCCAAGTCGTTCGGATGGACCTGGAGTCTGATTTTATACTTTTTGCTGTTTTTTTTTATTTCCTCTCGTACTGTTGGTACATCTAGGTCCTTGTGTAGTACCGTGTTCGGCACATACCACGGTGCGTTAACTATTATTCGTAATACTTTGCTTTGAAATCGTTGGAGAATTTCTATGTTTGAGTTACTGGCTGATCCCCATAATGGTATCCCGTACGTCCATATCGGTTTGAGCATGGTTTTGTACAGTAAGATCTTGTTTTCTGTCGATAGCTCCGACTGCCTTCCCAGCATCCAATACATCTGTCGGAATTTTATTCCGAGTTGTTTTCTTTTGGTGTGAATGTGTTTTTTCCATGTCAGTCGTTTATCCAGGTGTATACCAAGGTATTTGGCATCTTCTGCTTGTGGTATCTGAGAGTGATTTAACGTTACTGGAGGACAGGTAGTGCGTTTCACGGTGAACGTTACATTCGTAGACTTAAAAAATAAGATAAACAAGAAAACTGAATGGAGCAGGTAGCAAGCCTATTTTTCGGTCCTGAAAGTGAAGACGACATACACTTCCTACACGTCCGATGATTTTCAACGAACTATGTGCAGAAGGTAAGACTTTTCATAGCCAACGCTGTCAGAACCTGAAATTTTCCATGATTTGTATTCTTTTTACAATAACCAGAGGCAGAGAATAAAATGTACTTTTTTGTCGCTAGTGGGATGGGACTAAGTTCCTTGTACTGCGGCCATTTCTGGTCTATTGTACCAGCCCCGGATGATAGGTGAGGGTGATTGTGGAGTAATTGGTGGAATGAAGATTGGCAGGGGAAACCGAAGTACTCGGAGAAAACCTACCCCAGCGCCACTTTGTCCACCACAAATCCCACTTGACCAGACCCGGGGTCGAACCCGGGCCCCCGCGGTGGGAAGCCAGCGACTAACTGCTTGAGCTATGGCGCGGCCCATAATAAAATGTAACTATAACATTAATGCGGTAGCCGGTCACAGTAGCCGCGCGGCCTAAGGCATGAACTCTTTTCGCTCGCTTGGACCCTGCACTCGTTGGTTCGAATGCAGGTATGTTTGCTGTGTGTGCGTTTATTCTGCGTTTGTGTTGTCCTGTGTTTAGGTAGAGGTCTTGCGACTGGCTGATCACTCGTCCAAGGAGTTCTATCGTCTGTGAAAATATAATTACGGAACTGAATAAAAGGTCAGGGCCTTGAATGGGCTGGAAGAGCCATTGGAAAAGAAAACATCGATACGGAGCTTAGGAAATACGTTTTGAGGTGAAAGGAATGGGGCTTCTTTCTAATGATTAACAGACATTCGAGTTCCGCAACAAGAGGATTATTTATTTAGTTTGTTAGTTGATTAGAAGTATAAGCCAAGGTTCAAGATCGCAAGCTAGCGTTAGTTTCAGTCTGACCGTAATTCCCACTGCCATGTTTGCAGTGTACTCTGAAGCCGCCTGGGTCTAGAAGACGCTTCTGCTGACGGGGTTCACTTCATCATGGCAGCGGTTTCCGTCCAGACAACAATATGTGCTTATTTTTGTCTTCTTTTTAAATTATTCAACTGGCCAGCTGCCGCAGGCTGGAGGGTTAATGTACGCACCCAAAATTAAACCTTGTTACGTGCATTCATTCATTACCGAGAATTGAATATGCGCTTTCGTTTTAACAGCGGGCCGACGGCCACTGTAGTGTTTGGTCTCTTTTTTTTCTCTCTCTCTATTATAATATTCAAATACAGAGGAATGGCTTGTCCCGTCCGACTGACACTCCGTCCATCGGACCGATGGTCCAACTCGTCCCTTTCCGCTCCGGTACTGTGCAGTGCAGAATTACAGTTGCAGGTCCGCACCGCGCTGCACCTATCTCGACTTCCTCGAATTTGCTTCTGTCCATAGCAAAGAAAGCGTTTCTCCCTTACGATGTCTCGTAGTAGTAAGTCGAACTAGTACTACTACTACTACTACTACTACTACTACTACTGCTGATGTACCGCTTTTCGAATCCTTGTCGAAACTCTCATCGTCTATGCTGGAATTGATATAATAATTTAATTCATTTTTGTTTAATTTCTGTGAAAATAAACTACGATGTATATATTTATCGACATGTCTTAATATTCTCTATATGAAACTGAACAAACTATCACAGTACCAAACTGTGATCATATCTGGAGGAAATACACAATGTAGTAGAATTATGCAATTTGTAACTGCAAAATATAGGCACATCATTGTTTTGCATATATATATATATATGTGTGTGTGTGTGTGTGTGTGTGTACAGGTTGTTCTTGTCCACGAAAATTTGGTAAACGACCTGACAGTTCAAATTCCGACAGGGGGCTAGAAGGGAGAAAAGATGAAATGGAGGTTTGAAGGGAGGAAAATAGGTTGGGGGGAGGGGGAGACATGAGGAGGTGTCAGGAAGTTGCAAAAGAAAGCAGCAAGGATGAAAGGTCACAAGGAAATATTAAATGAAGAAATAAATTAAGAAAAGGAAGGAATATGTCTGAATGCAGGAAGGAAGATAATGTATAGGAAGGGACGACAGGCAAGGGAAAATACGGTGGGAGGAAAGAAAGAAGGGTAGAAAAGGTAAAGTTGTTCCTGTACTTAACGAATGAAGCACCGCGCCATGAAGACGTATGGGGGAGTGGATGTATAAATCCACATTTTCTTGAGCTCGGCACTAGCTGTAGGTGAGTGGTCAGCTTCACGCACCGGCCACCTTACCCCCGGAGAAAGAGGCCCCGGTACCGACTGGATAGGAGGCTGGGTGGAAACCAGAGCCGGTTTGGAGGCCTTGGAGAAGAGAAAATTCTTGACACTACCGGGACCCGAACTCGAACCCCTTGGTTGTCTAGCCAGTAGCCAGTTGCTATAGCGACTGCGCTATCCCCGCTGGTAGAAGGAAAAAGAATATGGAATAGAGGAAGGATGTAGTGACGAAAGAAGAAAATCACAGGCTCATGGAAGGGAGCATGGAAGGATGAATGCAAAGAACAACGCATGACAGGAAGCTGAAAAGAAAAACATGAGGGAAAATGGACTCATCACTTCCTTCAGATTATTATTTGAAGAGTGTTCATTCTGTACGCACGTACACACAAAATCCGGAGCAGCGTACGTGTGTGAAGATGTGGCAATAGTAACAGTGGAATGACGCCGCTCAGTTCAGGAACTTACTTAAGAGAACTTACTTATTCACTCATGGAGCTGAGCCCTTCTGGAGGAGGCGCCTATTCTGCAGCTACTCAAGAATTTCCCAGCATTTTATGGAACCCGAAGGTTCATTACCGTGTTCACAAGAGCCTTCCATTGGTCCATATCCTGAACTAGATCAATCCAATCCATACTATCCCATCCTATCTCTCTAAGATTTATTTTAATATTGTCCATCCACCTACGCCTTGGTCTTCCCAGTGGTCTCTTTCCTTCTGACTTTCTCACCAATATCCTATATGCGTTTTTCGTCTCCCCCATTTATTACTTAAGAGTAAACAAGCTAAGGCGTTAATGTCTTTCAATCAATCAATCAATCCTTAATCTAATTTTCCTGACAATATACTCGTAATGTGAGAAAGCAAATTTCTGAAGTCGTGTCCGTCCTGCCGTTAGGTCCAAATATTCTTCTGCTTTAATGAAAATATTCTGCAGTATATTCGTTATGTTCCTCCGTTTCTTTACTCACCGAAAATATTAGTTTATGTTGTATTTTGGTGGNGGGGGGGGGGGCTTTAGTCCTATAAAAACTTATGTCCATGGCCCGTCTTACTACCTGTACGGACCCTCTGTACATACTGCCCTAAACCTTTCATCTTATTTAATTGTTTGATCCCTTAGTCGTCTTTGTTACCCACATGACCACTGTACCTACAACATGCGCACACACTGACGCACATTCCCTTACTGAACACAATGACGTGACGTGCAAGAGCGACTTACGTTCAGGTTCTTAATAACTGTAACCAAACATTATCCTGTCAATATAATTTCAGAATCATTCCGAAGTGTTTACTAATCAAATAACACAAAATACGATAATGAGACATATGATTGACACTAGAGAAGAATAAGTGAAAGAAATGGAAAATACTTCGTTCATACAAACACGATTAGGTCAAAGAAGAAAAAAAAAAAGCGTTAGTGAACTATGTGAGAAATTATTTGAGGCTGATGATGCAGAGATTTCTTGGTGCAGAAAAAGATGGAAAGATCATACACAAAGAGTGAAGAGAAATGTGCGAGGAAAGATTAGAATTATATATATATATATTTACAGGACAGAGGAACACAGAAGAACAAAAATTATGCTGGATAAACAATAAATTTCTTGATCTATAGAAGAGAAAAATAATTAAATAAGTGACTAAGTTCTTATTGAAAAATCTCAATCTAAAATTTTTCAATTATTCAACTGATCAAGAAATTCCTTGTATATGAACGTCAATGGACACTCTCCTGAATCAGTCCCATCCAGCCTAGCCCTCTCAACCTAAAAAGGTAAAGCTATCCCTGTCACAGGCCATGAAGGCCCATAGGGTTGTGAGAGGGTGAGGCTACCACATCTTCTAGATAATCGGTTCACTGATGGGGGTGAAGTTGTCAGCGTTACGCGCCGGCCGCCCTTAATCACCTAAGAAGATCCCTGGTACTCATTTCTGTTAGAAGCTGAATCGACTCCAG
Source organism: Cryptotermes secundus (assembly GCF_002891405.2). Taxonomy (NCBI): domain Eukaryota; kingdom Metazoa; phylum Arthropoda; class Insecta; order Blattodea; family Kalotermitidae; genus Cryptotermes; species Cryptotermes secundus. Next base: position 609,330 of record NW_019731221.1, on the reverse strand, counting down.
GGCCATAGTGCGGCTGGAAGGATTAGGTATATTGAAAAAAAAAATCCACCTCATCGGGATTCGAACCCGCGACCTTCCGGCTTGTAGCATAGTGCCTCAACCTACATCTCTAAAACTCATCCAAGAATTATTCCCCTTTCTACGCCTGTATACTAAAGTGGTCTCACTTCTTCGGTTGTGCAGATCAAATTTTTATTTGCATTATTTCTCCGTGCATGTTTCAAATCCCGTCAATCTCTTCCTTCTTAATTCGATTGCCTCAATGATGTTAAGAGAGAGATACAAATTAAGAAACTTATCATTGGTTTCTTTTTTCATCTTTCAGTTCATTTTCTCTTTTGGGTCAACACGTTTTTCTTCTATTTTCAAACAGCCTTTATAAATATTTGCCTCTTAGAACAAGATACAAAGTTTCCGCAACTGTGGAAGTACGAGTAGTTTGTTATACGTTTTAATCTCTGGGTTTATGACAATCAAACAATCTGACAAATAACGCCAATAAAATAATACATGGAGACAAATATAATTTATTTAAAGCCCCATTACACTAAAAGGTGTTTCACATAAAACTCTGATATCAGTGTATTATGCTAAGAGCTAATGTTTTGTACACTTAGGCCCCTAGAAGAAAATGAAAAATAACGTTAAGAAATATTTTAATGAAATAAGGTAGAGACTCTAGACGAGTACTTGACAATTACGGACAGACAGGCAGGACTGTCCCATAAGGTGTTCATTATTTGCAGTTTTCCAGACATGAAGATCTCAATCCTGTGACGTTTGTTTAGGTTTCAGAAGCAGGGACCGCGTCTCCCGCAGTCAGTTTCTTCACTGTCTGAGACAAAGTGAAACTTCCTGTACCACCTCCCCCTTTCAACGCATTGACCGAGGCTGGCACGCATCAAGCACCCTCCTTTGCTATTCCTACATTTTTTATACCCCTTAGACATACGAAATTCCTGTAACCTTCTGACCCTTCTCTCATATGTGACCACAATAGCCCCTACCTCCAAAAAGTCTGTCCCCTTCCCAGTACACAAGTTAGGACCAGATTCACACAAAGGACCCTTTTTCGGCTGGATCAAGGGACTCTTTGTGTGGCCACAGACGGCAAGTGATTGGACCTCTACAGCTGCCCTGTGATGATCTGTTAAAGGCGAAATTATTTTTTCTAGAGAATGGGTTATATCAGGGCCACGTGCTCCTGGAAAAGAGGGTGGAAAGGGGGAAAGGTGTTGCTGCTTTGAGGGTCAAGGGGTCACTGGGCGCGAGACCAGCCGTAAATATGAAGGGTGAATTTTGGCAAGACGCACGGGGCTAAAGTTAGGGGATTTCCCCAGACACACACAGGCGGCGCTTTTTAACACATCGCCATACTAATTACGGTCGTCTGGGATGTAACGCTATGTAATGTGGGTAGATAGGTATTAACGTTTCGGAAGTACCGACTGCAGCCATCTTCAGGGTAGAAATCTGATCGACTTCTATCATGAAGTGATGGCAGCAGATTCTGCGAAATGTTAATATTTATTATCTACCGATACAAACGGCGCCACATTTCAGGAGATCACAATTATACTACTCACTGACATGAAAACCACAAATCCCATCACCATACGTCATAGAAGTAGTCTATTTACAGTCTGTAAGTAGCAGACAAAGGTGATGCAGGCCTTTCGCATGACTACGGCTAAGTGACGAGAGAATTCGCGGTAGTAAGTGTAGACAGAAAGCGAAACAAGTCACATAGTCAATAAATGACAAAGACAAGAATATAGAAGAAGAAGAAGAATGCAGCATTTCGGTTTAGAACGCCCTGATTTGGAAGAACTTGCTACTTCCATCTTTACTGTTGAAGACTAATGATTAAAACGAAAAGCAGTGCATTCCTGGATGAATACAGAGCTCAGAAAATGGATAATTTTCAGTGAATTTCTGTGCTGACTTGCAACGATAGAGATGATATGAACTGAACCTCCATCTTAGGTGTCGTACATCTTACCTCAGTACGAACTTGGAACAACTCAAATAGAGAAAGTGAAGGCTGAGTTCCTCCATTCCAGGACTTCTTCTACTTCTCTGGATATGACACACAAGGATTAAGGAACACTAAAGGCGACAATAGCCCAACCAATTTTGATTAAATTTAGTACTGGTCCTCTACAGTCAATGCTGAAGAGCAAAGGGGACAAATGGGGTACAGCTTTCCACTCTTAGTACTTATTTGATTACTCTAAATTCTCACGCTAACTAACCGATTCATTTGACAGTTAACAGTCTCCTGTGTTCGGTAGGATTTACCTCCTACACTTAGAACAAACAGTGGCAACACAACAGCGTATCAACAATTCTAATATTTCAATTGAANCAATGACATGTCAATGGACCGTTATATCGACTACAAAAATATTTTATCCATCACTGAATACGTCGCATCAAAATTAGGCAGGCAAATTGGCGATTTCAAGCCAAAACCATCATCATTGGTCGTAATAATAATAATAATAATAATAATAATAATAATAATAATAATAATAATAATAATTTTCAATATCGTAGTCGATATAGCGACTGGTTACGAACTGGACTACCGAGACGTAGGAGTTTGAGTCCCGGTAGGGTCAAGAATTTTCTCCTCTCCACGTCATCCAGACCGGCTCTGGGGCTTCCTATTCAATGGGTACTGAGGACTTTTTCCCCGGGGGTGAAACGGCCGGGCAGTGTAGCTGAACACTCAGCTTTTAACTGGTGCTGAATTCAAGAAAATGTGGATCTAGACATCCACTTCCCTTCGCCATGAAGACGTAAGGGGAAGTGGAGAGAGACCTATAGCTTCATAGATTCTTAAAATCAGCATTAGGTAGTGGTGAGGGATCATCTCCAAGCTCCGGCAGTTTTACCCCTTTGTCCATTAGATGGGAGGTCCAGACCAGGATCGTGTGGAGAAAGGAAAGTCTCCTGGTTCTGCTGGGAATGAAACCCGATCCCTAAGGTGTCAAGCGACAGATTGGCTGCTATACTGAGAGAGCTAGCCCAGCTCCGGAATAACAGCTCAGTCGATACAGCGAGGGGTTAAGCGCTGGACGTCCAGGTTTCTCTTCGCGACAGGGGCAAGAGAATTTTTCTCTATTCTACAGCGATCAAACCGGCTTTGTGGCAGATCCAGCCGCCTACCCAATGGGTTCCGTGGGTAAAGCGGCCGGGGCCTGAAGCTGATCGCTCACCTCCATTTAGTTACGAGGAAGAATGATGGAGCTATACCTCCAGTCCTCCACATGCCTTCTTGGCGTAGGGTATAATTAATTAAGAACAAAAACAAATTTCCCTTCTACTTTTAGGAGAAGGGATTAGGAAGGAGGTTGAAAGCATGTTTTCATCGGGAAAATATGAACAACCCCCTCACCTTGAATATTATCAGCGGATATATATATATACCAATATTTCTGAATAACCTAGAGACACTGAAGCTCTTTTTCGTTTCATCACATGTAATTTTACTTCTTTGGATAGCCAAATAGTTTTGTATATTATAATAATTCTTTCAAAGCTTGAACACGCGTCTGCCGCCCGGGATAACCTTACTTCAGCAGATTCTAATAAGTTGAAAAACATAAAAAAAAATCGAAATTTTATCCTATAATCGATTTGTTCAGCTCAACCCTTTTTGTATTTATGAATCGATGTTGAATTATTTAAATTATAAAAAGCTTTATTCCAGGCGATAAAGTCTTGACGCTCTTTTCTTTATTAATATTTTGAAGAACAAAACTAACTTTAGAAGAAGGCAGTCTTCTGGGATGTGGCGCCATGTAGATATTATGTTAACCTACAGTCCTCCGAAACGTCGGTTGACGCAATATCTACACGGTGCCACATCCCAGACGACTGCTTTCTTCATATTCACCGACGTGAAAACCTCAGATCTTACAAAACTGACTTTTGCTCTCCGTGTACCCACTAAGCAAGTTAAACATTTTCCCACCTTTAACGTCGGTGTAAATCTCAAGACTTGGCTCTTCAATAAGGTCTGTCATAGTTTTAAACAATATCTGCAGATCTAAGGACGTTTTCAATAAATATAATATCTCGTTTTCGGATATATTTTGCTTTGTTTAATCCTATTTATTACCTCATTATCATGTTACCTGTACTCTTATATTACCTAATATTAAATTTTAGCAGGTCACGGTAGCCGAGCAGTCTAAGGCATGTACTGTCTTCGTTTACTCGGAAGCCGGGATCGTGGAATCGAATCCCACACAAGGCATTTGATGTTTGGTATGTGCATGCGTTTATTCTGTGTTATCCTGTATTCAGGTAGAGGCATTGCGACGAGCTGATCACCCGACCAAGGAGTCCTACCGTCTGTAAAGTGATCATGAAACTGAGAAATCGGCCCTGTGTTCCAAAGTGAGAGTGAGATGAGAGAGAGAAAAAAAATGAAATTTTAGTCTAGTTCTAGTCCTAGCTTTAGTCTATCTTTTTGTTATTTATACTTCCAATAAAGCTATCTAAGTAACAGGCCGTGAAGGCCCATAATATTGTGAGAAGTCGAGGCTCCCACATTTTCTAGACAGCCGGTTCGTAGATGGCGGAAAGATTGTCAGTCTTAAGCGCTTTCAATGCTTGCCTGTTATAGGCCCCTAGCTACTGGTAAGCACTTAATAAAGGAAGTTAATTATTATTAAAATTATATAATTTTTCTTGTTTTCGTACTATGTTCTAGTGCATATTATTACTTTTTCTTTATACGTGTTCATTTGTAACTGGAGTTTACTCTATCAAGTTAGCACACGTAAATAAATAAAAATTAAATTGAAGTGAATTAAACTGAATTAAATGCTGCGTTACATGAATTACTTGATGACATTTTCTTCATGTATGTTACAAAGATCAATAGCCGAGATTCCATCTTCTGGAATTATGTAGTCGAATGTCCTCCACTGGAGATGCAGTAGTTATAGGCTACGGTCACCATTCTAGAATTAGGTAATTGTACCTAGTCCACACTAATGTATCGGTTATAGCACCATAACTCTGTCATCTGGAATTAGGTGCTGACACTTCCTATCATCGCATTCATGGTTATTTTGCCACGAATCAGCATTTTGGAATTAGGAAGGAACGTCATTTCTACATCAGAATTAATGATTATCCAACTATTACTTGGCATCCAGGGACTACCTTTCCGAAAACGGTGTGTAAAATGTGACACTTCTGTGGTCTAGTGGTCAGATCCTGCCTACAGATCCAGAGGTCCGGGTTCGATTCCCGGCGCTACCAGATTTTCTGAGAAGTAGTTGGTCTGGAACGGGGTCAACTCAGCCTCGTGAGGATAATAGAGGAGCTATTTCAAGCAAATAGCGGCTCCGGTCCAGAAAACCGTGATTAACGGCCTTGGGGATCCGCTGCGTTGACCACGTGACACCCTCTATCCGCATAAGTTGGCACTAACTTCGCCCACAAACGGCGGTCACTGGGTCGGTATAGTTCGCTTGCGGACTATAGGAGACGGAGTTTCTATTCTTTTTGTTTGTGTATAAAATGTGAAGATGTGAGAAATTATGAAAAGAACCCTACAAATCCGTTATTTACACTCTTACTATCTCCTGTAGAGTGGAGAAGAAACTGTTCTATTTGGCACAACGAAGTTTGAACCAACGTCAGTGAAGGCGTGATTTTCAAGCGACATTGACAAGAGAGCACGGCCTAACATTCACGCTGAGTGTACTCATAAAAACCGGATTCCGACCCCTCACGTGGATAGTTTTGAAATCACTTTTTTGTTCAACATTAGACAGTATCCAGTCGGACGGGACAAGCAGTTGTATATTACTTCTGGCGATTAGCACCTGGGGACTACTGATCACGGAAAATTGTTCAGCTTTGTAGAGAAGGCCATGCCTGGTTTCTGATGTACCAGAATTTAATTGAACTACTTTCATTATGAGAGAAAATAATGTGTAGTCTTCTCTGCAAGAACAATTTAAAACTGAACGAATAATGTAGGATATAGTATATAGTCGCGGGTTGGGGTCCCGATGTGGTGGATATTTTAGTTGACCTAATCCTTCTAGCCGCACTATGGCCCTGGGTTCGGCTCAGCTTCAAACAGAAATGAATACCAGGAATCTTCTTATGCCGGCGCGTAAGGCTGACAAACTTAGTGCCATCTGTGAGCCGACTGTCTAGAAAATGTGGGAACCTCAACGTCTCACAACCCTATGGGCCTCCATAGCGATAGCTTTTACTTCATTAGGTCTACACAAGAAATAATAATACGTTACATAAAACGAGAACATATTAAGTAGGATCTGATATTCTCCAAGTGGTAGTTATAAAGAGTACCATATTCTAGAATATGACGCCGTGCAGTCCGTTGAAAGTCAACCGAGGTTTTGGAAGAAAGTATCGCCTCCATCCTTGGGGTCGAATAAGTCTAGAGAGATACCAACGTGAACGCAGGTGGTAAGAACTCAAATTTCTAAGTACCATATGAACCGTTACTTAACTTCACACGGAGTAGTCCAAGACCAACACAGGATTTTACTGCGAGTAAAGAAGTACAGCGTAGTGGCAATATCTTCATTGTGGTTATTGTTGCTCTTACATAAAAAACAAAAACAAACAAAAAAATACAAACTCCGTGATTCTAGTCCGCAAGCTAACTATACCGACCGAGCGACCGCCGCTTGTCGCCGAAGTTAGTGCCAACTTTTGCGGATAGAGGGTGTCGCGTGGTCAGCGCAACGAATCCCCACGGCCGTTAATTTCGGTTTTCTAGGCCGGAGCCGCTATTTGCTTGAAATAGCTCCTCAATTATTCTCACGAGACTGAGTGGACCCCGTTCCAGACCAACTACTTCTCAGAAAAAAACTGGCAGCGCCCAGAATCGAACCCGGACCTCTGGATCTGTAGCCAAGAACGCTGACCACTAGACCACAGAGGCGGTCTAGCAGGAATAAATAATATTTTATAATAAGATCGCAAAACCAAGCCGAAATATAGTTGTGTACGAGTAATTAGGTGTAATTTTTTCTTTAGTTGAAATAACAGAAATATCTATCACTCGTGAAACTTCAAAACTGATCGGGGATAATCATTTCGTTTTGTAAGTGCGTGAAAACATTTAAAAAACAACTATCCAACTGTAATCTATGTTGAAGGAATGGAAAACAAATATGGAATTGCATCATGGGAATGGCACTGATGGGAAATTGATATGACGCCAGAGCACGACCAATAGTAATTTGGAATTTTACAACACAATACCGCTCTGTTGGCATTGATCGTTGTGGCATATCCGAGGCTCGATTTCGGATACGTAAGTTGAAATGAAGCCCATACAAGCATAACGTTTCCAAGACTTATCACGCATGCGTGGCATGGAGCGTTTCTCTCTCTCTGTCTCTTACGTTACTGATTCCTTCTCTTTTTTTTCTTACCATAAGTTATACATATTATTTTCTGAGCTTAATATTACTGACTTCAATTAATGTTCCCTGTTCATAATGTTTGTTTACTCACGTTAGTTTTGTTTCTTTCAGGGCTCTGCCATTAGCGGTTGATATGAATTCTACCCAAGCACGTAATTTATTGCTAATATTTAATGAAACTATTGATTGCTGGGCGGCAAATTTAGCCCAGAGTGGCGGAGGGGAGGCGGCTGGCTCAGCTAGCTGGCAGTTGGGAATGCTCTCGCTGTGAACACTACGTGGATTTGTTTAGCTCTCCATGTGCCTTTCACTAGACATGATACACTCTGCAGACGGCAAGATTTCGCAACCAAAAGAAGCGGCGCAACGCTCCCAAATTTTCGGATCACAAGTCCCATAAATTCAGAATTTATGTTCCGATATGAGGCGGCTTGTAGTCCGGAGATATTATATTTAAATATTTTTTTTTTTACGATTGAATCTGAAAATTTACAACTGGCAACAAAACGCCTCACTTTAGATCCTGTATCTCGTAACCCGTTACTTTAACACAAATTTGAGTATAATGCTTCCATCTTCTCTGTTGTTCAACTGATTCTTCAGTTTATTTTTATACAACTGACTATGAAATGCCCTGTTTTGATAAAACCTGATTTTTCTTAGTAGTGTCCATTGTCATTGGGTCCGAATCCAGTTCAAATTCTAATAATTCTTTTTTGTACAGAATGATTCTAAGTTGTCATCAGGTTTTCCGACAAAAATATAGAATCACACTGTTATTGTTAAGTGGCTGCAAGATATAGACGTATGCAGAATCTGCAATCACTCGTACCAGTAGAAGTTTCATATAGCGCTAAGTATAGTATCGTTGCCAAGGATTTTCCATCCTTGATTTTGCATATAGCTGCAGTAACACGCAGAGTTTTCTTTGGAAAATTATACAGTATGATTCTAAATCATTGTCGGAAATCCCGATAATAATTTAGAAACACCCTGTATGATTTGAGGTTTTCACGGCGGTGACTATGAAGAAAGTAGTCTTGTGGGATGTGGCACCGTGTAGCTGTGGTGTTAACCGAAGTTTCGGAGGAACTTATCTCCTCCATCTTCAGGGTAGAAAGAAAAAATACTAATCCGCAAGCGAAGAGACCGTGAGAACGGGTACAAGCAGTCTGCTTGTACTTGTACACTATATGGAAGATGCAGAAACATGTGGTGCAAAGAATAGCACTGTACTTGGCCATGTTAGGTGGGTCTCTTGTCAACATGGCATGGCGCGTCCTCAGGTTGCGGATGGAGGAAACGGCCTCCAGACATGGAGGGTAGCTCAGAATATACGGAATAAGCAGTTCCGGATAGTTAGACACTGAGGTGAATATTAATAAGTCTTAGAAAACTATTAGAGAGAATATCAAAATTTCTACTAAAGAGAGTCTATGTTGTTATGAATTGAAGAAGCATAAACCATGGTTCGATGAAGGATTCCGAAAATTATTAGAACAAAGGAAACAAGTCAAATGGCAGTGGTTATACGATCCAAGCGAAAGAAATGGGCATAATCTGAACAATATAAGACGTGAAACCAGCAGGCATTTCAGGAACAAAAGAGGGAATATCTGAAAGTCAAAATTAATGAGCTTACAACGAACAGTAAGAACAAGAACATTAGAGACCTGTATAGAGGAATAAATGACTTTAGGAGGTGTTACCAGCATAAAAGTAACTTAGTGAAGGATGAGAATGGTGATCTGCTTGCAGATTCCCACAACATTTTGAACAGGTGGAGGAACTTGAGTTATTGAATGTGCATTGGGTCAGTGATGTTAGGCAGATAGAAATACATACAGCAGAGCTGTTAGTACCTGATCATAACCATTTTGAAGTTGAAATTGCAACTGAAAAACTGAAAAGACATAACTCGCCAGGTAGTGATCAAATTCTGGCAGAACTGATTCAAGTAGGAGGTGAAATATTACGTCCTAAGATCTATGAGCTAATTAATTCAAATTGGAATAAGGAAAAGTTACCTAATCAATGGAAGAAGCCTATTATTGTACCAGTTCACAAGAATGGTGATGAAACTGACTAGTAATTATCGTGGGATATCACTGCTGTCAACTTCATACAAAAGTTTATCATGTATTCTCAAGGTTAAGTCCATATGTAGATGAAATTATTGGGGATCATCAGTGTGGGTTTCGACGGAACAGATCAACTACTGATCAGATCTTTTGCATGATGCTGGCGGGAAAAAATGGGAGTACAATGAGACAGTACATCAGCTATTTGTAGACTTCAGGAAAGTCTCTGATTCAGTTAGGAGGGAAGTACTGTACAATATTCTCATAGAATTTGGGGCACTCATGAAATTTGTTAGGCTGATTAAATTATGTTTAAACGAAACGTATAGTAAAGTTTGTATAGGTAAATATTTGTCTGAAAATTTTTCTATCCTGAATGGTCTAAAACCAGGAGATACTTTATTGCCACTGCTTTTCAATTTTGCTTCAGAATATGCTATTAAGAAGGTCCAGGAAAACCAGGTGGGACTGAAATTGAATGGGACATATCAGCTGCTTTTCTATGCTGATGATGAGAATCTACTGGGTGATAATATAGATACAATAAAGAGAAACACGCAGGAACTTTAATTGATGCTTGTAAGGAGGTTGGTCTAGAAGTAAACAGAGAGAAACTAACTGTATGTTGCTGTCTAGTCACCAAAATGTTAGACGAAAATCATGACAGAAAGAGAGCTAACAGATGTTTTCAAAATGTGATACAGTTAAGATATTTTGGAAAGACAATAACAAATCAAAACATGATTCTGGATGAAAATAAGAAGAGATTGAATTCAGGTAATGTTTGCTAACAATCAGTCGAAAAACTTTTGTTTTCTCGTCTGCTGTCTAAAAATGTAAAAATTAGAATATATAAAACTACAGTTTTACCAGTGGTTCTGTATGGGCGTGAAACTTGGTCTCTGACATTAAAGGAGAAACGTAGACTGAGGATCTTCTGAGTAACGGCACCGTGTAAACTTGGATATTGATTCCGGCGTTTCGAAGGAACATGTTGCTTCCATCTTTAGTGTATAATAAGATAAGAGCTGCATATTTCTCCTAAACCCTGGTATAGACTCAAAACCTGTACGGTGTCATATCTCAGAAGACCACATTCTGCAGATAAGAGAAGCATTATTTTAAAATATGCAGCAAAATGTCCTTGCCAACACCTCGTACTTTTCATGTCTGGGACTTGGACTCCGCTTTAAAAAAAATTCGATTCCAAAACGGCAGTCAATTCACAAAACCTATTATGTTTGTTAATTTTTCTCGCTGTTACCGCGCAGATTTTAAAGCGTACTGCGATGGCTAATTAAAAAAGTTGGACGGTTGTATCAACACACCGCAGGGTAGCAGGGATATAAAAATCAACAGGACCCCCAACATTCAACAGGTGTGAAGTCCAAACACTCGCCATGTAAAAAGGTTCTGTCTCTCTGCATTTGCGTAACGTGAGACGTTCTATACCGTTAGAACTTTCAGAGATATACGTTGCCCCGGCTGTGGTAACGACGAGGTGTAAACTTCCAGTGTCCTTATGCGTCACAACTGAAATCGTGTGTTTGGAAACTTAAAAGGAAATTTATTTACTCGTATGGCCGCATTTATTATTTTGTGTCTGATTACCCTTATTTACTTACTTGTGTGTGTGGGCTAGAGGCACGCGGTAGCGTAGTTGGTTGAGGCACTATGCTACAAGCCGGAAGGAAGCGGGTTCGAATCCCAATGAGGTTTTTTTTTTACCTAATCTTTCCAGCCGCACTATGGCACTGGGTCGATTCAGCCTCTAACAGAAATGAGTACCAGGAATCTTTCTTGGGGGTAAAAGGTGGCCGGCGCGTAATGCTGACAACCTTACCGCCATCTATGATTGTCTAGAAAATATGGGAGCCTCCACATCTCACAGTACTGTGGGCCTCCACGGTCTGTTACAGGGGATACCTTTACTTTTACTTATATGTGTGGGCTATTTCGTGACGATTCATCTAACTAGACATCACAACTTCGAACTAAGAGTAATAAATAAATTACATGAATTGGAATAATAGAGGTCCCGTCCCACATTTTCCTGGAGGGACTGAGGATATCCATGAAGAACCTTAGTCAGAGTAAAACAGACGTCTCAACCGAAATTCTGAGTACCTTCCTAAAAAATTCAAGAGCGTCACCACTATACCAGCCTCTTCTGTGCGAAACTTCGTCAGCCCAAGGAGTTCCCTCGCTCAAGTATCTAACATATGCTGAAACGTCTTCCTTGAAAACGTGATATTTATTCAATTGAGGAAGAAATCCCTTAGTTTCGCGGAACGCGAAGATTTAGTCCTGCGAAGTCTGAGGTTCTCACGGCGATGGAAAGCAAGTCAAGCGTGAAAATGGTGGTCCATATCACTGTACCCATACCATTCCTTTCGAGGTAAATATACACGGCACATTCTTCCGAAACGACAGTAATGACTATCAGACTACATGGCGTCCTGTCCTAGAAGGCAGTAATTTTAATTTAACACTGTGTTTACAAAATCTTGTAGCTGGATCCTGTCCAAAGACACAATACAAATATGTACACATACTCGTATCTCCCACCATCTATCCCTATGATGGAGCAGTTAGTTGAGGCACTATGCTACAAGTCGGAAGGCCGCGGGATCGATTCCCGCTTAGGTCAGTGCATTTTTAAATTTACCTAATCCTTCCAGCCTCACTATATCCTTGGGGGTCGACTCAGCTTCTTCCTCGGAGTGAAGTGTGGCTGGCGCTTAAGGCTGCCAACCTCACCGCCATCTTGTAAGCCAGTTGTCTAGAAAATATGGGAGCCTCGACGTCTCACAACCCTATGAGCCTACACGGCCACATACAAAGATAGATTTTATTTCAATGATGTCACCCCATCTGACCTTCCAAAATAGTCCTCTCCCTTCAAGTGTTCCGCCTAGAATACTGAATTTTTTGTTCTTGCTCTATTCATTAATGCTTTCAATTTTACAGAATCGAATGAGGGGACGGTTAGTGAGTAATGAAGTGGAAAATGAATGTGATGCTTTTGGCCTAATTCCAGGCAAGCCTGCTATCCCGTCATCTGCCTTATATGGCTAAGAAACGTCATCAAATATCTCAGTCATGATAACCGACAGCACGAATTGAGGGTTGGATGTACAGTCCCGCTACAATCAGGGTTCATGTCGAAATAATAAAATCGAACTTAATTCCACAAACTTTTCCATTATCATTAGCCATCGACGCTATCGACTCCGGATACAGATTTACTTACTTACTCATGCAGCTGAGCCCTTCTTGAGGAGAAGCCAATTCTGCAGCTACTCAGGAATTTCCCAGCATTTTATGGAACTCAAATGTTCATTACCATGTTCACAAGAGCCCTCCACTGGTCCCCATCCTGAGGCAGAACAATCCAATCCATACCATCCCTATCCTATCTCTCTAAGATCCATTTTAATATTGTCCGCCCATTGTCTGGATACCGATACAGCCGTTAAACAAGCAGCAGAAAATTACACTATTATTATTTCGTTAAGTCGCATTCAATTACAATTCAGTTTCGAAATACCATTCGTTCATGGATAACTTTACATGCTGTCTCTAGTGTTCAACACGTATCTAAAGGTACCTTAGTTAAACGGATATCAGAATGAAATGATATCCAGGGTCTTTGGGGCTTTGCTGCACTGCGAATTTGAAATTGGAGTCTAATAGTACAGGCAGTAAAAATTAATAATTCTGCAGCTCGTTCCTGTATTTTTTAATTAAATTGTTTCGCTCTCTTTCTCCTTCCATTCAATCCTCTTCTCACCCCTCCCCCTTCCGCTTTCGACCGCAACTTGCATCTCTGGGTGTCTTCTTGTTCGCAAACAGAGAATATTGCGAGCTGAGGACTGTCACGAATTTTTACAAGTACAAAATTAGATTCGTTATTTTCTTTTTAAATTGATTTCATTATCTTTTCTTCTCCCTATCTTAAGTTTCCTTGATTGAATATATGAGAAGGTTCAGGCAAAGAACGGAGAAGAAATGAATTTCTGCGTAGAATACGGTTCTCGGTTATAGATCCTCGGTCCTGGAAAAATATTGCATAGGGCAGCAACGGAAAGCTCTGTTATATGTATTATATTATGTTCTTGATGCTACTATGCTACAAGCCGGAAGGTCGCGGGTTCAAGTCCCCAATGAGGTCATTGTTTTTTTTTCAATTGACCTAATCCTTCCGGCCGCACTAGGCCTGGGGTTTACTCAGCCTCTAACAGAAATGAGTACCAGGAATTAATTAATTAAATTATTTTCCTGGGGAGTGAAGCTAGGCCGGTGCGTAAGACTGACAAGCTTACCGCCATCTTTGAGCCGGTTGCAGCGATAGCTTTACTTTTTTTTTATGTTAGAAAACAAATATATGTCACACGCGACAATGTAAGAAACACGGACTAAAACCTTGCCCCGAAGGAGAAATGAATCAGCAATTTTCATCTCATGCTTAGCCAAGGGCTATCCGGCTCTCCACTTAATCAGCCATGTCTTTCATATTGCTTGAATTTTAGGCACAAAATATAAATATTTTGACATGCTAATTCCGTTAATCTAGGGCCCATATAAGAAAGTGATAGTCAGCTTATTAAGAACTTTATAGCCTATATGGAACCAGAAGTTAGTGTACAATACCTCCACCGCCAGTTGAATACAGTCCACGCTCTCACACCCAATTTCTTTAAAATAAATTTTAATTACACTATCAGGTCTCAGAAATGGCCCTAGCTCAGCCGGCATAGCGACTGGCTACGGGCTGGAAGAACCGAGATGTCGCAGCTCAAGTCTCGGTAGGGTAAAGAATTTCCTCTTCTCCATATCGTCCAGACCGGATCTGGGGCCCATCCAGCCTCCTATCAATGGGTATCAGGGGTTCTTTCCAGGGAGTAAAGCGGCCGGGGCTTGAAGCTGATCACTCACTTCCAACAGCCGAGGTCAAGAAAAAATATGGATTCACACATCGATTCCCCCATATGGCTTCATGGAGTAGTGCCTAATTAGCTAAGCACAGGGACAAATTTACCTTCACATTTACCATTGAAAACGTATGCACTGCCTAGTTTCTGTTATCCCTTACAATGTTTCGCCTATGTCATCATGTTCTGGGATTTTAGTCATCCTAATCAGCTTTATTTTGTGTATGAGTTAAAATAATTCCGCCTATTAGCTCTCAACAGTTGACACTCAGCACATAATTATCAACAAATAAGAGAGAAAACTGTTTTCTTTTTCTTCGTGAACATAAACAACTGTTAGGTCTTAAGGCCTGTTTCTTTAAACCTCAAGTTTTTCTTGAGCTTCCCACTTTTCCTGGATATTTCAGCATCGCGCCATCCCCGGGGTTGATACTGAAAATCTATTTTGAGTAAGTGGCTTCTGTCAGTTCTTTCCAGATGGTCTATCCAGCTCCTTTGTTAGGCTGTTCACTTTTAACTAGTATTTTTCTGGCGGTCCAACCTTGTAAAGCCTAATAATGGTTTCAGGAATCTCAGTTGTGCAGCTTTCAGTTTTTAGGTGTCTCTCCCGTTTATAATCCAGATTTCACTGCCATATCACAAAGCCGCTTTAGAAGTGATGTTATGTATGAGTAATTTTGACAACGGTTTTTAAAATTAAATTAAATACAAAAGGATAATCTTGGAATGGAGAGAACACAATCAGAAAATGTATATTTTATTTTCTTCTCTTCCTTCAACTAGCTCTGATCAGGTTCTCTGGCCTGTTCCGATTAAGAAGTTTATGAAATTATGAATATTTTAGACAATTGGTAGGATGCTCCGTCCAACTTGCGGTCAGTGTGTTAATGAATTTGTAGTGTTAGGGTGATTAAATTATGATTCACAATACGCAGATTAAAACAAAACATCTACATGGCGTCACATCCCAGAATTCGGCGTTCTTCATAGTCAGCGCCGTGAAAACCTCAGATCTTACAATATTAAAATGGATCTAAAGATACTGGACTGTGAGGATAGGAACTTAGTTCAGGATTTTATCCAGTTGGGATTTAATATTTGCGGTACCAAAACTTCGAACTCTGCTGCAAGAAAACCAATTCGCTGCGATGCAAAAAGGGAAACATTTGTCTCCCCTTTAAACGCAAATATGTGGTCCAGTAAATTTTGCTGTGCTGATTCTAAATCTGGGCTAGAAAAATCTTGAATGTACGTGTATAAGGGGTGGGCCTTCTCGGCTCTTGCACCGCGACCTACAGTGATCTACTGTGCTTTAGAAAAATCTTACACCAGCCACTTTTAAGATACAACATGCCTAATAAGTTGTTTTTTTTTGCACATTATCCATCGTCCTGTTTTTATGTAAACAATATTTCGGAGACTCAACTCTGCTTCCGTTCTCAGGGAGAAAGCCTACTCAGTTGGATCCAATCGATGGTGCTCTATGATGGCTTACCGGATATGACGTGCACGATATAACAGTATCCTGACCAATGGCTAAATTTTATTGGCGTCACATAAACCATCTTCTGCATGCTTAATGTTATCCAAACCGACACTTTGTGACATGTTACATATTACCTCATTTTGAAAATAAACCAGAAATGTAGTTTTCTGAAGGAAATTAAGCATTAGAGAATATTTTTTTAAAAAATTTCTTAACCAGGCATAAAAGTACCCTGATATAACTAAACTTTATACTAAAAAGATAATTAATATTGTATATGGGTACTACTCTAATTAATAAGCAGTTAGGTGGTGGAGTATGAATACTTAGGCCTAATACGTAATTTTCTTGCGTACATATGTTTCATAATAAGCATTACATCAGGCCAAAGCACAAAGAACGCGAGTTATATATATAATGATGTTCTATAATGGCCGGATATTGAGTACATGAAGAAGCCAAGTCTCATAGTATTGATATTTCATCAAGTGTTTTCCTCTAGTTAGAACGAAGCTGGACGTTGAAGCATGTATGTCACTCTTCCACTATACCTAGTTATTGCTGAAAGAGGATGAATTATTTATGAATAATAAAATAAGCACTTCAAATTGGAAAAGAGGAGGGGTTGCTGCACAATTTTCCAGCAGTCGTTGAATCTTCAAAAAGAGATCGGGGGACCTTCATAATAATAATAATAAAAAATGGTTAAAATTGGAACTGAGGGCGTGATTTTGGCATGTCGCTGTTTAATTAGGAGAAATGAAATGAAAGACTTGGAGGAATGGGGGGGGGCGAAGAAGAAGAAGAAGAAGAAGAAGAAGAAGAAGAAGAAGAAGAGGTTGGCTATAGAATTAGAGCAGTCACAGTAGATGAAGCACAGCTCTTCCAAGACCTCGCGGACTGGCGGTACAAATACGAAACTCAGAATTATAACAACAAATTATATTTATTATTTAATATTTGTATTAAAAATGTTATCTATTTTGTTTTCCTTTCTGATGCAAATGGCTCGTCAGTGAAAACAGATTAAATTTTTGCTGTGGTAAAATAAACTCAAATTGAAGAAAACACATTTATTTTATGAATGCAATTGTTACTTCGGGACAAATACTAGATGAAAGTACATATAGAGGGTCATCTGGACACTTAAAATATTGGATTATACGTTTCATTAATTTAATATTCAATCTTGTAATTCATTTTCAAACTTCAGTGTCTATTAATTAGACAAATCATAACTCTTCATTAATTTTACTTCATCACTATAATCGGTTCGAAAATGTTTGTCCAACATTTTCTTCCGTGTTGAATGAAATAAATATTGGATGGTTGTATTTATTTATCCCTTTGCATAATTCGTTGTGTTACAAGTTTAACAAAAATTTAGAATATATAAGAAGGGAGAATAAGCCTTGAATTGCCTGCTATAAAACTATCCCCGTAAGAGGCCGTGAAGGCCCACAGGTTTGTGAGACGTCGAGGCTCCCATATTTTCTCTAGACATCCGGCTCACAGATGGCGGTAAGGTTGTTATCCTTACGCGCCGGCTGCCCATTACCCCCCAGGAAGATTCCTGGTACTCATTTCTGTTAGAGGCTGAGTCGACCCCCGCGCCATAGTGCTGCTGGAAAGATTACGTAAATTACAAAAAACCACTTCATCGATACCCGAACCCACGTTGTAGCCGAGTACCTCAACCAACTAGGCTACGCATGCCCCCCTTGAATTACCTGTAATACCAAAAATTTTACATGTTTTTCTTTTACAGTGAATCATGCAATCCGTATTAAAAACAGGTCACACCTTGCTCACCAACGGCTTACTAATGATTTACGTGTATCAAGAGACCGCACGAGAACTCGGAAACTACTGTGATTTTCAACTAATTTGTTATGAATTTAATTACTTAAATTTTCGAAACTCATTCAAGTAATGAGTAATTACGTTGCTACTGACCCGCAACGAAATAAGCTCCACCTTAAGAACAGAATCCAGCCGGTTAATGTGAGACTTACGGTTGTGAATGTTAAAAGATTTCGTTCTAGAATGTGGCAGCATATAGTTTTGTAGATAGATATCAAGGTTTCGGTAGAACTTACAGCCTCCATCTTCAGTGTAGAAGACGGAGACAGCTGGTTTCTCCAAAGTGTTAATGCCTACCTTTCACAGTACATGGAGTCACACTCCGGAAGGCCCTGTTAATATTCATGAAAATTTCCTTTCTTTTTTTCTGAACACAGAACTCACAAACATGCTTTGTCACAGAAATGAGGAGTTTCTGAAAGTTTAACAAACGAGATACATTGCCACAATTATGTTGTGAAGACTCGAAACTACAGTTAATTCATCCGGAAATCGAACCGGGTATTAACGTTCTCAGTTACGGCGCCATTTCAGATGTAACAAATCTGGCAACATTCGAAGAATGAAGTAAATAATATTGTCATGTGTCCGGGGTTCTGTGACCAATAATACCGGGTTCTGGATGGGTTGATTCGATTTATTGACGCCTTCTTTACAGCAACTGTTAATTAAAACAAATTACAACAGCTCAAATCAATTATTGCCTAAGACTCGCTCCATTCCTTACTGGACTGTGACTCTCTTCCCTTCTATCGTGATTGAGTTTGTTTTGATTTACCACTCACTCACTTGTGATTCATGAATGACTTACGAATCACTAAGTATGAATGAATAACGAAGAATGAATGCGTTCTTATCTGCACGGCCGTTTTTATATTCTAGCGGTACTTACTTACTTACTCATGGAGCTGAGCCCTTCTGGAGGAACCGCCAATTCTGCAGCTATTCAAGAATATCCCAGCATATTATGGAACCCAAAGGTTCATTACAGTGTTCACAAGAGCGTTACACTGGTCCCGATCCTGAGACAGATCAATCCAGTCCATACCATCCCATCCTATCTCTCCAAGATCCATTTTAATATTGTCCACCCACCTACGCCTTGGTCTTCCCAGTGGTCTCTTTCCTTCTGGCTCTCCCACCAATATCCTATATGCATTCCTCGTCTCTCCCATTCTTCCTACTATATTCTAGCGGTAACCATAAAAAAATGGTTTCTTGTCCTTTGATGCCGAAACGCCTTCGGTTCAAAGTCGGTCTCCAGGAATCCACATCTCCATAACGACGTGTGTTGATTTCGCAGCAACGGTATAGTTTTCAAGAGTTGAAGACTTCCGGTTTTGTCCAAGAATTATACTTCCGCGGTAACGTGTTTACCAGTTCATTTCCTAGAAACCTCTACATGTCACAATATTAAGAAGTGCAGAAACCGCAAGGCATTTCATACACTAAATTTCATGGAGAAACGACACATGAGCGGCAGAACCGATGAGACTTTACATTATATTACCACTTGCACATTTTATTAAACTGTTTATAAGTTTTGCTCCCATATATAGTGCATGCGCTATCTTTAGACGAAATAATGAAATCACCAGGTGATAGCTGTAGGCCGTATTGCAGGGTTTTCAATTTATGACGGTGTGATTCTGCTTAAAAGGGAGCTGCTCTGCTGGCTGGATCGAGTACTTCGACGGGATCATGAAATTAACACAACAACCTATACTGAAATCTATATATATCAAGATTTACATATTTCTGTTATTTGAAAAATATGATTTTTATGCGCCTAAGTTCAGTAATCTCAAATAATCATTATTAACAATTTCATACAATCACTCAGTCCCCGTGACTACGTTCAAAATATTCTGCCCTCAATTTCAGCATTAATATTCCAATCATAATTTCACGCTGTACGTACGAAACGATAGCGGCTTCTTTTGAATAAAATTAAGGTTTACTCAATTACCTTCAGAGACAAAATTTCCGTCATTTTCATCGTACCCAAATTGCTCTTCTTTCGCTCCATGACCTCCAATCATCTCTCCCTCTCTCTAGTTCTACAGCCCTTTGGACCTTGGCAGATTTTTCGGTTTCTTAGTTCGTACAAAGTCTGTAGTACTCTTGGGCGGGAAATTAGCCCGTCGCAAGGAAGCTATCTACACATAGAATAAGACAAACACAGTAGAAACGTACACAGACATCAATGCCTCCAGTGGGATTCGAACCCACGACCCCAGTGTTCGAGCCAGAGAAGATGGTTCATGCCTTAAACAGCGCGGCTACGTTAATCGGCCGTTCAATCGCCTATCATATATAAAAATATTATTTTTATTCTTTTATCAGTGATATGTCGGGTCACAAATGAATAAGAAGTAATGTTGGAAGGAAAATTATCATGGGTAAAATTAGAAATAAAATCCACCATGAATCTGGAATCCAAGCCTTCGAGATGAGAAATCAGTTCTACTTGATCTGTGGCACGGTCTACCTATCATACATAAATTCCTAATATTCAAAGTACCAATTACTGTCATGCCTTTCAAATGTCAGTCACTCGTAGGTCGATCTAAAATCCATCCAGTTCCGAGGCCTTCGTAAGAGTTCCGTATCACAGAATAGATTACGTTGAAGTTGTTGGGGGCCCGGTTCGGAACGAAGCTGCAATACTATTACTGCACCTGAAACATTCATTGGCTGCCGCCGTCCGATTGGTGCTGATACAGTCACGTGTATACTTTTCTAAGAACTCTCTGGTGATACTGGCGGTTCAAAATTCTGTAGTTTCCGGATGGTAGGCCTAAGGTTGCTGTGCTTCTATGAAGAGGTTTCATCATCATCATCATCGTCAATGTTGCAATTATTGCAAATTTGTTGACGTATTTATTGTTGTTTATAATTAGAATTATCAAGTCAAGGAGGATGAGGTGGGCAGGTTATGTAGTACGAATGAGGGCGACGAGGAATGCGTATAGGATATTGGTGGGAAAGGTAGAAGGAAAGAGGCCACAGGGAAGACCAAGGCGTAGGTGGGTGGACAATATTAGAATGGATCTTAGAGAGATATGATGGGATGGTATGGATTGGATAGATCTGGCTCAGGATAGGGACCAGTGGAGGGCTCTTGTGAACACGGTAATGAACCTTCGGGTTCCATAAAATTCTGGGAAATTCTTGAGTAGCTGCAGAATTGGCGGCTCCTCCAGAAGGGCTCAACTCCATGAGTAAGTAAGTAAGTATTTACTGTTGTTATTCTCAGTAGTATTATAACATATCATATTCTATAAATATTTCACACGTACATGCATCTGGCTAACCCTTTGAAGCCTGTAGATCACTTTATGTATATTTAAAAACTCATTCCTAACTCGCAGAAAGCAAAATGCACCTAGAAAGATTTACTTGAATTGTTATTATTACTAATTATTTTAGAATTTATAAATAACGCATATTAATAACTAGAAAAGGTAGTAGTTAGATACATGGTTTGACGATGGCAGAAACGAAGGTCAGTGTCAGGCAATCCTATTGCTTCTGACATGAGAACGNATTGCAGCCGCGGCGCGCACTTGATTGTACGCACTGTATTTTCTCTCTGCATAATGGGTGGCGTGATTGTATTCATTGATTCTTTATTGTCGCAATTATATATTTTATCTCCTTTTGTTTTGTTTGTGTGTATATTTTTCGTTTCCTTAATTTGCTCTTACTTACTTTATAACTGACCTTCGGGATATTGACTAAATACGTAAATAAATAAATAATTGAAATGAATTGCTGTTACTCAGAAACAAATTCAGTCACTGCGAAATATCATTCACCTAAAATGAATTTCTGCTGCCTTTACCATACAATTCAGTAGATGGTAAGAATTTTCTTTCTGTGACCATACAAGGAAGTGGCGACAGAAGGAATCTTCAGTTGATAATTCTATTTCAAGGGGAAAGAAGTGTACAAGGAAAGTACGGATATTCAAGTTTTTTTTGAGGCAGTAATTTATTTTATTACTTGTGAGCTGCCCTTTCTGTTCCATCCGCTTCTCTCTCTCTATATTTATTTCCTCCTACTTTTATTCTTTCCACCCTCTGATTCTCCATCCTCACTTTTTTCCATTTTTCGTTATTTTTAAAAGCTTCGTGCCATTAAGTTCAAGACTTCATCTTCAGTCTCGAGGCCAAAATTATTTTTCCCTCTTCTTCACTCACCCATATTTCACCCCTTCCTTGCGGACATTTCTCCGCCCCTTTTTCTCATTATAACCCCTTCATTTCTTTTCTAAAATAACACCCTTTTCCAATTTTTCACCCAGCCATTTTCCCTGCTTCTGTATTATCAATTTTTAAACCTTTCAAGCAGATGTTTGTGTTCCCATGCTGGAAGAATGTAAGAAACATATAACATAATGCGACACGCTCAAAACATTCTACGCTTTTTATACTTATTCTACTTACTTTTGTTTTTTATTGTTTAACGATTGCCATGTATGTATTCATAAGAAATATTCTTCTGCTAAAGCATTCCCATGGTAAAGAACAATTTTTTATTCCTTAAAAGCCAATAAGGCCAAGTGTTTTAACTGTAACGATAGGAAGCTACCCATCTCCTCGACACAAATCCAGAACCGAAGACAACTCATTTTAAGAGTTACTTAGCGCGTAGCACAGAAAGTGTTAATTCCAGAATTTCCTCCCTCTTATCACAAGCATAGCGTGCACGTCCCGAGCGATTCAGTTGTCCCTCAAGGACTACAATCTATAAAAGTGGATAAAAGTGAAATAAGTACATTTTGAACCAGGTATGATGAAGAGAAACGCAACCATTTTTTGTTAAAATTCCAATGGGCGTTATGTAGTTTCATTAAAAAATCTAAATTGAATCCGAAAAGTTCGAGAAAAATAAATGTTTTTGCCTCTATATTTACTTAAACTATGACAACACAAACATTACAGTAACTACTGCGTGGAAGATGTCCTTTTGGTCAAGACAAATGTTGCCTCCGCAAAAGTCCTTGAATAGGCAGCCTTACGAAGTAAAGTCAGCTGAATCAAAGAAACGTCCAATATTGCGAGTTTGGTTCCTATCGTAAGTTAAGAATATAATCTACTAATTTTCTAGTGATGATGTAATGAGATACGTCACTCTTTGATGATGACTCAACCTCAAAGATTTGTCTGAAAGGGTATATGAACTAACTGTTGCTTTGCACCGAATCCTAAGGAAGTCATGTATGTCAGTCTGGCCGTCCGCCAATATGTTTCTCTTCCTAATGTCCTCTGGAAATTATCATGAAATTCGGCATATGCAGTAGGACGAGTTGTCCGTATTTACCCAAAACAGTTCCTGTTTTTCATGTATCTCAAAATGGAAAGTTGTCAGATTTTTCTGCTAGGTAAAATGAAATAAAAAAATTTGAATTTTGACACAAATAGGCTGCATGCTTTTCCTTTTCGATACGGTATATACTTACAAATTCTATGGAGCCGAGGACCTCTTCAGAAGCCAACAGCTGCTAGGCAACTCAAGAAATTCCAAACACTTTATTCAACCTGAACTTTCATTGTCATATTCACAAGAGTCCGTCACTGTTCCCTATCCCAAGCCAGATTAATTCAGTCCATACGACTCCATCCTATTTCTCAAAGATAAATTTTAATAGCATCCTCAAACCTGCCTCTAGGTCTTCCCAGCAGTCCCGTTATTTCCCCACTAAAGCCATGCAGGCATTTCGTTTCACAACAATGCGTGCTGCATGTCCTGCCTATCCCATCCTACTTGACTTAATCATTCTGCTTGCATCTGGCGAAGAGTACAATTTATGAAGCTTTCTATTATTCAATTTTCTCCAGCCTCCTAATACTTCATATTTGTTGGGTTCAAGGTTCTCCTAAACACAGTTCTCAAACACCCTCGAGTGAAATAATCTGTCTTATGAAGCATGTTAGGGGTGCTGATTAACTTTGTTAACAACTGGATTCCTGCCTCTATGTAACGTAAAGTTTAAGGAATAGTATCACAGCCCTGCACGTGCCACACCAATCTTCATTAAATTTCGCCACTGAATGGAAATGAGTGGTTACCTTCACCCCGGCCGCTTTACCACTGGGGAGAAAATCTCGGAACCCACTGGGTCGGGCCCAGAGCAGGTAGTGACGAGAGGAGGAAGGGAAAATCGCGGTCTTCCTTCAGAACTGGAACTCCATGTGTTATCTAGACTTTTATCTGAAGTAAATAAACATCAAGACCAGCGAAGGAACGTCACAAATGCGTTTGGAAAAGCTGCAGGTCCACCTCTCTACTCTTACGATTCCTATACAAGACTTTTAAATCTAAAGGGGAAAAGTTTCGAAATTGAAAATTCGAAAATATGTGTTATATTTCACAGCTTTTGGTGTCTGTCGGCGTTATATTTCATCTGCATAATAATATCTGAAGTCGCTATGGAATTTTATACAATTTTTACGAAGGATACATAAAATTTACCACAATTTTATAAGTGACTTAGCTCACTTCCATCGTACACGGTAACGAACAAATGTTGTAGGCGGGAATAAGTGAGATGTTTCCTTCTGTTACTGACGTCATAAAAATATATCGAGGTACACTCAAGTTACATAGTTTTATACGGCTAGCAACCCTACACACCTCTTCAACTTAAGGCTTAATACTGACTCGCAAATATTCATTTGACGCACTCGAAAGGCTATTCCTGCTAAAGGACTTCTGTTAAGGCTGGGGCCACATGAGCACATAAAATGCGTCCGTTGTAACGACCATACTTTATGACGGACGTTGCTGAGGACACCACACAGTTATACAATGCGGTGCGTAGTGTTTGTCTGCAATGGAGCCAGAAGAAAGCGTAGCATTCGCCTCTCTTGTTTATTTCTATAACGGACGTCACGACGTTCGTTACAACGGACATATTTTGTGTGCTTGTGTGGCCCCAGCCTTAAGGTAATGAAGGTAGGAACCCACCTGTTAATAAAATACCACGAAAATGGGTCATCACCTCCTATCCAAAGAGTTCTTAGGGCATTTTACCTGTGATTAATGCGGCTGTAGGGTTAAACCGAGATAATGTAGTAACCTCAGTTGCACTATAAAACTTCATAGAAAGGCATACTTTAATTTTTATCTCTTATATTACTATCTTAGCCGAGATAACTGAGTAAATTGACTGTATATACGATTAGATTCATGGCAAGAATAAGGATTTTTCTTTTGCGCATCCAGCCTTATTCAGTGACCATCGGTGATGAAGCTGTCGGAGCATTGAAATGACTTCTAGTTCCCTAAGGTACCGATGTTAAGATTGTCAACAATAGTATCCATATTTACCTGTAGCACTACGTCTACACAGCGAGAAAATGGATCAGTTTTAACTCTTTCACATTAGTCTCCGAGAAGGATGTCTCCTCTACCGTGATTCGGGTCCTGGAATGTTCAAGGATTCTTCTCTCTGTGTCCTACATAGCCTTGTATCGAATGAGTGCAGAAGTTCAAACGACGCGGCGTCAAGCTTACCACTCACATTAATCTGATGCTTCTAAGGCGTGACACACGACAACAATATTTTCTATATTAGCATCTTTGAACGCGTTTGTCGTCTTGTGTCACTGTTACACCAGGACAGAGGCGGAGGGCCCAGAAACGTGGAAACGAATCGGAAAATGTCAGTTGAGAAGAAGCGATGCGGGGACAAAACTGTGGAAAATGTCGCAATGAATGACGTTTCAGTTTTATTTCTGTTCTGTCTGATACTAATTTCAAATGAATTATTCTGTATCTTCCTGTTATCGCTTCTGTGCTAATGTCAGTCAGTCACAAACAGTTTCGTTTTTACTATTTTTATTGAGTTCTGCTTTATGATCATGTGTTCCGCAGTAATGGTTCGATATTTCAATTCCTCCGTCACTTATTTCATAGTTTCATTTTATGAAATTTCAGCAGACATTCGAATAAAAGCGAATTTTCACGATATGGAACCGAACAAAAATGAGCTACAAAAACTGCATTTTACCTGCTGTCACCTCTGAGCATGGAAGGATAATACTAAAACATGCATAAAATGAACTAATGTACAATTCTGTGTTCCATTTAATGGGGGGAGGAAAGTAGATAAAGAATACGTGAGAAAAAACTGCTGAATAAAATATCTTGAGCTACATTAGAAACAACAGACGAACAGGGAGAACAATTAAACAAATAGTGAAACTTTAGAGTTTGTATATTTTAGTAACGACGACTGATAAAGAAAAAAAAAGAGTAAAGTTGTGCTTATACTTAATTAATTAAGCATTACACCACAAAGATGTATGGAGGGAGCGGAACGCACGACACGAAACAAGAAACATACAGTAGAATTTTGAAGGAAGCAGTAATAATCTTATATAACACACAAATACAGATAATACTAAAAATATTTTAAGGTGAATAGGATATGAAGGTCTGATATGGAGTTCGTGACTCGGGATAAATTATCTGTGGCGAGATTTTGTGATCATGAAGATGATCAATCTGTTGATGATGAAAAATTAGGTTCTGAAAAGTCAGACATTTTCTTCTAATATGTGATGTTCTTACAGCGGTGCTTATGAAGAGTTGTATATGCTGTCCGTTGAAAGTCAACCGACGTCTCGGAGGAACATATCGCCTCCATCTTCAGTGTCGAAGAATAGGCCAAGCAAGGAATCAGTGTGAAAAACGTGGCAAGCGGAGGCAGTAAGCTTTCTACCCTGAAGATGAAGATGATATGTTACTCTGAAACGTCGGTTAACCTTCAGCGGAATACACGGCGTTATATCCCACAAGATGCAGCTCTTTAGATAGTTTTTGCTATAAATTTCTGTGCACTAAAATTCTGTCAGCATTTGTATTGTTTCTTGAGTGAAATGTTAAATATTTAAAGCACACTAATTACAAAATTTAGCACGAACTGTAACAGCCAGGAACTCACCGCATTGCACACACAATGCTTCTATGTGCTTCGTGATTTTCTCAGGATAAGTGTCGATTATTTCTGTAAATAATATTAATCGCTTCATCTTTCAAATGGAAACAATAGGCGTTTTCCGTGAGGTAAGAAATTATTTTTTTAAAATAATATGTAAACACATATTATGGTTCTAAAATTCTTCATTAAAATAAACAAGACAATAGACACACTTTTCTTCCGACGTCCAAATAAGCGTGAAGAAGAATTAAGATTATTCAAATATTCATTTCGTTGGCCAAGAAAAATTAAGTACCTTTGATTTTCATTTGATTGGAAACACTTCTGGAATAAATATATTTGCCAACATGATATTAGAAAGAATTTCAAGGCTGTGTACCCTCCTCAGAAACCAAAGCAACATCTCGCCCGTCACAAAATTTCAGCTATACGTGACATGCAATGAACTAGTCAGCTGTGATGTCTGTGTGTAACCTTAGTTACACAAATCCAAATTCACAGAACTCCAAATGACACAAAATATATGCTTAACGACGACTGTACGTGTAAAATATCCCGGAACAACAAATGTCAACTTCTTCTCAACTGTTAAACTGGATGGGTACGTCCCGCTTATAGCCACAAATGTGTATGAAAATTAACTTCCACTCCCAATGAGTTAATAAGACAGATGTATACAGAAACCCTCGATAGAAACAATGTTGAGATGAACAAGAAATCACAGGATATGTGCAATGAAACGAGGAGATAAGTCACAGAGTGCTCAAGAAGGCAAAGGAACATGACGATGTGAAAAAGAAAGGAACAAATGGAAAAGAATAGGAGAGAAAAGATAAACACATAAATAAACTAAATAAAATGAAGACAAACTCTGTATTTATAGGCCTATTAACATGATTTGGTACGATAATGAAAGCCACCACAACGACACAAATAATTAATAACACAATTCGCATCTTCTGATTGCCGGAAAACCATGGCAAGCCATTAATGCTGCACCTAGTATCGATGCCTCACTGCAATTGTACCGATAACTGCTGCTAATATGCAAACAACTGCCACTGACTCTCTTACGGCTTCCAAGGATTCAATTAATTTGAAAATCTCTTCTAAGTTGTATGACCCGTCATTAACTCAGTCAAATACATAGTCATCGAGTCAGTTCAATGAAATAAGTGTTGAATATCGATTATGATTTTTACAACTCTCGAGGGCCATTCGACTTTCATCTCGGATCACGAAGAGACAGCATACAGTGTTAACCCTGTGTACTTAAGTGTCAGGTCCAAGAGTTTTGCTTCTGAGTTTCTGGTGACGTCGCCGGAAACAGCTAAGGATGGTGAATTGGGAAGGAGTAACAATTTACCTCTCTCGTCGCACAGTAAACTTATATGTATCCTTTTCTTGATCTAACTGAATTTGTTAATTCAAATGAGGCCGATAATTGAAGAAATCAGTCTTCTGGGATTTGGCACAGTGTATACCGGTATACCGGTTCTCCCGGTCTCTTCGCTTGCGGATTTCTTACATTTTTCCTTCTACAATGAAGATGGAGGCGATATGTTCCTCCGAAACGTCGGTTAACACCACATATACACGGTGAAAAATCCCAGAAGACTGCTTTCTTCATAGTCACCGCCGTGAAAGCCTCAAATCTTACAAAGAAGATAACTGTTTCACAAATAATTTCAGATACGAGTGTAACGTTACACATGTCGGATTCATATTTATCCCCATAAATTTTAATATAATTTAATTTACAAGAATATCTTTTCATATTTTAAGAGTGTAGAAGCCAATATATCTCATTAGAGGCACTAATAGTAACATTATGGTTCAGAAACTGACAATGGTCCAGTTAGCTGAGAAAATACCTGCCTTATATACAGCCCGAAGGATTATTAGGGAGCCCACAAGGGCCAGGCACAGAGGTTTATTCTGGATTTAGTCCACTCTAGCACATAATATTTATTTAAAATCCGTTTCAATATTGTCCTCTCAACTACGTCTAGATCTCTCAGATGTCTTGCTTTCAGATTTTATGGCCAACTTGTTACCTATTTATTACCATTTCTATTCGTAATATAGGCCGATCACGGTAGCTGAGTGGTCTAAGGCATGTACTGTTTTCGCTCACTTGGAAACCGGGATCGTGGGTTCGAATCCCACTCAGGGCATGGATGTTTAGTTTGTGCGTGTGTACAGGCAGAGGCCTTGCTAGAAGCTGATCACCCGCCCAAGGAGTCCTACCGAATGTGTAAGATCTAGAAAAACCGAAGTGAACGGAGAAGTTCATGGAGGTAGGCCTAGGCCCACTGGGTGCTGTAGTGCCAAGGGGGGGGGGGAAATTCATACTATAAGTTCCGCTTCCATGCTCATCTCAATTTGATCAGCTAAATAATACAACTGCTTGGTGATGAATAATTTATAAATTATGGAGCTCCTCATTATATAATCTTCCTTCTCTTTGAGAAATAAATTAAGCGATAAATAAGTGTATAGTATGTAACAGTCCGACATTGCGTTGTCGCGCTACTCAGAGCTTGTACTAGAATCTTTGGCTTTCAAATGGATAGTACAACCCCTTCTTTTTCGTTCTTTTCTTGGGCGTCCTGGGCCACTGAAAACTTCTCCTCATACGGAGAGACAATGGAAACAAAGCTACTTTATAATATCGCGCTAAAATACGAGTCAGGATAGGTCATTCCCAGACAATTAAAAAATTCTAGCCACTTTACTCTTTGTGGAAACGAAAATTAATGTGAAATAGTGGGGAAGATTGAATAAGAATGGCACAGGATAAAAGTTGTATAAAAATTAATGCATGACACTATTCAAAGGAGGGAGCTTTCTTTAGTTTTCGTGAGGCTGTAAGTTCAGCCAAGCCCGAGATACTGCTACGGGATCTCGAACTCGCCGCTTTGAATGATCGTCCCAATGCAAGCTATTCTATTGTATTCCTTACACCTTCGTTCCCTTTAAGACGAAATGTCAAAAACATATTTTTTACAAAATGTTTTGTGAATGTGCAAAATTAAAGTAGGCCTATTTGGGAAACCGAGTAATGAATCAAAATAAAATTCAAGAAGAAACTAGACGTAGAATAAGTACAGGAAACACATCGAAGTATTCAGCGAAAAATGTTTTATATTACTGTCAACTTTCAAAAGCTCGCAGATTTAGACAGTATAGTCTGGACATAGGCAAGAGGACAGCAAAAAACTGATCTTAGAGATACAGGATGGTATGCATGGACAAGATTCATCTGGTTCAGGTTATTGTCCAGTGGCGGGCCATTTGAACCAGAAGATGAACCTTTGAGTTTCATAACATGGTGGGAAATTATGGAGTAGCTTAGAGACTGTTGATTTCTGAAGAAGGACCCGTATCCATGAGTTAGTTAGTTCGTTATATCAATTGTTTTTTCGATGAGTTGTTTTAGAGAAAAATGTTTAATTTGAGCTTCATGTAGGCATAATACTGGTCAGACCCAGTAGGTGTTTCATTCCGCTGACAAATTTTACTCTTACCCTACACTAAATTTCACTGTAATTCGTTGAACAGTTTCGAAGATGATATGCGCGGACAGAAGATACAAGGTTTCCTTAATATATGAGTTAAGTACGTGTTAGCTATTTGAGCATAAACAGTAAAATTGTAAATTTCTCTACTGGTATTTCCAAACTAATATTTTGTACGCAATAACATGGAGAATCACAAGCAAAATTACAGTTTCATATATTTTAATTTTTACTTTTCCGGACAGCAGGCGTGAAGACAAAATGTTGTGAACTGGTAGATAACAAGCACTACCCGAGTTTAATATGTCTTTAATTTCCCCTTGAATCAAATTTTAATTTGTTACTATCGTTCCCAGTTATCTGAACTGTGCCACATTTTTCAACGGTTCTTTTAGCTACCTGTATATTATGAATTTGCCGGTCACGGTAGCCGAGCGGTCTAAGGCATGCACTGTCTTTGCTCGCTCGGAAGTGGGGATCGTGGGTTCGAATCCCACTCAGGGCATGGATGTTTGTGTGCGTTTTTCTGTGTTTGTCTACAGGTAGAGGCCTTGCGACGAGCTGATCACTCGCCCAAGGAGTCCTACCGTATGTCTAAGATCTAGTAAACCGAAGTGAAACGGAGGGTTTCATGGAGGTAGGCCTATGCCCCAATGAGGGCTGTAGCGCCAATGGAAAAAAAAAAAGATCATCAATTTACCCTGAATTCTAGTGATGAGACATCAACATATACTTAGTTTTCTGTAAGGCTGCGCCATAGCTCAAGCGGTTAGTCGCTGGCTTCCCACCGCGGTAGCCCGGGTTCAATCCCGGGTGTGGTCAGGTTGGATTTGTGGTGGACAAAGTGGCGCTGGGGCAGGTTTTCTCCGAGTATTTCGGTTTCCCCTGACAATCTTCATTCCACCCTCACCTATCATCTGGGGCTGGTACAATAGGCCAGAAGTGGCCGCAGTACAAGGGACTTAGTCTCACCCCACTAGCATTAAAAAAATAATAGTTTTCTGTATATGTCCTTCGAAGCCTGAAATTTATCTAAATAATATTTAACAATCCAGTCCTTAATATCCATAAAACTAAATGCATCTCAATTTTAAAGATCTAGCAGTATATACTGTTCAGAAAAATAATCTCTGTTTATTAAGAGAATATTGCGAAATATATAAGAATATATATGGCAAGATGCAAATCTCTACGATGATAAAGTATGGGGCAAATGAAGTAACCCGTCTATTTTTAAAGTTAATGTAAACTACAGATTTCAATACAGAACACAGATATATTACGAATCATTCTTGATGTAAAGTAGGTCGTGTAGAAAATGTAAAAAAAGTAATTAATATATCAGTGTAATCTTTCCCTAGGATTTCATATTTGGTACAGCTCATAAATCAGGGTTCTAATGATATCCTGATAAAATCTGGTGATATTTAGGAGATTTAATCATACAATTTAGATTCAAGTTTGACACGGGCAGCGTCAGTGTCTGTGGAGCGCAAAGATTTGTCAGTTGGATTAGGGAATATATTCCAGCAACTTTTGGAGTTTTTTTGCAATTTCTCTCTTAAAAATTATACACGAACCTAAGGGACATTTCGTACAGGTGAGTAAATAAGTGGTTAGAGCAATATATTCAAGAAAGCTTCAGAAGAAGTAAAAATATTTCAATCAATTTTACGAACTCGTATTGTACTTGCTGACATGCTACTGTCTCCAACCTACACATAGGACAGTACAGATGATTATAGATTCTTGAGACAGGAGAATGTTTTATCTTCTTTAGGCACTTGATCGATCAGTTTGGAAAGCTATTTAATCAGGCTGTCTTACGTGAAGGTGACATGCTTTGAAAAGTACTTTATTGTATTGTAATTTTCTATGTTGAAAGGTTAAAAATTATGGATATATTAAAATTAATCCAATCGATACTTTGTATATTTTCTCCGCTCCCTCTCTGCAGACACGTTATAAATCTTAATGACTTGTTTATCATTTGGCTGTCATCTCTCGCGTAACATGAACTTTATATAAAATTAGAATAAAATATAAAATATTATACAAATAGGCCTACATTATGAAGATTTCGGGTTTTCACGACCGTGAATATTCACGTAATTGTCACATGAATGACACCGTGTAGTGTGGTAGATGGACATTAATGGTTGGGAGGAATGTTTAGGGAAAGACAGAGGCTGAATATTCCTCCCAAATATTGGCACCCACCGATCAACCTACGAGATACCTAAAGTTTTAAGACAACAATATGAGAGAGAGATGGAAAGCGAGAGAGAGCACAGTAGGAGTGTAAGGCCGCGCCATAACTCAAGTGGTTAGTGGCTAGCTTCCCACCGCGGCGGCCCGGGTCCAATCCCGGGTCTGGTTAAGTGGGATTTGTGGTGGACAAAGTGGCTCTGGAGCAGGTTTTCTTCGAGTACTTCGGTTTCCCCTGCTAATCTTCATTCCACCAAATTCTCCATCATCATAATCACCTGGGGCAGGCTGTAGATGAAAGTGAAAAGTCCCGGGGAAAGAGAGACAGTTTATTGTGGGCACGGAGAGAGAACACCGTTTCTCATAAGGTTCCCTGACTTCGTTTCAGCGTCCTTCTGAAAAGACCAGAGTGGAAGTGAAGATGTTAAGATGGCCATAAGAAATGGCTTGAGGTAGGGGCTGCGGAAATTTATTATGAATTTTTTTTAATTCATTTATTGGGGGGTGGAGTCCAGCTGGGTCCACTCGGCACGTCGGCCACTGATCGGCCTATTGTACCTCCACCGGGTGATTATGATGATGGAAAATTTGGTGGAATGAAGATTGGCAGGGGAAACCGAAGTACTCGGAGAGAACCCGCCCCAGCGCCACTTTATCTACCACAAATCCCACTTGACCAGACCCGGGATCGAACCCGGGTCGTCGCGGTCTGAAGCCAGCGACTAACCGCTTGTGCTATGGCGCGGCCTTTTATTTTTAATTAGTGTTGAGGCATAATTTGGAAAACAATTTTAATATCTTTGAGAGTGTGGAGCTCAATTCTGATGAATTTAAGAAGAGAGGCTGCATGAGAAGCATGAATAGCAACTTGCAACTTGCAACTTGGAAACGAACTCAGCAGTTGCTTAAAGAAGGAGAAAAGCCAAGGAAAGCTGTTTCGAGATGGCCGGCGGCAGGACCTCCCAGATGCACACTGGTTTATAGTCGGCAGTCCGGCAAGGAAAATTATGTGAGAGATTTCCTGACAGAGCTAATTCGTTCATTATGACAGGGACCACAAAGAAAAAAACGCGTCCAAAAATTCTTCCTAGACAACGACTCAAAAATTAGGAAGAGGGGTACACACAGAGAGACCGAGAGACAGGCACACAGACAGGAAGGTGACCCTGTACGCCTTTTTTTTATTGTTTTCAGAGTACTGAAAGTAAGCTAAAATCGTATTGTTTAGATCATGATGTGCTGTTTCATTTCAAGCAGAATGCAGCATGCATATTAGGTTATTTAACTAAAGTGTATCAAGTGCTGAAGTTATTTAGCGTCGGATGACATGAGGCAATCCTCACTTCCTTTTACTTGATATAATATTGTGTGACATCAGTCCCTTAACTGAATGCACTATTATAGCATTTTGTTGGAAAAATAAAGGATAACCACGATATGTGTGTCAGAATTGTCAGTTCCTCAGCCAAAAATCGAACTGAGCATCTCCCACCTTACCGCTTCAACCAACTTGTTCTGTGTTAATTACAAAAGGGCAACATCTCCACAGATTAATTATTTTAGAAGCTATTTATTTTATAATAGAGTAGGTAAAAGTGAATTAACCGCCTCTGTGGTCTAGTGATCCAGAGCTCCGGGTTCAGTTCCCGACGGTACCAAATTTTCTGCGAAGTATTGCGTCTGGAACAGGGTCCATCAACCTCGTGAGAATAATTGATAATTAACGGTCGGTGGGATTCGTTGTGCTGACCACGCGACACCCTGTATCCGCTAAAGTTGGCACTAACTTCGCCGACAAGTGGCGGTCGCTCGGTCGGTACAGTTCGCTTGCAGACTAAAACCACGAAGTATTTTTAAGTGAATTAGATGTTTATAATCCCTCGTTTTGCTGCATCTGAAGAATCCAAATTGAACTGTGAAGAAATTGGTGTTCGGAAACACAGTGGCTGTTATATCGTTAAATTTATTTCACAATAACCAAGTGCCGAACCAGCTACTTAACCAGTCAGTTATATAAATGGCATCGCAGTTGTAATATTTGAACAATGTAAAGGAGATTTGCGGCATTTCAGAATTCCAATTTGTCTCCATAGTTAGCCAAAAGAAATATTCCTACTTTATGGAGCCCCAGTGACAGACTAATGGTAAGTAAATTACACGGGCACTGAAGGTCAGAGGGAGGTTGTTTTTTTTTCCTTGGCACTACAGCCCCAGTGGGCCTAGGCCTACCTCCATGAATTTCACCGTTCACTTCGGTTTTTCACGGGAGGACTCCTTGGGCGAGTGATCAGCTCATCGTAAGGCCTGTACCTGTACACAAACACAGAAAAACGCACACAAACATCCATGCCCTGAGTGTGATTCGAACCCACGATCCCGGCTTCCGAGCGAGCGAAGACAGTGCATGCCTTAGACCGCTCGGCTACCGTGACCGACCAGAGGGAGGTTGTATGGAAGAAATTATCACGAAATCACCAGTGGAAATTGCTGAGAATAATGATAACGGATAGTGATGTTATAAGAAAAGGAATTATGTTCAAAAATTTTCCGTAAAACATTAGTTCTTCCAGATGATTGCTCTGGTGCCTGACGACAGAGCCTGAGCCATTTTCGAAATATGGTGTATATTTTTGACCCAAGCCAATAGAATATATCCAAAGAAAATAATTTCACGAGGTTACAAAGCCATTGTGACGAGCCCTTGTTTCGAACATCTCTTTGTTTAATGGAGTTCTAGTGAACTTCTGGATAAATGCGAAGACATGAGTGAAACATGTTACAAAGGTGAACATTTTAAGTTTCCTTCTAGCCATAAAATGTCCGTGATACCGATGTATGGCGCATGTGCTCGACAATATTTTCATACAGCCTTTCGTTTGTTGTTACTTTTCTAATCTCGGCTCAGCCTTCAGTCCGCTCTCCACTTCTGCCAACATCCATTTCTCTTCCGAAGAATGCTATTTTAATCCGTTATTTTTTTTGTGAAGTATGACTAAGAAATGGTTGTGGTGTGTAAAAAGTGACAACATTTTATTGAATACACAATCAATGAAAAACAAACTTCCAGTTTTAAATTATTTCCTCGGGAAACTAAATTTATCTTACAAAAAAAAAGGAAAAAATAAAGAGAAGAAAATATCATCAAGGCAAAAAAAATATATAGAAGGGTAGCCTAAATCTGAGGTTAAAACAGCTGGTAGTCGTCCCAAGAGTTTGCTTTTTTAACAAAGTATTCATCTTTGCTACTTTGGTCTTCAAATGTATGAACACAAACTAACTTATCACGCAACGTTTCATGCTACAGAATTTATGTCTTTTGTCGGGGCACATTCCAAAGGAAGGAATGGTTGTAGATTGAAAAATTTTAGCATCTTGTCTTCTTCGCTTTGTGCAAGTTTCTGTTATTTCGAGAAATAAAAATTAAAACACACAAAAAAACAGACTTTGAAGTTACAGTCCGATCGATTTATATTTCAGTTTGATTTCTTCTTCACCTTGGTCTCAGACCAAAGAAATATTTAATTTTATTTCAACCATATTTAAAAATGTGTCCTTAAAAATTATACAATAATAACTAACTTCATGGAGGTGAGGCCTTCTCGAGAAGTCGCCAATTGTGTAACTACTCAAGAACTTCCCAGAATTTTATGGAACCGGAAGGTCTATAACTGTGTTCACAAGAGCCCTCCACCCCATCCTATCTCTCTAAGAAGCATTTTAATATTATCCACCCACCTACGTTCTTAGCTTGGGTCGTTTATCCAAAGAATCCGTACAGATCCTAGTCCCTTCGTGACATTTCATAACAAACTTTTTTAAGATGAGAAGTTTTTAGACCCACGCCCAGTCTTCAAGCTGCAGGACTACCTCTTGTTGGCTGTTCGCGGCTGCTTATTCAATATATTCGCAGCTACCCTAGATAACTGGAGGCCGTCTCCTCCATTGGTTTCATTCTTAATTCTTTTTAGGGGAGTTCCAAGTCCAAATCTTGACTCGAAAACCGGCAATCCTAACCGATGTCTTCGTACTCCTGAGGCTATCATGGGAAATGCCGCGAGTGTACCTGAACACAAATAGAAACCCCTTCCGTCTATGCCCATTCCAATTCATTACTCACTAACCATCTCATTAACATCCAACACCATATAATCTGAGTTATTAGAGGCGTTCTGAAGTCAGGTATGAACAAACGAATGCGCAGTAAACAAAATACTGTAAATGCCGACCACAGTAACAGCGCGATCTAGAGTATGATCTGTCTTCACACTGGAATCGTGGGTTCGAATACCACTCAAGTCATGGATGTCTGTCCCCATTTATTCTGTTTGTGTTTTCCTGTGCAGGGGGCTGATCCCCCGTCCAAGGCGTCCTACTGACTGTCTTAGGATTAAGAAACTGAAATGAAACAAAGCGTTTTGCGGATACTCAAAAGTGGGAGCAACAAGAGAGGGAGATAAACAAAATACATATGTGTATTTCTCACTATTGTATGCAAATGGACTTTTTAAAGGGGAGGACGTTCTACTAACATCTCTGTAAGATGCATTCTGTTTCTTCATGGCGGGAGACACATCTGTTCTGGACGAATCTGTATAGTTCCCTCCAGTAGTTCATTTCACTTCGCGAATTGCGTACGTTCTGTAACGACGACTTGAAGACGAATGTGAATAATTCCCTGGGAATCGTGTGAGAAGAAACTGTCATTTACACAAGGTGCTGAGACGGAAATCTCCCGTACAAAGAGAGAAGGCCATATAAGCGATTAAAAAGATTTGTTAACTCAGAATTGAGAGCCGGATAGTCCAGTAACGAACAAGCTGGATTATGTTGTATATTCAACCGCGACGCTTCATCATTTCCAAGGAAGGAACTGAAGAATATATATAGGCTTCTTATTCGAGTGGTCCTTGATGCAGGATGTCTCTTGAAAGGTTATATTTACTCAGCTTGTCAAAAAATCTGATTTTTTGGAGCACATTCACCCATTATAGTACACAAAAGCACTACATGAGATTTTATCCCTATAACTCGAGGTATTATCTATAAATATTACCTGTTATAATATAAAAACTTTACTTGCCTATATATACTTACGGGTTTCGTACGATTATCGTACAGTTGTCCCTGTGCTTAACTAATTACACACTACGCCATGAAGACGTATGGGGGAACTGATGTATAGATTATCATTTTCTTGACCTCGGCACTAGTTGGAATACATGGAGAATAGAAAATTCTTGACCCTACCGGGACTCGAACTCAATAAATAACATTTATTTCCCGGAACAGCATTAAGTGTTTAATCTTTGTAATGTGGATGCAGTTTTTGTCAGTGGGGTAGAAATTAAAAGAAACTCCGTGGCTTTAGTCCACAAGCGAACTATACAGACCGAGCGACCGCCGCTTGTGGGCGAAGTTAGTCCCAACTTTAGCGGATAGAGGGTGTCGCGTGGTCAGCACAGCAAATCCCCAAGGTCGTTAATTTCGGGTTCCTAGACCGGAGCCGCTACTTTTCCATTTAAATACGTTATATAATTCCTAGAGACAGTTCTTTTTTTTCTGGCATCTGAAGCAGCCTCACAAATCAAATTCGATTTATCCTTCACAGTAACACACATATGTAAACAGAGGCTAGTTTCATATCTGGATATGCCAAAGAACTTCTGGCCTCAAATACCAGCTTGATTACACACTATAGTGGCTGACAACCAGCAATGAACTTCTTAGCGTGTTTCTCCTCTCATAATTACTGGGTGAAGCAACACTTCGCGCTCCGGTGATGGACAGATTGCCTGCATGCAAGGCATCATTAACCCCGTGACAATACTGTGCATATAATTGAAATATTTGACAAGAACATAGTTACATATGACGCTGAACATTTACGTTAAGAACAGTGCAGTCTTCCAGGGAAAATTCATATTCTGCGAGCATTCAGTCCAGGCTGAACAGACCTAAATCGAGTACTCACGCGACAAGAAACTTTCCCGCCCTTTCGGTTAAAAACATACTTCCTCAAAACTTCGTTACAATTAATAATGTGCTATTTTCACAGCCTGCGACGGAAGGCTTCATCGCTGTATTAATTCCCAAAGAATTTGTGTTCACATTTCTGCGAATCGTGTTCAGATTAATGCCAATTAATGGCTACGAAATGAAGATAATCTCAGCAGAAAATTTAATTTACGTTTAGCAAGAAGAAATCTATACCGTGCTGGCCACATATCCGCCTATCTCGCCTGTGATATCACGACGGTCTTGAGTTCAGGCTCTTTTTTTTTTTACTCTGTAAGGAACAAGTCACGGCAAGGAGGATGGGGTGGGCAGGGCATGTAGCACGAATGGGGGACTAGAGGAATGCATATAGGATATTGGTGTGAAAGTCAGATGGAAAGAGACCACTGGGAAGACCAAGGCGTAGGTGGGTGGACAATATAAAATGGATCTTAGAGAGATAGAATGGGATGGTATGGGTTGGATTGATCTGGTCAGGTTATGGAGTAGTGGAGGGCTCTTGTGTACACGGTAATGAACCTTCGGGATCGCCATATTAGTCCGAATATAGACAGAGGGTTCCTTTCAAATATTGATCCTTAGAAATGAGAGTTCTCCTTATTTTCGGGCCCTTAATAATAAATATGGAAAAGGTGATGAGGAGTTCTAATTGCTAATTCTAATGACACAAAAATACTTAGACTTATATTTGAGGTACAATTTTTTATGTATATTAATCCTTAATAATATAATTTTCAGGATTTTTCTTATAAATAAAAAACTACAGATAACAACAACCTCAGATCTAAACGGCATGTTCAGTTTTGTCGAAAAAGAAAAATTTTCCCCTTACTGTGTCATTGGAAGAATAAAAATTCCCTTTGCATTCGGCCATATGAGACTCTTAAAAGTTGTCCTGATTACGGAGTTCGGAGGTTTTATCTGTTCATTCAGTCCTGAGTCGAGATATTATCTTCAAAGAGACTACAACAAGATCCTTACAGTATCACCACATACTATGTAACATCTGCAATAGAAACAGTATTGTTATAGGATGTAGGAAGCAATCTATGTCATACTAAAAGCAGTCATTTTTTATCACATAAAGAGAAAAATATGTAAGAGATTTTAGTTTTCCTCTATTATGTAACACGTATTCTGGTAGATAGATACCAAATTTTTCAGTAAATTTCTGCTTCCATCTCAGGATAATCATGAAAATTGTAGGTACTTTCGAAATATTACACCACATCACGTTACGCAAAAACATAATCGTAAGAAATAATCTCTAAAGACGCTGGTCCTTCTTCCAAGTTTATTTAACGACAGTCTCTTCTGAAACGTCGCCTCTGATGTGCTAATGGGCCAACTACAGTTTCTGGGGACTGTAACTATGACGAATTTTACAGAAATAGCCAACCCACAGTCGCATAGAAGTTTCTTCTAGGTCGTCGACTTTGAAACTCTTGCCAAATTTCGAAACCCTGAGTTTTTATTTAGAATGCTGAAACGAGAGCTTGCAGACATGACCTGCCTCAACACAACTTGCGTGAACCCACTGCGGCTTCTCCCACGAGATGCAATGCGCGTCCAAAACACGTTTCGGGATACCTATATATACTTTTGAACATAGCACGCCTCCAGACACTATTAAAATGTACAGGCGCCGCCAAGAAAATTTCGAACAATCTCGCCGAGCTTCGCGTGTCTGTCGCGACCACCTGAATACCAACTTGTAAAGTAGGTCTGCAGATAATTCACCCGAGGGTGCTGAGCGTTACT
Organism: Cryptotermes secundus; assembly: GCF_002891405.2. Classification (NCBI taxonomy): domain Eukaryota; kingdom Metazoa; phylum Arthropoda; class Insecta; order Blattodea; family Kalotermitidae; genus Cryptotermes; species Cryptotermes secundus. The sequence goes on along the minus strand of NW_019731221.1, from coordinate 569,072 downwards.
TGTGTTAACTATGGTGTTATTAAATTTATCTTCCACCATACTAGGGTAACGCCGGTCACGTTAACCGAGCGGTCTAAGGCATGTACTCTCTTCGCTCGCTTGGAAACCGGGATCGTGGGTACGGATCTGTTTCCTGTGAGGTACGAACTGAATTCTTATATATTAGTCTTATACACTGCCGGTCACAGTAGCCGAGCGGTCTAAGGCATGTACTGTCTTCGCTCGCTTGGAAACCGGGATCGTGGGTTCGAACCCCACTCAGGGCATGGATGTTTAGTTTGTGTGTGTGCGTTTTTCTGTGTTTGTGTACAGGTAGAGGCCTTGCGACGAGCTGATCACCCGCCCAAGGAGTCCTACCGAATGTGTAAGATCTAGAAAAAAAACCGAAGTGAACGGAGAAGTTCATGGAGGTAGGCCTAGGCCCACTGGGGCTGTAGTACCAAGGAAAATTAAAAAGAAACTAGCGTAACGTCTCTGTCCAACTACTACCAACTGACGATGGGAAAATTTAACAATCTAAAGAATAATACTGTCACGTTTCCGGGGTTTCGTGATGAACATTAACGGGTTCTGGATTGGACGATTTGATTTACTGGCACTGTGATTACAATCGCTCTTAATTATAATCGATTATAAGAGCTCACGATTAATGACTGTCTAAGACTCGCTCTCTTCTTTACTAGACTACGCGTGTCTTCTCTTCCACTGTGACTAACTTGGGTCTGATTTACGAATTGGTCACTTCTTCAGCTTCCGTTGTCCGCTGGTCAACACTCCACGGTTGAACATTGAACCACTGAACTGCCTTCTCAATTCTCTTGCTCTTGAACGACTGACTAATCTGAGACTGAGTCTTATGTTAGGACCGACGGTCAGTCGGCCAGTCAATCTTTGAATAAAGCATCAATCTGGGGCTTATGACCTCATTTTTATTACTGTCAGACAGTTGCAGGTTTACTGATGTGGGACGTTCTCTCTGACGAGAGGACGGATCTGTCGTTTACAATTGCTGCTGGTCCTCGCCACCGCAGTCTTTTTCGGGACCGAGTCCCGTGGGACTAGTTGTGAAGTGAATTTTCTTTTTCTTTTTCTCCTGTCATCTTATGAATGACACTAAATTAGTGTTTTCCATGTCTAATACCTAAAAATATCGTTCACAGTAGCCGCGCGGTCTAGAGCATGAACTATTTTCGCGCACTCGGACGTTGGGATCGTGGATTCTAATCCCACTCAGAACATGTATATTTGGTGTGTCTATGCGTTTATTCTGTGTTTCTGTTGTCCAGTGTTTAGGTAGCGGCCTTGCGACAGGCTGATCACTCGTCTAAGCAGTCCTACCGTCTGTGAAAAATGATTTCGTCACTGAATAAGAGGACTGGGCCCTGAATGGGCTGGAAAAGTCACTGAAAAGTAATGCCTACAAATTCTGACTCAAAGGCTTACAGTTTTCTAGGATGTGACGCCCCATAGTTTCTTGGCGAATTTGTTTCTTCAGAGTAGAAGGTAGTCTTTTTTAATCTAATGAAGAGAAGGTAGGTTCTCCCAAATGTTGGTAATTCTTTACCAGACTATAAATACCATATCCTAGGATACTCTATTCTTAATATATACAGACGAGTGTGTGCCGAATCCAGTATCATATATCGTCTGTTTTTGTTTTTTTTTTTTTGGTTATAAAGACACTTTCGATAGCTCAATTTCAGAATAAATGAAAGCAAAATTCGGTCTAGGAAACCGAGATTAACGGCCGTGCGGAACCGTTGCGCTGACCACTCAACACCCTCTGTCCGCAAAAGTTGGCACTAACTTCGCCGACAAGGGGCGATCCCTTGGTCGATATAGTTCTCTTGCGGACTACAGGCCACGGAGTTAGTCTTTTAGTTTGGTTATGATAGCATAATTACGCAAAGGAGAGGTTGAACATATATCTGAGATGAAAAAGACAAACGTAGGAGTATGTGGTTAAGGATACATACCTAAAGGTGCAGGAATGGAAATTGTTTGTAAGAATACGCACTTAATGGATCCAACCTAGGACAGGGGCTTATATTGGCTACTTTATTCGTTAGCGTCTTTCTGCCTTCGGGTAAACTGAGCTGTAACTGGAAGTAACGTACCCATTAAAATGACTTTTCCGGGTGTTTGGTCACCATGACATTTTGTATCGTTCTAAGAAGATGAAAACAATTCATTACCTTCACAGAACTAAAGATAAAATTAAAAATTCAGAACGAAGAGGCTGATATCTGTAATGAGACTCAGTATGTTCTCTATGATGTAGAACCTGAATTTGTAAGTATTATTTCAATAAACTTGGCGTTTCAGTGGTTTAAAATTAGCAGGCGATATATTGTCGACCGATTTCACTGTCTGTATTTCAGTTATAGAGTTTTCTCCTCGGTTAAGAATATATCGATCATTGGACAGTCAGCTCGGACCCAGCTAGTTGTTCTGCGAAGCCGAGTTGTTGTGAAAGACAGATTCGCTATCCAAGAGTTTTAGTCAAGTCAAAGTCAAAGTCACATTGCGACTGGCGGTCAGTAATTCTTGGTGTAGAGCCCCATCTGGGGCTCATGACCCGATATTAATTGCTGTTCCACAGTTACAGTCTTGTTTTCGTGGGGCGCCATCTCTGACGAGAGGATGGGTCTGTATTTTGTACATGCTGTTGGTCCTTGCCAGCGCAGTCTTTCTCGGGTCCGAGTCACGAATTCATGACCGTATTTTACTGTCTCAGATTTGAGACTTCCCTTTCCTCTCCTCCTACAACTCGCAGGGTCACGGTGGAGGGATTCGACCCCACCTCCACACGGGTGTATGGAGAGTTTTATCTCTTGCTTAAATAAATATATATAATATCTCTATAATAAAAGATAAAGCTATAATCTGACGATAGCTACAAGAAGAAGAAAAAGAAGATGATATTGATAATTATATAGCTGTGCTCCTCTGTACTCCTTCTTTCACAATTATGTAATCTGAATATAGTTTTGATATCTGAACTTGTTGGGAAATTTTTAAAGTAATTAAAGACGCAATTTATTGTGCACCCTGTGAAAGAAGTTAATGAACGCCTATCTACTGATAGTGATAATGTAACTTTGCAAATTTAATGTCCGTAAATGAACCAAATTATAAGCAGTTATGTATAGTTTGTTGCAATGCTCCCACTTCAGAAAATGTTAATTCGCCGATAGCCACAGCAAATGAATGTTGATCTGGTGATTGACTTTTCATGTATCTGTATTTTAGCATTATACCCATTCTATGCAATAGAATGGTCAGACAAATCACAAAGACCCATTAAATTTCAGAATGATTCTCAAGTTGGGAGATATTTGTGCCTCTTAACACAGAAATTCAATTCTTAATTTGTGAAGATCATTATACCTACGAGTATAATTGTTGTTAGGGATAATTAAGACGTTTTAAGGCACTGGAAAATGTTCCCCAAAAAATGAAGCACCCAGGAAACAAGTAGACCGTATTTACGCGCGTCTATGGCCATTTACAGCTCTACTGTCTTCCCAGCTTCAACATATTTCAAACTTCTGATCGGTATATTTACGAATGGTTACTCTCGAATTGCGAGTTATAGGGTACGTTCTTGTCAGAGCTATTAAATTTTTGAGTTCGCTATAATCCTGAGATTTGAATGTACACAGATTTTCGTATGGAAATGGAAGCTTTGGTTTGATACCTTAAAACGCGATGAGTTAACAACAAAAAGCTGTGTGGAGAAGTAATCACCTACTTCCCTCTGATATGACGCGGACCGTATAGAAAACGAGAAAATTAGGGGGGACACATGACAGCAAGGCGATCACATAAACTTCCTTACATTTTTTCGAACGATAACGGCCGTGATGAATATTATATATAGTACAGATAACTGAATACAAAATTCTAACTACAATAAAAAACCTGTCATGAAAGTCAGCATAATATTTACGGTGCAATTAAATTCCTTAGAATTTTGCTTACTTACTTACTCATGGAATTGAGCCCTCCTGGAGGAGCCGCCAATTCTGCAGCTACTCAAGAACTTCCCAGCATTTTATGGAACCCGAAGGTTCATTACCGTGTTCACAAGAGCCCTCCACTACTCCCTATCCTGACCAGATCAATCCAATCCATACCATCCCATTCTATTTCTCTAAGATCCATTTTAATATTGTCCACTCACCTACGCTTTGGTCTTCCCAGTGGTATCTTTCCATCTGACTTTCACACCAATATCCTATATGCATTCATCGTCTCCCCCATTCGTGCTACATGCCCTGCCCGCCTCATCCTCCTTGACTTGATCATTGTAATTATACTTGACGAAGAGTACAAGTTATGAAGCTCCTCATTATGCAGTTTTCTCCAACCTCCTGCCACTTCATCTCTCTTCGGTCCAAATATTCTCCTCGACACCCTCAGTCTATGTTCCTCCCTTAATATCAGAGACAAGTCTGACACCCATACAGAACCACAGGCAAAATTGTAGTTTTTTATATTATAATTTCTACTAGACATAACAATCTTGACGAATCGAGAAAAGTGTGTCTGAAAGATTTCTTCTAAATATAGAATATTTCTCTCCAAACGATCCGTGAACATAATGTCTATACGGGGCAACACAATGGCAGTGGCAAAATGAATTAAGATACAAAACATACAACAAAAAGTTGTTTCAGAAATATAGGTCTCAGTGTGCCATCCAATGAGTGTACATTAGGTTCTTTATAATCCAAAAGAAAAATGGAGCAAAATATAATTACAGGATGTTACGTCGCCTTCATAATAAAATGCTTACAATGTGTTGTAAATACCTATTATACACGCAGCATGAAAAATACCTTTACAATAAGGAATCGAGTTAATATTTCATTGTCAGGTTATCAGCTCAACATGTGTAAAGAAAAGCAATTCTATGGAAGTTACAGAAACAGATATGAACTAACAGAAAGACAACGATGTTGAGGCGGTCTTCGTATTCTCCATGTCTCACATTTCAACGCACAGCTTTTTTCAAGTCTGCGCAATGCATGTATGCCACTTCTAACCCAATCATGCTTGCATAAATATCCCTTACTCTTCCTCCTTCCCTTTTCCGTTCTTTCTTCATCATTCCCCCTCCATTTCTCCTTCCTTTTCCTACACCCCCTCAAAAAGACTTGGTTCGATAACTTTAATGAAACACATGCGCTATGTACAGCAGAGTTCAAAAATATCTTATATGCATTGTAAGTACCGGCAGTTATGAATTGAATGCCTCAAACAATTGTATTAAATCTTCAATATTCAGGATTTTTCAGTGACAAATGATAGATTGAATATAGGCATACAACTGTGAATACCACAATGTGTTACTTATCAATATACACTACCTACATTTTTTTCCCCCTTGGCACTACAGCCCCAGTGGGCCTAGGCCTACCTCCATGAACTTCTCCGCACACTTCAGTTTTTCTTGGATCTTACACATTTGGTAGGACTCCTTGGGCGGGTGATCAGCTACACTACCTACATACCAATTAACTGTGTCAATAATTTTATTACAGTGTTTATTCAAATACTTTTTCTGGACGAAAATCCTAAAGGGCACAAAAAACTAATTAGTTTTAATACATCAATCCAGTAAAAGATTACGTGTTTACGAAATACGAGTAGAAATAACATGGAATCTGTCACAAACGACTTTGATACACATGGAGGAAACTTATAGGAAACGTGAAATACGAGACGTAAGCGAATAGCTTTTGTCATCGATATTGGACAAATGTTTTTATTTTTGGAAAACACTGTTAAAAATGTAGGATTTAAGGTTCTCACAGCGGTAGTTATGAAGCGTTCTATTTTCTGACATATAACGTCGTGTAATTTGTTGAAAACCAACCGACATTTCTGAGGAACGTGTCGCCGCTATCTTCAGTGTGAAGCAGGTAGCAAGCACAATACTGAAACAGAGGCTATATGTTCCCTGGATACATCGGTTGTTCTTCAACGGACTACGCGATGTTATATTCCAGAAGATAGGACTCTTCACTATTACTAATATTCTTAGGTTGAATGTGGTTTAAGAGAAGCTAGCAGAACTGAGACAGTTCGAGACCACATTTTGATTGATACGCAGCAAGTATATTTTCACCTATATGCAACATTTATACATATAACTGAGGCAAACCTAAACTTTTGAGCAGGTTGTAAGTATTTAAATTTTCTTCAACGTGGGCTCACGCTGACCGCCTCTGTGGTCTAGTGGTCAAAGTTCCTGCCTACAGACCCGAAGGTCCGGGTTTTATTCCTGGCGCTATAAGATTCGGTGAGAAGTATTGGGTCTGGAACGGAGTCCACTCAGCCTCGTGAGGATGACTGAGGAGCTATGTCAAGGAAATAGCGGTTCCGGTCTAGAAAACTGAAATTAACGGTCATGGGAATCCGCTGGGCTGACCACGCGACACCCTCTACCAGCTAAAGTTGGCACTAACTTCGCCCACAAGCTGTGGTCTCTCGGTCGGTATAGTTCTTTTGCGGACTACAGGACATGGTTTTTTTTTGTTTTTGGCTCACGCTGGTGATATTTAATTAAAGCTTTCATATTTAAACCGCCTTCCCTTAATCGTTGCAGTGAGAACTGAACAATTCGGTCCATATTGCTTAAACACTTCCCTAGGCTAAGGCCTGTTTATGTTTAGTTTCCTAGGAATTGCTAGCCGTTGACCAGTAATGGACGTTCTACAGTCCGGCATTCCTGGCGGCACTCCACAGTATATTTATTGAAATTCTGTTTCCGTAATTGCCCTGAATTCATAAGCGACTGACTGCGGTTTATCATCATTTACTATGGGATTAACCGATTAGTAACGCAATTAAATGCACGTTTATTTATGTGTTACAAAATTCGAATTCAGACTCAAAGTTTCTTTGGTTTATGAAGAAATATTTTGGCTGGAAACTGACACGATACGGAACTGTCTGAGACAAAAATTAGATATGACGGAATATTTAAATGGAGTTTAAGTAATTAAATTTGGAACATATCTGCCCTGAAATGCCACAGCTCCCAATGGCAGACTTTTGTGTTAAAGGTATTGAAACTTTATATTAAGTAATAAAATGGGTTTCATGGTTAGCACTCCGGTTCCATGTGAGAGTAACCCCACGTTTTTTTCTAGGTTGTGTGTTATTCTGATATTAAGATTCCTCATTCCCTCAAGACAAATCATATTGTAGTATACAAAATATGCTACAAACACGTCCTTCCATTTCCTCCATAATTTTTAATTTGAAACTGTCCTTCAACTCCACGCTACACAGACCACGCAGTTCATAAACTGTCCGTAAGTAACTCAGAAACAGTAACAACAAAGAATTCTTCGATCAGGCGAATAACTGTCTATTATCCAAGAAATAATTTTTCAGTGGGATTTTACATATACAAACTAAAATCGTTATTTTAGGCCTGTAGTACATGTCTTCCTGGGAGCGTACAAAATTATAATGTCACATGGAAAGAGGAAGGAAAGTGAATTTGTGTCAGAGAGTAACAGCGCTCATTTTGTTGTAGATCACGGGAACCGACTGCATTTTACCAACCAATCGATATCCCTTCCTCGCCCCTCTGCTAATGTCACTGTGCACCAATACACACTGCTGCCACTATCCTAATAAAGAACCCTCCAGAAGAAAATTATGGCTATCCGCCATGCCACTAACACGCCTTCATAACTGGCTTCAGCGACAGTGGCCGAGTTTTGGCACCAACATGGCCGGGTGATGCTTCTCAAATCCGTGGAATTGACACCTTAAATTCACAAGAGAGTAACACAATAATTTGTATCGCCAGAGAAGTAGCTGCCTGTGTCACTCACTGCCTGACTCCCTACGTAAATATTCACTGATTATCTGACTGGCTCTGTAAATAACTACCGCCATAAGTTGGATAATAAATAAATAAATTTTGATATCACTGAATAACTAGTTAAATACGCATATAACAAACATAACAACAAATTACCATACCAAATATTTAGCTAACTAACTAACAAACTTCCTGCCAAATCGACTACTTAGTTAAATAAATATACGTGTTAGAAAATATAGGCATAACATAATATTTCTGGGGTGTTCACCCATTTTTAAATGCCTCAAAACCGCAACCCTTCTGGAAAATATTTTTTTTTTCCATAGCACTAAGCCCCAGTGGGCCTAGGCCTACCTCCATGAACATCTCCATTCACTTCGGTTTTTCTAGATCTTACACATGTGGTAGGACTCCTTGGGCGGGTGATCACCTCGTCGCAAGGCCTCTACCTGTACACAAACACAGAAAAACGCACACAAACATCCATGCCCTGAGTGGGATTCGAGCCCACGATCCCGGCTTCCGAGCGAGCGAAGACAGCGCATGCCTTAGACCGCTCGGCTACCGTGACCGGCTCTGGAGAAGTCTACTGAGCATAAAAGAGTGTTTCATGTCAGGATTTGAGGTTCTAACAGCGGTGGTTATGAAGAATTCTTTCTTATGGGATATAACGCTGTGTGGTATGTTGAAATTCAACAGACGTTTCTGAAGAACATGTCACCTCCATCTTCAGGCTCAAAGAATGAAGCCGGGCGGGAAGCCAGCATGAAGCAAGTGGCAAGCACAGCAGTCAGTATGCGAAATTTCGGAGTATGGGGGAAACGCATAATCCGAAACTCCGCCAAGCCGCCTGCTCTGCTTATCCATTGCATCATGCTGGTTTCTTACTTCCCTTATTCTTCGATCCTAAAGATGGAGCATAGAATCAAATATGATTTTCCCTCGAATGTTGCTAAATGTCAGCATATCAAAAGAGAAATATTATATTGTAGCATCCTGTTGCACTTTTCATTCAGTGTCGATTAGTTTTTTTGTGGGTGTGTGTTTTTTTTTTTTTTTTGCAGGTGCGTTAAGAACCCCATGAGTTCTTCCTGTAAGGTGTCCGTTATTCTTGTCAAGTTGTAACCAAAATTCTGATATGCCGATAAATTTCAACAAAACTACACATTTTTAAATTTCATTAACTTCGTTCAGCAGTTCTCGGGCTGTTTCACGCGTACAGGCGGACTGACCGATTTCAAGAGCCTCTATGGAGGGATGTAAACTTGTTTAATAAGACGGTGACCAATTAAATAATTACATAAATTCAGTAATAAATAAATAACCAAAAACTAACAAACTCACTAACAAAGAAACTAAAAGACCAGCGAGATAATTATATAAACACGTGACTGAGTACTTATATAATGACTGTATGATATAATTTTCTCTGAATGTTTAATATTAATGGGCTGCTAATGTATTTTCTTCTTGTAAAGAAATCAGTTCGACACCACAATATCTTCACCGTATCGGTTTAACCAGTTTAAATCTTCCCCACATTCTCGCCTATGGGCAGCCAGTCTTCACAGTAGTTATCCTTAATCCTCTTCCTGTCGGATTATGCATACAACTCCCAGAACATTCCGCGTATGCATACTTCTTTCCTCCTCCGTGCATATCCATGTTTTTCTGCACAGTACCAAATCCATACTGGCGTTTTAATTTATTTAATCCGTCTCCCGTTGTGTATTCGTCAAGATAACCTGATGATGGCATATAAGGGGTCGAAATATATTGATAATTGTGTTATTATGACGGTAACACCTCTGTTTATCTTTAATACGAATTTTGATTTCAATGATACTCCATTTTTATGTACATTATGTGTTATTAAATTTGGGCCCTCAAGCATATTTCTCTACATTTTCCAACATACGAGTGGAAAATATCCTTATTACGAATTCCTTGCACGATGTACAGGAAACACGCAGAGTCGGCCCTGTCTGTCTGTCTGTCCACATGTTAGAAATCGAGAACCGCTGAATGGAGTTTGATGAAATTTGGTTGGACATCATGCAACTGGATATTACTTCAAACATATATTTTGAATTCCCACAACATAACGGACGCAACACCTTCTTATGAAAGAACAGCACTAACACCATGAGATATTGGTTTGCCGAATTATGCTCGATAACAAATATAAATGAAGAGATGGGTACCATTTATTGAGGTATCTTTTCGTGAAATGTAAGAGAAGAGAATGGCGAATTCATGAAATCTGTATCTAGCTTTCGGTTTGACAGCGGCAAATAATGAACCAATGGGATTAGAAACGTGAATTTGGTATGGAGACAGATTATACATATTTATGTGAATTCTGTACTCAGTGTTATTTCTAAGTGTACAATTAGAAGCATTACGACATTTATATTTTAAGATATGTGCGAACAGAATTTTAACGTTTTTCACAAGAATAAGATAAACAAATAAATATAAATGAAACATAATATTATTAAAATGTTCATGAAATGGATGTGTAAGCGCTAGGAACATTCACAATGCAAACGTGTAAAGAAGGCTAGTGAAAACGTGTATATTCTCTTATACAAACTTGTTTTTGATTACTACTCGTAAGATGTTGTCAGGTACGTTTATATACAATAGAACATTATCACACGGATAATATTTCACAAGAAATACAGTTATATTTGGGATATATCCCCATACTAAATTTTACATCCTTAGCCCCAGCAGGTCATTAATTATTTCCTTAAGGCGGAAAATAGATTTCCATCGTCTAACGTGCCTTTAATTTCCTACATATTCTCGAAAAACTTGATAAACAATATAGAGTTACGAACCATGGATGTGAGACAGCTTCCAATGGCATACCATGCATATCAAGCTTCAAAAGAACTAGTAACGTGGTTAGAAATATTTCGGGCAGACAGATAAGCATATGGACATACCACTGCTTAAAAGAGACGTGATAAATTTGTACCGCCATTACTCCAATTTGAATCTAACTAATCATGGTTTTTAAGAAATAGGAATTATGCATTAAGATACTAGGAATGCTATTAAAAAAGTATATATCGTAACAGAAACACAGCATAAAGAACTTTAACGAAGGAAAGTAGGAGAAAAGAAAATTTTCTTTTTTATGACAGTCTCTCCCAATACTCTCTCTTCACACGCTCATGTAGCTGGGCCCTTCTTGAGAAGCCGCCAATTCTGCAGCTACTCAAGAACTTCCCAGCATTATATGGAACCCGAAGGTTCATCACGTGTTCACAAGAGATCTTCACTGGTCTCTATCCTGAGCCAGATTAATCCAATGCATCCCACCCTATCTCCCTAAGATCCATTTTCATATTGTCCACCCAACTACGCCTTGGTCTGCCCAGTGATCTCCTTCTTTCCGGCTTTCCCACCAATATCCTACATGCATTCCTCTTCTCCCCCATTCGTGCTATATGCCCTGCCCACATCATCCTCCTTGACTTCATCATTCTAATTGTACTTGGCTCCGGTCACGGTAGCCGAGCGGTCTAAGGCATGTACTGTCTTCGCTCGCTTGGAAACCGGGATCGTGGGTTCGAATCCCACTCAGGGCATGGATGTTTAGTTTGTGTGTGTGCGTTTTCCTGTGTTTGTGTACAGGTAGAGGCCTTGCGACGGGCTGATCACCCGCCCAAGGACTCCTACCGAATGTGTAAGATCTACAAACACCAAAGTGAACGGAGAAGTTCATGGAGGTAGGCCTAGGCCCACTGGGGCTGTAGTGCCAAGGAAAAAAGAATTGTACTTCCTGTCACTTCATATCCCTTCGGTCCAAATATTCTCCTCAACGACCTGTTCTCAAACACCCCCAGCCTATGTTTTTCCCTTAAATTCAGAGACCAGGTTAATGCCGTCTCCTTATGAAAGAAATTGTAGTCATATTACAATTTGAAGGACTCTTCCAATGCGTACGTGTTGTAAATAAATTCATGTATAGACACATACAATATATGCAGTATTCTCTGTTCTCTTACATGACAATGTAACATGAAAATTGAGGGGTCAAGACAAATGGAGTGCTGCAACTGCGGACACGAAATTCTTGAGACAGTCCTAAAAATGTGCACGAAAAGTGAAAAATATGAACTAACACATTTTGGATAAAACACTGAATGAATCAGCATAGTATTTATTTCGAAATAATGGATGTGTCAGGCTTACAGGCTGCTAAGAAAAGGTCTGTCCACAATTAATTATGCAGTATAGAACAGTTGGAACAAGAGATCTGGAATTGTCGTTGAAGACAACAGAGGCAGGAAATGACAACAAATGACATTTCCTTTCCTTGGCACTACAGCCCCAGTGGGCCTAGGCCTATCTCCATGAACTTCTCCGTTCACTTCGGTTTTTATATACCTTACACATACGGTAGGACTTCTTGGGCGAGTGATCAGCTCGTCGCAAGGCCTCTAACTGTACACAAACACAGAAAAACGCACACAAACATCCATGCCCTGAGTGGGATTCGAAACCACGATCCCGGCTTCCGGGCGAGCGAAGACAGTGCATGTCTTAGACCGCTCGGCTACCGTGACCGGTGACGACAAATGACATAGCTTCCTGAAATTTTGATTACGGTTATGATCTATTAGGACAACTCAAAATGAACTGCGCAGATTCAAAATGTCGCATCGTCACAATGAGCCGTTTAAGGCTTACGTGTAGCGTCTAAGCGATAACTGAACTCTGCTGAACATTTACCAGTACTCGTACCTGCATGAGATATCTCGAGTGGTCTAGACATATTTAGTGTTTGAGGTCGGAAGTGAGGGTCCTGCTTTCCATCTCTTGATGGATAGACCTAAATATATTTTTTTTAATTCGCTTAGTGGTAGTGGAGTCCAGCTGGGTCCACTCGGACCGGCGGCCACTGATTGGCCTATTGTAACTGCCCCGGGTGATTATGATGACGGAGAATTTGGTGGAATGAAGATTGGCAGGGGAAACCGAAGAACTCGGAGAAAACCCACTCCAGCGCCACTTTATCCACCACAAATCCCACTTGACCATACCTGGCATCGAACCCGGGCCGCCGCGGTGGGAAGCCAGCGACTAACAGCTTGAGCGATGGCGCTGCCTAGATAGGCCTAAAGGTAAACATTCTTAACTGTAGCAATATTGTTGGACTTAAACAGCTTCTTGCATTTAGACTATTAGTTTTGCACACCAGATATTGATATTAGAGTCTCAAGCCGGTCACGGTAGCCGAGCGGTCTAGGGCGTGCACTGTCTTCTCACGCTCGGAAGCCGGGATCGTGGGTTCGAATCCCCACTCAGAGCATGGATATTTAGTGTTTGCGTGTATGCGCGCGTTTTCTATGTTTGGATACAGGTAGAAAGCCTTGTAACGAGCTGATCACCGGCCCAAGGAGTCCTACCGAATGTGAAAGATCTAGAAGAACCGAAGTGAAGGGAGAAGTTCATGGAGGCCCACTGGGGCTGTAGTGCCAAAGGGAAAAAAATACATATTTACAAGACTAATAAAGTATACAATGCCATGGAAATAATTTCCAACATAGTGTCGCGTGTATCATACCACTTCTGACACTAAAATGCTCTTAAACATTAACCAGTATTCACAGGTCTGGAATGTATATATATGAAATTTGAGTATATTATTAAAACGTGTTAACTCATCCAGACTGTCTCAAGAGTAGATGATACGTATAGGATCACTAGTGGCTTGTGTGAGTAACATATTATGTTTATTTTCGTAAAACACGAAGAACATAAATTACCAAGAATTCTGATATAGAGGTGGTTTTAGGCCCAGCTAAAATTAGACTCACGAAGAAATCGAAAGTTGTTGTTGTTAATAGGAACTTCAAATTCTGGTCCTTTGGCTTCATCCAAAATGTAAACCCAGCTTAACAGGGTCGCTTCCCCTCCAACATGAAAGGAAAGCCTGCAACATGTCTGCTCTTTCACCTAATAGCTACTTCGTTCTGGGTGAACACAATATGCAAACACCTCATTACTAATTTAAACAAAATATGAAAATCAATGAAAATAACATATTTTGATCCTGAACCTACAACCTTGGCAGGGTCCACTATGAACTTACACAAAGAAGAAACCACACGGTTCAGGATTGTTAAATAGAATGAAATATCAGCAGTGTTTAGGTTAAACTCTAAATACATTGGTTCCTGATAATGTGAAATGCAGTGAGAAATAAAACACAGGAGAAGAGCTCACACGTTGTAGGATTATTAAATGAAATGGAATACTGATATTACTTAGATATTTTAAAATATTTCCAATTTTCGAGAATTAGTTAAAAATTCCTAATGAGTTGATATACAACCGGTCCACTCGCTGGTTCTATACTGTCATGTGATAGAGTGACCATTGACGGGCTTTTGACTGGTAATTGGGTTTACTGAAACCTTAAAGATCCTTGACTGCAAGTAATTATAACCGTTTCACTAGTCACTGACTTTACAGCCCACTAGAGCACACAAAGTCTTCTCAGTCTACTGTGTCTTCACCAGTCGCTGTCTAGTAACGGCTTCCAGCGGTAGACGTTTACATCCCTCTGGGTTCCCGAACTGTCCCCGGTCTCAGCCTCTCACAGCAGCAGCTCACAGCGACAGAATCTCAGCAGTTCTCTAACTCACTCACCAACCAACTGCCCTTCGCTTCTCTAACTCAGTTTCACCATAACTGTCTCGGCACGGAAGGCGTAGAAAATATTGCTTCCCGTTATTTTTGTAGTCCCTTGTTTCCGTGAAATTGATGCGTTCGTGTCTTTTGACGGAGCTGTTACCTAGTAACGGCCATTGTATAGTTTGTTCATTTCGCGGTCTTTGCCTAGCAACGGTTCCGCATACTACAATAGTAATAATGTAAATTGGGTACTGTAGCCGTACAGGCCTGTGGATAGTGCTCAGGATTCTTTCCCGAAGATGGTGAGGACTCTACACCTTAATTGGGTCTTCTCTGTAAGGCCCACACGGTCACCCTTGAACTTCAGATGTATAAGCAATTACAAGTATATATCCCTGTTTCTTTGGGTGGGGGTGTCAACATATGCGCGAGTTGGCAGCTCCTCTAGGAGCCCAGTATATATTCTGACTTGTAAATGAGAAAAGTGCCCCAGTTTTGAGTGGAATGCGATTTGTGGGGTCAGCAATAAAATATGCCTTAATTTCGATGGCCAATTAGAATCTGTTAAATTGAAATCTATCTTTTCAAAACAACAAAGGGAAGCTCTTCGACTTATTTTCTGTGGCCCTAAGCCGTCTCGAATTAGGATTCGCACAAGATGGATGCATCCTACTGCACCGGTGTTCATATACGATCAGTTAATTCATCTATCTTGAAGTCGTAACCAGACCTCACAATTACATATATAGATAATATACATATTGTTTCAAACGGGTATTTCCCCGGATGACAACGGTGTATTTGTTTTAATATTGTCACAGAAAGCCGGACACGTATCACGTTGACTAGCAATGGACGGTGGTTTTCTCACACTGTCTTGATTTTGCATTATCTAGGAAGGGACATTTCTCTATGCAGTGGGTTCACCTGTCACAATATATATACCTTTTTCTAAGTGTAAACTCTTTGATTGCCGGTCACGGTAGCCGAGCGGTCTAAGGCATGCACTGTCTTCGCTCGCTCGGAAGTCTAGATCGTGGGTTCGAATCCCACTCAGGGCATGGATGTTTGTGTGCGTTTTTCTATGTTGTCTACAGGTAGAGGCCTTGCGACGAGCTGATCACTCGCCCAAGGAGACCTGCCGAATGTGTAAGATCTAGAAAAACCGAAGTGAACGGAGTTCATGGAGGTAGGCCTAGGCCCACTGGGGCTGTAGTGCCGGCGGGGGGGACTCTCTGATTGTATTAGGCTGAAAATAAAATCAAGCTTCTCTATCTCACGTGTACTACTTGAGTGTACATCTTATGTCCTTGAGAATACCTCGAGCTCAATATAATGGCCGGTTATTGTACTGTAGAAAGACACGCTACACTTCGACAGTTGAATAGGACACAATCAACTCAGTTCCCTTTTAGTTACATCAAAAACAAATCTGGAATGGGTATTGGACTCTTGAAACCAGAGATAAAAAAGGGACACTGATGGCCCAAATAATATTTCTGTGAGGAGTGAAATATACTAGGCCTAATTTCTGGAGGATAATCGAATGAACATGAGTTACAAGGAACGTCATGAAAGTTAGAGAAATTATATATGTTACTAAATATTAAAGCAATTGGTGTATTCGCGTTCTTCGGAATTCAGGGGACAGATTATAAACATATGTCTACAGCCAGAAAGTAATAAAGACCCCATATGAAAAGGGAGGGGTCGATCGTGTAGTTTCGGGATAGTTTATAGGGAAGAGAATTGTGATTTCATATTCCGCAGTTTTTCTGCTAGGCTTGCAGTGACGACCATTAGTCATTATTTGTAGGGTACTGCAGAATTTATAGACATTATTTAGAACTTTGTGGAACCAGTTCGCTTACGGGCGACAAACCAGTGCATTGTAATGTTGCAATTTATAATACTGAACAGAGGCTTATTCAGTCTGTTAGAAAATTTTATTTTATACCTTACAAGTTGTAAACCACTTGCCGGATATTATTTTAGTATATAATTCAGATGTACATGAATTACATATAAGCCTCAACATAATGATACACTGCGATATACATATATGAATGTTTTATAGGACTTGATATGGACGAGTTATTGCAATTTTTGTTTGTTCTCCGAACCAATAAAAATTTAAGTTAGGTATTTCAGAAACAAATATATGGAATTAGTATCTATGCCGAGTAACTAAATAGGCAAATCTACAGGTCTATAGGAGCTATAGTCTTAAAATTTCTGTATGTTGAAGAAAAATAACTTTAACTGCTGTATTTGTTAACATGAATTATTTCCTCGAGCCTAAACCGGCGGTTCTCAGGTAAAAATTTGTCGTGGTCGTTTCCAGATTTAAATAATAATTGCATATGAATATTCCAAAATAAGTCAATATGAACTTAAATTACCGTACCTGTAAAATATGGTTTATGTTCTAAGTTTATCTAACGTTTACAATGAAGGTCTCAAAATCACTCATTCGAGGAGCTGAGCCTTCTTGAGAAGCTACCAGTTGTGCAGCTACTCAAGAATTTCCCAGCATTTTATGAAACCCGAAAGTCCATTACCGTTTTCATAAGAGCCCTCCTCTGGCCCCTATCCCGAGCCAGATCGATCCAATCCATATCTCCCTATCCTATCTCTCTACGATCCATTTTAATATTGTTCGCCCACCTACGTCTTGGCCTTCCTATTGGTCTTTTTCCTTCTGGTTTTCCTTTCAATATCTTATGTGTATTCCTCTTCTACCCATTCGTGTTACATGCCCTGCCCATCTCATCATCCTTGAGTTGATCATTCTAATTATACTTGGAGAAGAGTACAAGTTATGAAGCTCCCCATTATGCAGTTTTCTCCAACATCCTGTCACTTCATCTCTCTTCGATCCGAATATTCTCCTCAACACCCTGTTCTCAAACACCCTCAGTCTATGTTCCTCCCTTAATGTTAAAAACCAAGTTTTACGTCCATCCAGAACCACAGCAAAATAATGGTTTTGTATACTCTATTTAAAAATATCTCGAAATATGAAATTAATATGGTAAATACGGTTAATTCTTAATACACTGTTTATTGGGCCTTGGTATGAGAATATCTGCCGGTCACAGTAGCCGCGCGGTCTAAGGCATGAACTGTTTTCGCTCACTCGGACGCTGCGATCGTGGGTTCGAATCCTATCCAGCGCATGGATATTTGCTGTGTATGCGTTTATTCTGTATTTATGTTGTCCTGTGCTTAGGTAGAGGCCTTGCGAAGGGCCTCACTCGCCCAGTGAGTTCTACCTCCTATGAGAATTGATTACGGAACTGAAGAAGAGGCCGGGGCCCTGAATGGGCTGGAAGAGCCATTGAAAGAAAAAACGAAAATGTCTAGTCTCCGCATTAAACTGCTGTGCCAAAGGAACAGATGCATCAGATGAGAGTCCTAATGTGACACAAAATGGACAAATAAAGAAAGGTCTAGGTCTCAAATTTACGGTGATTCTGGCCTGCAAATTACGGCCACGCATACCTTAGGGGCCCCTTTATGAGAAGCAAAGCCGTAAGCAATTGAACAGATCAAGTCTAAATAACAGATGTATACCTCAATATTTCCCGTTATCTGCCCAACTTTTCCTGTTACGGGCACCGAAGCAAATAATCTTTATGTTTCCCTATAGGCTTTTCCGGTTCATATTTTTAATTCTTTAGGGAAAACATATTTTCGCATACTATTTTCCCAACTCTTTTTTGCGATGTATTCTTATGTGCCGTGTGAAATATATAGTCTTTTAGTGCACTCTCATCTTCTGGGCTAAAAAGACGCGTGGTCTCGAGTTCATGACTCTGAAAAACGGAAGCAGCTGCTTCTCTCAAACGGTGATACCTGCCCAATAGGTTAAACGGTGTCTTAACCCAGAAGACCGCAATCTGAACCTCAGGTCCCGTGTAACTCTTTAAGTACTTCATTTCTGTGAAAGGACGGAAAGAACGTACTTATGAAACACATCTCAGCAGCCCTACCCTTGCCTCCCCACTTTAGGAGGAATTCTCCACTTCCAGACCTAGCAAGTTATTTATAAAATTTGTTTGTTGTATATCTTTAGATAACCGCAATTTTTAGAGATAATTTAAAACACAAAAAAGTGATACATATCCTACGAGCAATGTATTGGGTAGACTTGAAAGGATTCTGACGATGGTGTACACTGTACTTCTTTTGGCTTATTTTGGACTTCGCCCATCGTCTGGTATGTAAAAGACAAAAAACCACGACGTTTCGGAGACTGGATCTGTCTCCGTCTTCAGGTGGATAGGGAAGGAAAAACCTACTCAGTTAATTTGCATAATTTTNCTGGATCTGTCTCCGTCTTCAGGTGGATAGGGAAGGAAAAACCTACTCAGTTGGGCCCCTTAGAAAGAACTAGTCTCAATCACTTTGGTCCAGTGATTGAATTATGCAAATTATAAGTGCATGACTTACATTTCTACTTAATTAAGCAACGAATAGTAGTTGACGTGCCCATATCACAAGGGAGAAATAAGTTTATGTCTTTCATCGTGTTAACTGAATTTCATTTAACGTTTATTATCGCTTATCGAAGTGGCGCGTGAGGTCTTGGTTTTCTTAGGCACTGAAAATGTAGGTTCAGATTCTGCTCAGGCCATGAATGTGTGTCCTTGTCTTTCTGTATTCTGTTATCACGAGTTCATATCCCATTAACAGTGAATGGGAAATGAAGACCTAATTCACGCATAAGAAAATACTTACTATCCATATAGGTCTGTATAGCATATAGTATTTTGGTGGGAAAGCAAGAAGGAAAGAGTCCACTAGGAAGACCTAGATGTTGGCGAGAGGGTAATATTAATTTGCATCTTAGAGATATCTCATGGAGTGGTATAAATTGGCTTGATCTGACTCAGGACAGGGACCAGTGGACGACTCATATGAACACGGTAATAAAACTTCGGGTTTCATAAAATTGTAAATTTTTTAGTAACTGCGCAACTGGCGGCCTGTCAAGAAGGGCTCAGCTCAATGTAGTTAGTTAGTTATAGGACTATATATTACATAAAATATTATTGAGACAATTCATGAAAATTTCAGGCTTTTGACTCATTTCTTGTAAATATCACTGAGATTCAGTGACAAGTAAAGGATTACACAGGCTACAACATTTACATGTACATATTACACAGGAAATACAATCCAGATTCTTTGAGAGGAGAGATAAAATGACGGTGATGCGCGTTAGGACTAAGATTCCAAAGCAAAATGGGAAATGAGGCTTCACTGATGCCTGTTAAAAGTGCTGATGTTGGCCTATTCGTGTTCTTATTGTAGAATACATGCTGGAATTGGGGTTAACGATACCAACATACTAACTAACCAAGATACCAATAATTTTAGTGAAGTTTCGGATATATGAATCATCCAAGAGTAAAATATGACATAAATATTTGTTGTACTCTTTCAATCATTTCTAACGAATGATTAGTATAACCTGAGTTTGATGCAAAGGAGGAGTTTGTTACGTTCATGTTACAGCATAAGGTCCTAACGAATTACAGAAAAAATATTAGCTTACATATTTTCCTGGAGGAACCTCCGCGGAACGGAATTCTGTTACCGATATCTTGAACACTTACCCATAATTTTGACAGCAGTTAGCAACATTTTATTCTGATTTCCTACAGAGCCAAAACTCTTATATGATAGGTAAGTACTATATAGAAATCCTGCCAGTCACGGTAACCGAGCGGTCTAAGGCATGCACTGTCTTCGCTCGCTCGGAAGCCGGGATCGTGGGTTCGAATCCCACTCAGGGCATTGATGTTTGTGTGCGTTTTTCTGTGTTTGTGTACAGGTAGAGGCCTTGCGACGAGCTGATCACCCCCCCAAGGAGTCCTACCGAATATCTAAGATCTAGCAAATCGAAGTGAAACGGAGAGTTTCATGGAAGTAAGCCTAGGCCCAAATGAGGGCTGTAGCGCCAAAGGAAAAAAAAAAAAAAATATATATATATATAGGAATCCTAGTGAGCCTGATGTAAATATACATTTAAAACAATCAAGTTATAATTACGCTAAAATAAAGAAAAATAAAGCCATCCATGTAAAGGGCCGTGGAGTCTATAGGGTTGTGAGACGTCGAGGCTTCCACATTTTCTCTAGATAATCGGTTCACAGATGGCGATAAGGTTGTCAACCTTAAAAACTGTCATCCTTTACCGCCCAGGAAGGTTCCTGGCACTCATTTCTGTTAGAGGCCGAGTAGACCCCAGGGCCATAGTGAGGCTGAAACAATTAGGTCAATTGAAAAATCCAATAACCTCATAGAGTACCGAACCCTCGACCTTCCGACTTGTAACATAGTGCCTCAACCAAGTACTCTAAGTGTTCACAGAATATAAATACTTACACAAAAATTCTATGATCGTATCAAATGTTTCATTACTGTTAGAAAAATAAATAGATAAATATTTCAGATTGCTTGACTGAGTATACGAATATTACTCAATTTTTTCCGGTAAATAAATATCAGATTTACGGTTAATTGAAACGATGTTGGAATTCGATACGTTACAGAATAAAAAAATGATAAGGTATTTAATTTTACTTAATATAAATGAGCAATATTGAAAACAATCCGTATGACGTAATATCGGCAGTATCTTGTTACTGTATGAAAGGAGTTTCAGAAGGATATCAGGGGCGTTATTTTCAACATAAACAGATTTGAAGGATTTAATCTGATTCTCGGAAGTGTATCCATCTTAATTTTTCGTAACAAAAGTACATTATGTTTTATCAAGTAAGGAACTCAGTTTCGACAGAATATTTTCGTCTTAAAGAGAGTTAATGGAAAGTTATATACATTTCTAAAGCAGTAGGCCTAAGTTTAAACGTTTCTATATTTAAAAACTTCCGACAAATAATCGCCACCTCCTATGTATCTAAGAGAATTACGAAAAAGCTAAAATTATAAATACAGAGCATATATCACCAAGAGAGCCGGTCACGGTAGCCGGGCGGTCTAAGGCATGTACTGTCTTCGCTCGCTTGGAAGCCGGGATCGTGGGTTCGAATCACACTCAGGGCATGGATGTTTAGTTTATGTGTGTACGTTTTTCTGTGTTTATATACAGGTAGAGGCCTTGCGACGAGCTGATCACCCGCCCAAGGAGTCCTACCGAATGTGTAAGATCTAGAAAAACCGAAGTGAACGGAGAAGTTCATGGAGGTAGGCCTAGGCCCACTGGGGCTGTAGTTCCAAGGAAAAGAATATCAGCTAGAGACCGAGGGATCTTTTTTTAAGAATAATATTTTACTGTTCATAATAATTAACATAATATTAATAATAATCCGTGATAGCTACGGTCCATAATAAACTTTGGACTCTGTTTTAATGGTTCTTAATAACATATACAGTCAATAGGACTGTTTGGGCGGGAGATCAGCCTGCCGCAAAGACGCGACATACACAGAACAACACAAACACAGAATTAAGCAAACATTTATGCGTCTTTCAGCGGGCGAAGACAAGGCATGCCTTAGACTACGCGGCCACTGGGATAGGCAATGTTTATTACGCCTAATCATATTCATAAGTATCAAATATATGGCGTATTAAACTAGCAAACAAAATATGAATGTCAGTATTTCGTATCTTGCTCTAAGCTCCATCATAATCTCACATAAAACTTTAATTCGGCTTACCTTACTATTCAAAGACGAATGTAATTTAAGTAATGAATTTCATATTTACAGCTACTCGTATAAAATTAAGAAAACTAACAACTGGAATATCAGTCGATATATTTCACGTTCAGTACTTATTAATGGCCACCGTTCCTTACTCTTTTCTCTTATTCGAAATAAAATCTTTCTATGACAGCGTATATATTACAAGGAGCTGTTAGAAATGAGGTTCTAATACTGGGGGACCCAAAACTAATGAAATAAATAAAGCTTCAGATAAACTTACAACATATCTCCCGTGCAGCATCACTAAAAGGGAATTTCGGTAAATTTCTTAAAATATTGCTGCGTTTGTAGGCCCATGTGTACTGCAAAATTACTTTTTTAAACACGAAGAAACCAAAATATTAACGCATTTAAATATGAATCTATAAGAGCCTATATTGTAAAAATCGTGAAATTCAAGTTATATTCCACGGCTTTTATAATTCTCCTTATAAACAATATATTGATAATTATTCAGTCATAAACGAGTGTAGGCCTATATTCGGTTATGATTTCAAAGCTAAACGGGTCTTTTACCCATTTATTGGGCCAGCAATTAAACAATCATTCTGTATAAAGCGCTACGAAACGGTAGATTATATGACCCCATTTGATTTACGAAAAACATTCTTCATTTATTAAATCTTGACAGATAAGTTGCGTGTAATTGTGACCACACTCACTTCGAAATATATTTATTTACAATTTTGTATTTAAGCATCCTGTTACAAGCCATATTAAAACGTCTATGTACTACAACACAGTCCGTCAATAATGCAACAATTTTTCCTTTTCCTTCCACTTATACTTTATATTTATATACACATTAATTCAAAGATACATAATTTACAGTTAAATGTAATTAAATGAACGATTCCTATTGTCATGGAATTACTGTCATCTCTTGTTGCATTACACTGTTCATTTCAGACATCATTTCAATGAAGGTACTTAAAACTGTTACTGGTGTAAAGTTAAATTTTGAGAAGCTGTCTAGCCAGACACCACGTGCTAAAATACCCCTCCCCCTGCCAATGTCGTTGCACATGTAGACTCCAGCCATTTATACGCGCTTATCATTTTATAAGAGGGCATAACCAAAACCATACAGCTCTACTTACCTAGTTGTTGTTGCTGTTACTTTGTTTTTGGGCACCTAATTCTCAGCTGTCCGTCATTGTAGCCTGTTGTCAGATTTCATTACGTTGAATCGCTGACACTCAATATGTTTCCTAGTGCGGTTGCCTGACACAGTGATTATCAAATACTCTGATGAAGATGAGTCGACAATAATTATCACTGAAACTTGAACGCGTCTTCTCTGGGACAATCTTGAATGTTCGACTGACCGCGCTACAGACACACACTGAAATACGCTACACGCCATCTTGTAATAGAAAGAAGAAACGAAGAAGATAAAACAAAAGAATGTGCAGCACACACTATCGATGAATAATTATCAAGCAAAGGAAACAAGATGCGCTACGCACACTGAGTTGCATTTGTTTTCTTCCAATGAAACATGAGTTGTAGAGACAAGTACAGTACGATAATTAAAGTTAGAAATATTTTATTTAAAGTATAAAAAATTAATGATGCCTTATTGGATATGTTACGTTTAATAATTTCCTCTATACGTCCTTAAGTTACATGTAATACGCGGCATTTAAAAGTACTGCAAATGCCAATCAGAATTTTTCTCATGGTCGTGTTATGAAAATGAAACCGCAGAGCTAAGATTAAATCAAAACTGCCTCATACACCACAACATAACCCGCAACATTTACTGCAACACACAAACAGAAACGTAAATTATAATTCACAAATTATACCTTAAGATAACCGTCACGGTGTTACATTTTCTTGAATCGAAAGAAATGTTTCTGGTCTTCCTCAGATCACGGCTCGACTGCAGCAACTGGTTCAACCGGTAGAAAGCTTAGTCAGTGAAGAGCAATAGCTGAATTGTTTTTGCTATCACTCAATTGTTTATGGAAGGAAATAAGGTCTGGGCAGAGGGGTCGAGTAAAGCAGGGTGTTCTAACAGGGTGTATGCACTTATTAAATGTGGTGTTCTATGAGGGGAGAGAGAGGTAACGGTGTACCACAAGACGCAAAGGGCAACGCGGAGAGACAATTTTAGAAGTGGACAGAGTTTGTTCCGGGAAATTATATCTATGTATCTACTATTGTAAACACAAAACTTTCATCAAAGAAGTCAATGAAATAAACATGCGAGTTCCTGTCGCATATAGGAGGAACTGTCATTCATCAGGTGCTTACGTATCTAGACATTCTGCATAAAAGCATTTGTTTGTATACATAAAATACTGTCGTACAACGGAAAGATGAGACGGGCTGTGTCAATACTACCAGTACAGTTGGTTAAACAAACCACAATTCATCAATTTAAGAAGACAGAAACAAAGTTACGCAGTATTCTATGCGCACGCAACACAACGTCGAATGGAAAACAACCAATAAAAACACGCCAGATCAAAAAAAAAGAAAAAAGACGAAGGAAGAATAAGATTGCGTGGACGTCCTAGTTCTGCAGAACTGCGCACGCGCGAGTCACTTGGCTCCCATTTCCCGCCATGTAGATGGTAATTAACATCTGGTATAATTTAAAATTCGGTAACCGCCTAAAAAAAAAAAAAAAAGAAACCGTCGCCATTTGACTAACACTCGGTCAGGTACACCACTCGTCTCTTGAAGCCCCGTGGCTGCACTAGTAAGTACATGTTAGCCTCATCCAAGCAAACGACGTGACGCTAAGAAGAGAGACAGAGAGTAAGAAGACGGGGGAGGGAGGGAGAAGAAAGGCAAGAGTGAGAGGGTAGAAATAAGGAAGGAAGGATTGAAGTCGGGTTTACACCGTACAGCATTGAATGGACAACCATTTAGTCACAATAAACCAGTTTTATACAGGCTTTGGTATTCTTTTACATAATTGACACATTACATGTTTGTACTGGCTGAAATCTATATACAGCAGCTGGTCCGTTATCAAGGGGCAATCGGTTCGTATCCTGTTTAGTCTCTACCTGAAATAAAACAAAACACTATTATAAACTGCAGCAATTTTTTAAGAGATTTGGGTAACCCATGCTGAACCACTCAGGAATATTTGAGAACCAAACTGAAATTTGTAATAGCTAACATAAAGAGCCAAGCCTAGAATATATCTGCCACATCAGCCTTCTCAGTTAGGCTGCGCCATAGCTCAAGCGGTTAGACGCTGGCTTCCCATTGCGGTGGACCGGGTTCGATCCCGGGTCTGGTCAAGTGGGACTTGTGGTGGACAAAGTTGCGCTGGGGCGGTTTTCTCCGAGTACTTCGGTTTCCCCTGCCAATCTTCATTCCACCAATTCGTTCACAATCACCCTCACCTATCATCTGGGGCTGGTACAATAGGTCAGAAGTGGCCGCAGTACAAGGGACTTAGTCCCACCCCACTGGCAATAAAAAAATTAAACCTTCTCAGTTCAAAATCCAAGCAATTCTCCGGTATCTTAATGCCAACCAAGTTGGAACACCGATAGTTCTGAAACACGCCATACATTAAGATCCCGGGACACTTACATGCAATTCGCAGCTACTCAAATGTTTTTTTTTTCCCCTTTGGCTCTACAGCCCCAGTGGGCCTAGGCCTACCTCCTTGAACTTCTCCGTTCACTTCGGTTTTTCTAGATCTTACGCATACGTTAGGACTCCTTGGGCGGGTGATCAGCTCGTCGCAAGGCCTCTGCCTGTACACAAAACACAGAAAAACGCACACACACACAAACTAAACATCCATGCTCTGAGTGGGATTCGAACCCACGATCCCGGTTTCCAAGCGAGCGAAGACAGTACATGCCTTAGCCCGCTCGGCTACCGTGACCGGCACTCAAATGTTTACACAAGCTAAATAATGCTCTAACTATTTAATGACCTTCAAGCCTCCGTTCTGAAATAGGTTCTACCTCCAATGTTTCATGCTCGTTGGAGACCATTTTACCTTTATTAATTTTGCTACCATAAAAATAACAAAAGTTGTATCCAAACAATTTTTTGCTTTTCCTGGTTGCATAGTAAAGACCGCTTGAGAGGCCCAGGCTTATAAAAGGTCAAGCTGTCCCTGTAACCGGCCGTGAAGGCCCACAGGGTTGTGAGACGTCGAGGTTCCCACATCTTCTAGACGCACGGTCTACAAATGACGGTGAGGTTGTCAGCCTTACGCTCCGGCCTTCATTTACCCCCAAAAATATTCCTGATACTCATTTCTGTTAGAGGCTGAGTCGATCTCAGGACCATAGTGCGGCTGGAAGGGTTAGGTCTATTGAAAGATCCACCTCATCGGGACTCGAACCGGCAACCTTCCGGCTTGTAGCATAGTGCCTCAACAAACTATGCTACCGAGTGCCTCTACCTACATGAGAGAATAATATTAAAAAGTAATTGCTACGAGAGATGCTCAAAGACTAAATTTCTTCTAGGTAATATATAAAAATTCAGTTTTTATCTCTCTGAAAGTATTCTGTCTCCGCTACAAAGACCAACCGGTCAATGCTTCTTAAGAAAAGAAAGTGCTGTGCATTGTGAGATCCACACGAAGCAAAACAAACACCCTGTGGGCAGAATACAGAGTTAATACTTAAAAGCTGTTAGCAGGTACAGTAATAATTCGACTTTCAAAGTTTGATGGCAGTATTTTGTGAATTGGGATGAATTTTCGAGGCCAATAATTATGTTAATATGCATAAATAATTTATGAAAGATTCTGTATCAGTGATTCTGCCTTTTGCGTCCTGCAACCCACCAATCATTTATTTAAAAGCATTGTAATCATACCGCGGTAAAAGTACCGCTTCCTTTATTCTAACACGCGCATTCTTACAGTTATGTGCGTTCTAGCGTCATATTAATCACTACATATATTGGATGTTCTTATTTTTAAGATTTCACTTGCCACCAGATTCCACCAGTGAGACGCACCAGTGAGCAAGAAACAGAGCTCCATACTATGCAGCTTAGTGCTGTGTTCAAATATTTGTATACTAATGATTTCCCATGACCGCCTCTGTGTTCTAGCGGTCAGAGTTCCTGGCTACAGATGCAGAGACCCGGGCTCGATTCCCGGCATTACCAGATTTTTTGCAAAGTAGTGGGTCTGGAACGGGTTCCGCTCAGCCTCGTGAGTCATTTCAAGGAAATAGCGGCTCCAATCTAGAAAGCCTAAATTAATGGACGTAGGGATTCTTTGCGCTAACCACGCAACACCCTCTACCCACTAAAGTTGTTACTAACTTCACCGACAAGCGGCGGTCGATCAGTCGGTATAGTTCGCTTGTGGACTGAAACCACGGAGTTTTTTTTTATTTTGTTTTTGTGATTTCTCATATCCTCACTTTTTACAGCACTGATTGTGGAATGACAAGCCGAATTTACTCAATATTTGTACCGAGCTATTATACATTGTCGCAAATTCGCACTCCTGTAATAAACTCTAAAGTGTACAGTCTACAAATCCATATATACTCGTATATTCGATGGGGTCCGGTGGGAATGAAATGTTGATGATACTGTAACAACATCCTGCTTAAATATTGTAGCATGTAGACCCGTTGCTAGGTGGTGACACTGTGAAGAACGTCCGTTGCTGGGCAACAGATTACTAACACGCGCCAATGGACTGGCTGGAAAGCGATGTTTTCTGCGCTGTCCGCGCCTATATCTGCGCACACAACAAATGATACAACAGAGGAACGGTGTTTTCTGTGCGGATTAGTCTAGATGTTGTAAGCAGGATAATTAGTGAGTGCAGTGCAGTTGAGTACACTGGAACGAAGTGAGCTGGTCAGCTGCCAATTAGTTCGAGGAGTGATGTAGTTCGGTCATTGTGAGCTGTTACTCTTAGAAGTTGATAGCTGAAGCATGGGGTTAGTTTCGGGAACCCAGAGTTAGGGGAAAGTCCGTCGTTGGAAGTCGCTACCAGGCAACGACTGGTGAAGACATAGCAGGCTGAAAAGATTTAGTGACCGCTGTAAGAGTGTGTGAGTTGGCGATAGCGTTATAATTACTTATAGTTGCGAACTGTAATTTTTCAGTAAATATAATTACCAATCCAAACCCATTCTATAGTCACTCACATGTTACAATATTTACAGCAGAGTACTAAATACATGCACCACCTCTTTCAACTGTCAACGATTTATTATTTTTCCCGCTTGCATTCGAACTTTGTTTGGTTCTCAGAATAAACAGCGATTGCTTCCTTAAGCACAATCGAACCGATTTTTGTGTGTCTTGGAGGTATGAATAGAATTTAGGGATAATGTTTAGATTATCTCATTCAATTTTAGTTCAAAATTAATTATTCCGTAAAGCGGACGAGCGATCAGTGCTCTGGAACTCTCCAACAAGTAGTAGAAGCTATTTCAGCGCTTCGGAGCTCGTTACAGTCGCCATCTTCACCGTGAAATTATTGGCTGAAATGGAGGAATAAACATTGGAACAGCTTCAAAATAGCACGTGACTAAACGCTGAAAGTTTTACATCAGACCCAAGCTTTAAACTGAAGGGGATTATCCTGCGCTAATTTAGACCTAATGTTATAGAAAAATTCACATGGGCCAGCAATCGTAACATTTTACACGAATTATTTTCGTATTCATTTGTTTGGTCGAATTACAGCTTTGGAAGCTGAGTCGAAGTTTGACGAGCAGCACATAAAATTATGGGCCACTATGTAGACGGATAGCCGGTCACGGTAGCCGAGCGGTCTAAGGCATGCACTGTCTTCGCTCGCTACGAAACCGGGATTATGGGTTCAAATCCTACTCAGGGCATGGATGTTTGTGTGCGTTTTTCTGTGTTTGTGTACAGGTAGAGGCCTTGCGATGAGCTGATCAACCGCCCAAGGAGTCCTACCGAATGTCTAAGATCTAATAAACCGAAGTGAAGTGGAGAGTTTCATGGAGGTATGCCTAGGCCCGAATGAGGGCTGTAGCGCCAATGAAAAAAAAATGTAGACGGATAGCCGATCAAGGTGACAGCCCTATCTAAGACATGAATTGTGTTAGCCCGCTCAAATACTGGGATCATGGGTTCGAATTCCACTTGAACCGTGAATGTCTATGTGCGTTTATTCTGTATTTGTGTTGTTCTATGTGTAGGTAGAGGCCTTGCGACGAGCTGATCACTCACCCAAGGAGTCCTACCGTCAGTAAAAATGATCAAGAAACTGAGAAAGTGGCCAAGGTCCAATAAAGGGGTGTAGAGCCATACTAATGATGTAGATGGAAAGACACTGCTTCAAATATTTAATTGCAGACGTAACATGTGCAAAATGAAGGAAGAACAGAACTGGATCCTTGTAGTTCTATGGTATCCATTCAGCTGTGTTCATGTAGATTATATCGAAATTATATCGAAATCCAGTATTATTGAAAAAATGTAAAATATAAAAGATCTACTATTTTTATTGAATAAGAAATTTCACGCGGCCCTTTAAATATTAGATTCGAACTAGGAACTACCTCATTTCGAGATTCTACTTTTACTACCCTGAATATCCATTTATAACGCTGTAAATGGGAACCTTTTGCAATTACAAAATAAGTGTCCTTATTTGTGAATTTCAACAAAAGACGCCTTCAGATTGGTAATTCCCTTTTCGAATTTTGTATTCTTAGAAGCTTATTAATCCAGGAGACCACAATAGAACGGATATACTTAGTTATCTGGGAAACACACAGAGGAAGAGGTCATAACTTTCTTAGAAGAAACATATAGAGGTAGTTGTCTTAATTTTCGTACGAGGAAACATACAGAGGTAGAGGTCTTAACTGCCGGCCACGGTAGCCGAGTGGTCTCATTCATGTACTGTCTTCGCTCGCTTGGAAACTGGGATCGTGGGTTCGAATCACACTCAGGGCATGGATGTTTAGTTTGTATGTGTGCGTTTTTCTGTGTTTGTGTACAGGTAGAGGCCTTGCGACGAGCTGATCACCCGCCAAAGGAGTCCTACCGAATGTGTAAGATCTAGAAAAACCGAAGTGAACGGAGAAGTTCATGGAGGTAGGCGTAGGCCCACTGGGGCTGTAGTGCCAAGAAAAAAAAAAGAAAGGTCTCAACTTTCGTACCGGAACCGACTATGATTATAGATAGTGAAAATATTTATTTCACGTCAGATATAGGTCCTTATGATATAGGCCTTTGCTTATTGAGAGTAAATTTCTAATTTATTCCTACATTTAGTAAGGCTTCAAATAATATATTTTATTGTAATTTATTCGCAATGACGTGGAATATGTGATTATTTATCCAAATGTTGTTTGTCCAACACACACATGTATATGAACATGAGCGGTGAGAGGTGATCTTCTCGATCAGGCAGATTTACCACGCCGAAAATAATTTACGGTCTAATGGTCAGAGTTCCTGGCTACAGATCCAGAGTTCCCAGGTTTGATTCCCGGCTCTACCAGATTTTCTGAGAAGTGGTGGGTCTGGAACGGGGTCCACTCAGCCTCGTGATGATAACTGAATAGATATTTCAAGGAAATAGTGGCTCCGGTCTAGAAAACCGAGATTGACGTCCATGGGGACCCGCTGAACTGACACTAACTCCACCGACAAGCGGCGGTCTCTCGGTCGGTATAGTTCGCTTGCGGACTATAGACCACGGAGTTTATTTGTATCCAATGGACAAGACATTTCTAATCCTGGGAACCATTTTGGACACAATGGTCATGCGAAGACAAATTCCAGCGTCTTTGCCGGAAACAGATTGTCCAGTTTCTACCGCCTCACTTTTAGTCGAAGGTAACAAGTGACGCTGACCCTGTAACCAGTCTAAGGGAAACGGTAGGTTCCGTGCCCTAACTTCAACTCTATACCGCTGTGAATTAGTAGCTCCATTCTCAGACCTCCTTTGGCCTCGGATAAGAAAACCTCTGACACCCATAAGTCAGGTTAGAGCTGTGAAGATGGGAGTCCTTGCTTCTGTCGGGATTCGAGTCTGCGATTCTTCACTTTATCAAAGCAGGTAAAGCAAGTGTCACGTAACTTCGAAATTTTTCTTCTGCGCATTGAAGGTTACGCTTGGCCTTGTTCGAAGTTACGTGACACTTGCTTTAACACTCCTGGATCTTCTACGTACACTCGGAGAATGGGCCTACTTGAGGAATACCAATCCTTTAAAATGTGACTCCGTGTGGCCTGGTAGACGTTTACTGGCGTTTACTGTGAACATCTACCAGACTACATGGTATCGCATTTCAGAAAACGACATTCTTCGCATTACCGTCTTGAGAACGTCAAATCTCACAGGGAAGATATCTGACCGTGTAAGGCAGGCTTTTGTTTGGAAAAAAAACCAAGCAAGAGGGCGAGAGGTGTTGAGAGAGACAGTAAGCGGGCAGAGGAAGAAGGAAGTTGACAGTATAAGAAAGAGAAAGATGAACATAGAGTTGTGGGAGGGGGTGGGATGAATGTAAGGACAAGATAGAAATAATAGAGCGTGAGAAAGAAAGAATAACTAAGCGCCCAGAAGTAAGTATAAAGTTAAAAGTAAGATAACAAAGAGAGAGAGAGGTTAGTACCAAGAAGAAATAATTAATAAATAAAAAAGGGATCTAGGTTCATCTGAGACAGAGAGAAGGAGACTACCAGGAGAAAAATCTAATAAAATAAACTGCTAATGCCTTCGGAATTCTCTTCCACGTCTTCATCTGTCCTTTTCTTACACGGGCATTCATCCATTCGGTATTCTAACAACAAAAAACATCGGGCTTTGTGTACAGCTGTATGGACTCAGTGCGATTTATAAGAATGTACCGGCTACTCTCGGTAGCGTAGTTGGTTGAGGCACTAAGCTACAAGCCGGAAGGTCGCGGGTGCAAGTCTCGATGAGGACATTGGATTTTTCTCAATTGACCTAATCCTTCCAGCCGCACTATGGCCCTGGGGTTTAACTCAGCCTCTAACAGAAATGAGTACCAGGAATTAAATAAATAATTTTCCTGGGGAGTAAAGGGCGGCCGGCGCGTAAGGCTGACAACCTTACCGCCATCTGTGAGCCGATTGTCTAGATAATGTGGGACCCTCAACGTCTCACAATCCTATAGGCCTTCACGGCCTGTTACAGGTATAGNTTTTTTTTTTACCGGTTACTCTACCCGCCAATGTATCTGCAGCCATCCCCAACTGGCTATTACCGGCACTGACCATTTGACCATACATCCGGTCGGTTACCATGTTGAGGGGCAGTCCACCCATCAAATTTTAAAGTTATATTTGTGTATATTTATACAGGCAGTGCCTTCTCACACGGAGGGGAGAACACGGATGGAAGGCTTCAAGAACAGAACGCAGAGACTATTAGGTGCAAGCAAGAGAAAGTAACAAGGAAGAAAGAAGCTAAAAAGTAAAGCTATCCCTGTAACAGGCCGTGAAGGCCCATAGGGTTGTGAGACGTCGAAGGTCCCATACTATCTAGACAATCGGCTCATAGATGGCGGTAAGGTTGTCAGCCTTACGCTCCGGCCGCCCTTTACCCCCAAGGAAGATTCCTGGTACTCATTTCTGTTAAAGGCTCAGTCGACTCCAGGACCATAGTGCGGCTGGAAGGATTAAGTAAACTGAAAACAATCTACATCATCGGGATTCGATCCCGCAATCTTCCGGCTCGTAGTACAGTGCCTCAACCAACTACGCTACCTCATGCCCCCCCCCGTATTCGTACCCTTCTTTAACATTGCGCGTCCTTGTGCTATATGACGCCGTCTAGTCTGAAATATAGGTAAAATTATTCTAGAGCAACCTGGTGCCTGAGTCTTGAGAGTGGAACAAGTACACTGAAGATTACTGCAGCAGGTTCCTCCATAGTGTTCAGATCTAAAGTATACATCTTCACATAGCTGAAGACCGTGATCGTAACATTCAAGGCCGTGAAATCTCCAGCTTCGTGACCTTCTCTGCTGTTTCCTTCATGGCGGTACGGCTGTTCAACTTCACGTTGCAAAGCTTGTGATGTAGAAGGCATTGGTGAGATTCAAGCTGTATATCTGTATTCCTACGCCTTAATGTAATTTCAGATTTTATTTCCATCGCTGTAAATGTCTTGAGTGGTCTTGAAGATTTCATTCACGAAGCAGAAACAAAACTTCATTATGAAGACAACTGGTATCTAGAATATGACGTTTTATAGTCTGATAGACTGTTAAGAAATTTATGATGGAACATACTGCTTCTATATTCATGTGATAAAGAGTTTTCTATCTTGAAGTTGGAGGCAACAAGCTCTTCAGAAAAGTTTGGCTACGTTCTACCAGGCTACACGGTTTTATACACGAGAATACAATAATATCCATAGTCATACTGCAGCGATACTGCTCTAGATCCATAGTCGGGAAGTCATCTATTCGAATCTCGTTTAGAACACCTGTTCAACTAAATAAAGTTTTTCTTAGATATCCTCAGTCCCTCTATGTTAATACCGGGGTATTACCTCAATCAGGTTCCAAACAAATCAACTTTTTTTTTATTCTCCAAACATCCAATTATTCTACGTTACGTGTTTTGAGATATTGACAATATCGTAAAAGTAAACCATAAGAGATCATAATGACGGTTATAAGAATCCAAAATTTCACACATTTTATTGACTCATGTCCTGTTCAACAACCGCAGCTCACTTTAAATTTAAATTTAAATTTATTGGCTTATGTATCATGCGTTTGGGCTGCACAGATCTGTGGCCTCACAACCACAGGTCAGTCGTCTATTTACTAAAGCGTTAGGTCTGCTATTGGTTTTTGTTTTGCGATTTGCACCGCTCTCGGAACTTAGCATTGTCCACGTGCTCAACAATTCCCAACTCAAGTTGAACTGGGGACGGGTGTGGTGGCTAGTGAATAGAACAAAACCCTGACCAAAATGATATTGAACCAGGACTTCACGACCGTCAAACCAATTCTCATTGGCGAAAATATTTATAAGATTTCATGAATTCTAGCGGGATCCTCGAATGGGTGCCAGGAACGTGTAGATAGATAGGCATGATTAGAAGGTTCTGGGTTAATTACGATTGCACCAAACAACTAACTAACTACCTACGCTAAGGGATAGGTTGACTCAGCAGTGACCTCATAGACTTTTATCCTCGAGGTGACCAACTTCAAAATCGGCCGAGACACCTGTTATCTTGACTGGGGTTTACCGTAATTTTATTTATTTACTCTGGTCAAATGGCCGATCACAGTAGCCGCGTGGTCTAGCATGAACTGTCTTCGCTCGCTCGGACGCTTGGATCATGGGTTGGAATCCCAGTCGAGGCATGGATGTCTGTGTGTGTTTATTCTCTTTGTGTTGTTCTGTGTATAGGTAGAGGTCTTGTGATGAGCTGATCACTCGTCCAAGGAGCCCTATTTTCTATGAGAAATTATTACGGAACTGAACAAGAGGCCTGGGCCCTGAATGGGCTGGAAGAGCCATTGGAAAAGATTCAGGTCAAATGCCGAGATATTACCTAAATTAAGTCATGACGGTTTCCATTTACATCCCTTCCACTTCATTATTTGCTGAATTATGCGATCATTCGACACTTCACAATTAGAGATACTGACAAACTGTGAGTAAACTTACAAAGTGCTGCCAGTCCAGGAAATTCTTACTGGATTCATAGTGGACAAACGGCTCTTGAACAGGTGTTTCTAGAAGCACTTCGGTATGCCTCTGACAATTATTAATCCACAAATGCTCCTTGCTCATCTATTACGAATAATAGGTCAATATGAGGCCGCAGTATCAAGGGACTCAGTACCACCCCACTCCTGTAACATAATAATAATAATAATGAGAAAAATTGTAACTTTCTGGTAGTACACGTAGTGTTTTCAATTCTATGGAAAATAATGGCATAATCTCAGGGTAAATACAATAGTCATAGTTGCCCTGATCGGAGGACCACCAGTTGAGAAACAAAGAGTTACACATACATATATATATATAATCTTTCGGATTCCATTTCACACCTCTCTCTCTCTCTCTATGGATAATTACTCCGTTTTTAATATGAAACTTCCAGGTATGCCACAGTGTGTGAATCTGGTCATTTTCATATTCTTTAAATTAATGCAAATTTACCCTTGATAATCCACATCGTACATAGCTGAGGGCAAGTAAAATTCCATGCATTCTTAACCTCGGTACTGAATTTAGATATCAGCTTCGCGCTCCTCTTACTTTACCTTATGGCAAAGGGGTACGGTACATACTTGACCGAGAGGCTAGACGGTGCCCACAATTGATGTGAACACAGAAGGTAGGGGAAAAATCCCTTTTCTTTCTTGGAGTCGAAAACTTATCGAATTAATACGTATTCTAGCACTAACATTTGTTCAAGACCATAAGACACTTCTACTTTCATTCTCTGGGGGTAATTTAATATCATGGGCCCAGTTCTAGAACAAATATGTTATTGTGTTGTTTCGTCTGCACGACCCGCTAGAGTCAGTAGCTGACGGAGCGGTTCTTTTTTGTGTGTGAGAGAGAGAAAAACTGCTATAGGTGAACGGTCGGCTCTACGGGAATAGTAAGTAGCTTACAAATGTGGCTACCAGATGTCAGAAGTGTAAGGAGTCTTGAGCTGTAGTGGGGTTAAAGTAATTCGGACGAAGACAAAGAAAATCAACACAGGTGAAAATGAAACATTTCTTGATATTTCTTGACCTTCTTCTGTCAGTAGGAATCTTGTCTGTTGACACACAGAGAAGACAGCGGCGATAGGAACTCTTTGGTAGTAGAATTCGAAGGTTCAATACAGCTAGGAAGACTGAACAAACCCTGAATTCAGCATATTGCCATTCATTTCCAACTATCAAAACCTATTTCCTACCATATTATCGTGTTAAGCCTGTCGCTGTAGCCGAGCGGTCTAAGGCATGAACTGCCTGAACTTCGTTCACTCGGAAGCCGTGGGTTCGAATCTCACACAAAGCATGGAAGTTTGATGTATGTATGCGTTTATTCTGTGTTTATATTGTCTTGTGTTTAAGCAGAGGCCTTGCGACGAGCTGAACACTCGTCCGAGGAGTCCTACCGTCTGTGAAATGATTAAAAGGATAGAAGAAAACCTCGATACCCATATAAAGGTAAGAGGAACGGATGGAAAAAAATGTCGTGTTAATGTTGTCCTTCATTTCCAACTGGTCACTTTCCAAAGGGTTTACTCACCAAAATTATGTACGAATTTCTCTTTTCCCATCCCAGCTACACGATCAGCTCATTATAGCCGCCTATAAATCACTACCCTAAAAAGTATATGACTTGTATAAACATGAATCTTTTCTTTATGCAACTTCCTAAATAAACTGCACACTTTTATATATTTCCTTTCTTCTGATTGTATTTATCTAATATTTATAAATTATCCAACAAGATCCGATGCTGGGTCTCTGAACTAGGCATAAGTTATGAAAACTGCTGCAATTTGGCTTCTGCCTAGTATTTGAGGAGCACTTCGTTCGTATCTCGGCCTGAGCTTTGACTGTGCTGACCGAATATTTCCGTCATTTTCCTGGGGAAAAATGAGGGAAGTTTTCTGTCCCCAGGGAAATGTGGCCATGTACCTTAAAATAGGCTATGACTGCTTCTTTCTACAACTTCTCCGATTCAATATTCACTTCAATCAAATAATAATAATAATAATAATTCAGTTCTTATTTATTTGCGTGCCAACTGAACAGCCCCAGGGCCAACTGCGAAACGAGCAGGAGTGAAAGGAAGGAAACAAACATACCCAGAACAAAAAATAAGGCAATTTATGACAACTGAGCAAAGAAATTATAATAATTAAGTCCATCTACTGAAGTGCTTGACAACAGCTAACAGACAATCGGAGACACGTACCGGAAAATGAAGACACATTAACAAGGAAGAAGTGAAAAACAAAACCAAAGACTAGGTAACAAGAAATTCATGAGTAAGAGCTAAGTATCACAAGAACAGTAGGATCAGAAACAAGAGCCTTAAATGTTATCAACAATTAGGTACAAAACTGTAAAATGTGATTGAGAGAAACCGCTTCGATAGCAAATATGTCGGTAACTTTACCAATCACGTTGGCAGCATATGCCAGCCGAGCATAATAATTCAATTCAATTCAATTCGTGTTTATTTACGTGCACACTTAACAGCACAGAGGCCAATAACAAAGTTGGCACGAGTACATAGAAATACAGCTATAACTAAAAGACAAAATACAAATAAGAGAGTCTATATAATGGCATTAAATTAATAATAATTACAAGAAAAATTAAAGTTAGCATTAACAGGTGAGAAAAGAGAATAAGTACATTTCGAATGGTTATCCCATTATGTGGTGAGAAAGGACAATACATATACATACACACATAGAGGTTAATAATAATAATAATAATAATAATAACCCAATTAATTCTTATTTATTCGTGTGGCAGCTCATCATCCTAATTCAATTCAATTCAATTCAAGTTTATTTACGTACAACTTAACAACATAGAGCTCAATCAAAAGGTTAGCATGAGTACACAGAATTACATAAAAGTAATTAAAAAACAAATACAAAATTTGAAAGTCTACATAATGACAATAGATTAATAATAATGCCAAGGAAAATTAAAGTTAACGTTAACACGAGAGAACAATAAAATAAGACCACATACACACACGTAATTTTAAGAGTATCATTAACAAATATTATTAACAATTTTAGGTTCAGTGTCATTGACAGAAACTGTTCCGATTGCAAATATGTCAAGATCTTTACCCACCGCGTTGGCAGCATAGGCGCACCGAGCAGAAGGGCAGTGTTTATTAGAGGGACAAACACCAAACAATGAGAAGTCCCTAAGATTGCTGGGAGGAACACGAAGGCTAACATTTTCCCAAAGAGAAGCCCAGGATTTAAGACCACGAAAGACCTGAACAAGAAAGGTGCATCAAGGTGATGTCTCCGTTTATGTAAAGATTGTAGACTTAATTTCTCTAAAGCATCAGTATAAAAACAGACGGATGCAAACTTCTGCTGGATGCGCTCAAGCTTATTGGCATCAGTCGAGGTGATGGAGTTCCAAACTACTGAGGCATATTCCAACTTGGACCTGACTAAAGTAAAATATAGTACATACAGACTCTCCATGGAGGAAAACCTGTAGGTAATGGAGCGAATAAGGCCTAAAAGCTTTATGCATTCAGAAAATATGTAATTAACATGTGTGTGAAAATGTAACTTTGAATAAAACAAAACACCCAGGTCCTTAATACAGCTGGTGCATGTAATGATAGCATGACAAAGCTGATACTCGTAGCTCAGAAAATTTGTTTTCCTGGTGTATGATACAACACGCGTTTTAGCAATATTAAGTTTCATGGAGTTAGCAGTGCACCAGTCACTTACGGAATTAATG
>NW_019731221.1:424136-530346 GCF_002891405.2 Cryptotermes secundus | reverse complement strand
GTTAATAATAATAATAATAATAATAATAATAATAATAATAATTCCGTTAGCACAAATCAAAATTACCGTTAAGAAGCGAGAGAAATAATGAATACAGTTACTATTTTAATAATTGAAAGAACCATGGCTAGAACAAAATTTGACAGCAAGAAGCAATGTAAATTGTAAATATATAATAATAATAATAATAATTAATTAATTGTATTCATTTAAGTACTTAAACAATAGCCCAAGCGCCAATTATAAATAAGTACGCGCACATGTACACATAAACCGGAAGAAACAAATCCAAACCAAACGAAACCAAACCAAGGTACTTGGACAAAAGTAAATTTCAAGAACTCAAACACTCCAGCGTTAATAATTCATTTTCTTCATTCAAGTGTTTGCCATCAGCGAAAACCTCTAGCAGGGGAGCACCGTATGTATTCATACGTAAAGTTAGACTAAGACGAGACCTGGAACTAGACTAAAAAAATACTAGATAATAAAACAATACAGGAAACACTCTAATGGCGTTACTGGAACTATGAGCTCAGTAGGGTTAAGCAAAGAAGATGTTATATTTGCTGAAAACGTCCAGAGATCTGCAGATGCTGTTTGCAACTATGACGCACCTGGTGAGGGGCTAAGTCTGGGGACATTACTGATGTTAATTGTGGTAAAGTCACTAATTTGCTTAGTGAGTGCATGGAGAACAACAGCGTCCATAATAGTAAAACAGTCAATTTATTCTTTAAAATGTTAATACGAAATAAAGCGTCAAGATTTTGTAGCCTAGAATGAAACATTTTCAGACGTAAATAATTCAGTGTTGACTCATGATTTAAAAAAGAACTGGACTTAAAAAGTCAATTAAAAGCTCGATTTTAATTCCTTCTTTGTATGTCTTTCAGCTTATTAGATTCTGCTAAAGTAAGGTTATTCCAGACAACAGACGCTCACACAAGCTCTGATTCAAGCAGGGCAATACATGAAATATTTAAAATGTCCAAAGAAAACGAATTATGTGTTGAAACGAATTTGTCCTAACAGCTTTAGTGTCCGAGAATATAAGTAGTCACCATGGTAGGATGTCTTTATTGTTGTGTTTTGTGTATTGTGTTTTGTTTGAACGTGTTGTCACTTAATGTAATGTGTGTTACTTGTCTGTTGTGTCCTATTGTGTACTACTGCCACCGGGCTAAAACCCAATTGCAATATAATAAATAATGTAATATAATGACTATGAAAATGCAGTTTGTCGTCTAACAGACCCCCAACATATTTTTACACAATCACTTCGTAAGATTAATAGATCACCACAAAGTAATCAAAAAAATACCGTTAGATTTACGAGTAAAAAAGTGATGTTAGTTTTGAATATGTTCATTTTCATATCATTGTCAATGCATCACTTCTGTACAGAGTCTAAGTAATTTCCAATCTTCAGCATACTTCGCGGTACGAAATATTTTAAGTAATCAGCAAAGAGTAGAAATTTGGAGAAATAAATTTGGCACAAATGTTTTGTTAATAGAAATATTGAAAAACATAAATCCAAAATGTAGCCCTGCGGCATTCCT
Source organism: Cryptotermes secundus (assembly GCF_002891405.2). Taxonomy (NCBI): domain Eukaryota; kingdom Metazoa; phylum Arthropoda; class Insecta; order Blattodea; family Kalotermitidae; genus Cryptotermes; species Cryptotermes secundus. The sequence continues at coordinate 528,781 of NW_019731221.1, read as the reverse complement.
AACAGCATGGGAAAAACGAGGAAGTCTTCCTTAAAGTGCGGAGAATAGAAAATGTAGATGATAAGTAACTTTTGAACGAAGTAATATAACTACAAGGGTGTTCAAAGTTACTGAGTTTGTGCAACAATAGAGTACGGAGGATTTAATCAAAGGCTTGGTTGAGGTCAAAATAAATTGGATCGAGCTGCCCTTGTGAACTGACAGAAACTGTGATAGAGTCTAAGTAGGTAAGTAAACTGGTTCCAGTTGACTTTGATTTAACAAAACCGTGCTGAGGCGGGTGAAGTTTAAATTAAAAAAAAAGGGGAGTTAATCATGTATTATAAAGGTAAGGTAAAGTTCTCTCTGTGCTTAACTAATTAAGCACTAAGCCAAAAAGGCGTGGATGTATAGATCCACATTTTCTTGACATCTGTACTAGCTGGAGGTAAGTGGTCAGATTCATGCCCCGGCCACTTTACCCCCGAGGAAAGTGCCTGCGGTACCCATTTTATAGGAGGCTTGGTGGACCCCAGAGCCGGTCTGGACGAAATGAAGAAGATAATATTCTTCACCGTACCGGGACTCGAACTCCGAACGCCAAACTGTGAGAAGCCCCTAAGATTGCTGTGAGCAACACGAAGGTAAACATTTTCCAAAAGGGAAGTGCAGGATTTAAGGCCACGCTAAACCGAACTAAACAAAAATATAAAGTTGATGTCTCCTTTTACGTAAAGACTGTAAATTTAATTTCTCTAGCTATAACTATGCCGGTCACGGTAGCCGAGCGGTCTAAGGCATGCACTGTCTTCGCTCGCTTAGGAAGCCGGGATCGTGGGTTCGAATCCCACTCAGGGCATGGATGTTTGTGTGCGTTTTTCTGTGTTTGTCTACAGGTAGAGACCTTGCGACGAGCTGATCACTCGCCCAAGCAATACTACCGAATGTGTAAGATCTAGAACACCGAAGTGAAACGGAGAATTTCATGGAGGTAGGCCTAGGCCCAAATTGGGGCTGTAGCGCCACAGAAAAAAAAAGTATAACTATATGGAACATAAGAGAACACGATAAATAATAATAATAATAGTAATATGCCCACAGTTTTAGTCGCATACCTAAATGGTATACATCACTTGGGAGATCTAGAAGTTAATGCGAGGATATAACATTAATATGTTAACATAATATCAACGTGTAATAACAACTCATTCGGAGTAAGCTGAAGTTGGTTGAAGTACAATGCTACAAGCCGGAAGATCGTCAGTTCGATTCCCGATTAGGTCATTGGATTTTTCAGTTGCCCTAATCCTTCCAGCTGCACTATGACCTTGGGTTCAACTCAGCCTCTGAAAGAAATGAGTACCAGGAATCTTCCTGGGGGTAAGGAGCGGCCGGCGTGTAAAGCTGAAACCTCACCGCCGTCTGTGAGCGGATTTTCTAGAAAATGTGGCAGCCTCGACGTCTCACAAACCTATTGGCCTTCACGGCCTGTTACAGGAGTAGCTTTACCTTTTAACAATTAAGTGCATATCTTAAAGATATCTTCAGTCACTGAAATAGGTGGAAATGAAAGATGTCTCTTAAATTTTCGGTAAATGTATCTATGTAGAAGAAAATATTTTTGTGTTCTGTTTTTGGATGTTTTTGGAAAGGAAAACACGGCGCTTTGTGAAATGGAATATTTCTCTGTGGATATCATAACAAAATATTCAAATATCTCTTCTAAGTTTCATGCAAGAAAATTATCACTTACAGATCTACACTACTCGCTTGTATCTTCTAGATTCTTGTTACAAGAAACTGCAATGACTGTAAACTGAGACGAAGGGGACAAACCGGTAAATATAGTTCTACATAGCTTAACAATTCAGGCATTTTTGTTTCCTTAATTTAATTAAATCGAAAATCATGACTTATGGAATCGTATGGGCCTATTGAACATAAAATACACGCTTAATTATTTCCAAGAATTTATGGACATAATACCTTTTACGCCAATAAATTCTAGCGAGTTGAGCTCAAGTTGAAACCCGGTAGGTGTCCGTGTAAAATGTCTGTTCCTTTTGTCATGTTTTAAATGAAACTGGAAGGTATCGACAAATGTCAGAAAAACTCCATAAAATCAAAAGTGAAGGAATATCCTTTCAGCGACCTAATAAGAATCGAAACATATCGTGTTATAAGGTTTTAAGTTTTTTAATGTCAATAATATATATCTGTATATTTTTTTAAGAATTTGTTGTGTCGACGGATGTGAAACTCAAGTTTTTTTCCGGTTGTTACATGTGAATTGAAAATCAGAGGGAGAAGGATATAAAGATAGACAGACGGACAGACATGACGAAACTAATGTGCACATTTTTTAAACTGTTCTTTACGAACAAACCGAAACGAATTCATACGTAAATAACAGCACAACAAACAAAAATAAATACTTCAATTGTTAATATTAACTAACTTCATGGAGTAGAGACTTTCTTGAGAAGGTAATGACCACACCAATTTATGGAACTGGCGGTTAGTTACGTTTTTGTCAAGGCCTCGCGGATGGTAGATATGCAATTCTAATTTGGCAATAACGTAGTTGTTGGTTTAATGGCGCTCACAACGACGGTATAGTTACGTTCAGCTATTCTGTAATAAACACAAATGTCCAGACACCCATGCACATGGAAAGCTGGTCGTTGTTGCTCGTTAACAGTCAGAGCTTGTAGCAGTTAATGGGTAGGAACAGAAGATGGATACAGTAAACAGCAGTGGAGATATATGCTTCAATCCCTTCTGTTGTGCCCATTGTCCTGAAAAATTTCAACAACGTGCCTTTATAACAGTACCGTTTTTAGCGAATATTATTATTCTATCAAGCTTAGTATCTTAATAAATATGTACATATCTTCCAAAATCTTTTCAATTTATTACTGATGGGTATTTTCGAATAGATTATCTTTATAGAAAATATATTTCCCGTGTAGAAAAATTGTATTTTCGGTAATATTTCTCTCACTCTGAGCCAATTGTCTAGAAAATGTGGGAACCTCAACCTCTCACAACCCCATGGGCCTCCATAGCCTGTTACAGGGATAGTTTTAGCTTTACCTTTTATTCAGTAATTATGTCGACAATCGTAATAATTTTCCCTTGAGATTTCAAAGGCCTTTAAGCTATTAGATAACACTAGACAGGGGCATATATAGTTTCTTGATTAATACATGAGCGAATTGTACTTACTTTTCTGCAGAAAGAACTGCAACTATGAGACGAAAGAATTTAAGTTACGTAATTTTGGGGTTACAATGTCAACCAATTTTTAAGCGTCAATAACTTGCATAAACACATGTTATACAGTAGATCACGAACGAGCGAGCAGACTTTTGTTTCATTGTATCGTGTCTATCTGCAAGTACTGATATTATCTTGATGCGGATATGTGAATTGTAGTTTGTGTCTTCATTTGTGAAGACATGGAAAATTTCTTTCCTTTCAAAAGGAATCCAAGTACAAGATATCCGTGCAGACCAGCTCACTAATTTTTGTCGTTTGAGACTTTTAAGAACTTCGACGCTGATGCAAATGACACCATTACTTCTAAAGCGTAAGATTGTTTTATTAATGCGATTATTCGAGACGGCTATAAACGTAATCTATCCAGATATTTCCTTAACGAGTGATGCCAGTAATTTCTTACTGAACAGCAATCAGATAGCTTATAAAAACATAATTCTTTATTCATATTGTCACGTACCAGAGGTTCCATGACTGATAACAATGGGTTCTGAATTGGATGATTGTATTTACTGATAACTTCTGCTACAATCACTCTTAATTACAACCAATTACAACAGCTGACAATCAGTGATTGCCTAAGTCTCTCTCCGTTCTTTACTGGATTGCGACTGTCTTTTCTTCTGCTGTGACTTACTTGATTCTGATTTACGAATTACTCAATTCTTTTACGAATGACTTACGAATCAGTAAGAACGAATGATGAAAGAATAACGAATCCGTTCTTTTCTGCATGGCCGCTTATATTGTCTCCGGCAACCATGGAGAACGTTTGTTGCTTGTCCGTTGACATGGAAACGCCTTCCGTATCAAGTTGGTCTAAAGAAACGTGTTTTAATTTCATAGTAACGCTTTGGTTTCCACAAGCCTATCTGTTGTTGCGCAAACGTTTCTAGCTAGCCGTTGTCTACCAATGAACTATTCCAGCTTTCAGGCGTTATGCCACAATATTTTTATTTTAACGTTGATTTTAAATGACCCCTCACTAGTGTTTGTATAATTAAGCTTTCAATAGGTCAATCTCTCATCAAACAAAGAAATATATTTGTCTAATCGTGGAAGATACAAGAATGCGTTTAATAAGAATAGATTAAAGCAAAACCATTGTGGAATTATAAGTGATCACACTCATGTCTCCATACAAGCAGCCAAGTAGCCTTCAAAACTAACGCAGATTCTTTTCTTTATACGGTAAATTTTGGCTTAAAATACCCTTGCTCTTATCCTGATTGGATGGCTAATGTTGCAATCGAAAAATTCTTTGTAAGATTTGAGGTTTTCACGGCGGTGGCTATGAAGAAAGCAGTCTTCTGGGATGTGGCGCCGTGTAGATATTATGTTAACCGACGTTTCGGAGAACCATATCGCCTCCATCTTCTATCCTGAAGATAGAGGCGATACGTTCCTACGAAACGTGGGTTAACACAATATCGAAAAATTATTCTTCGGATTCGGCAGTTATTTGGTTGACAAATCTGCTGTCAGACAAACAATTCTGAGTTAAGACTTTCGTGGCTTCTTATCTCCCTTCACGTAAGTGCCGGGACACGAAAAATTACGTTAAATAGCTTCGTTTTACATCCTACTCAGTACTGTATTTACTGACTATCAAGTTATTTGACACTGTCAATTCTGTGGAAATGTACGCCTCTTTAAATACATAACAAATAAACAAATATCTGCAAAGGGTTAATATCTTTGATCTGGATGATATCTTTCCTACTGCCGCTCTGCAACGGGAATTATCAAGCAAGGCTGATGCTCTTTCCCTGTGCGAACCCAGTAATTTTTATAGTTTAGAACTAGTTTTTGCTACGTGACAGCAAGTCCAACAGCGCACCTATGAAACTGGCTTCAATCGCTATCCGTTAGCTGAAAAGCATATGAACACCATTGCAGGCCCAACTGACAGGAATGAAACACTGAAGGATATGCCTTATCTTCCCGAAACTCAATGATTTACTAAACCCGACTCCACAGTGCAAGGACTTCAATGAAAAGTGAGATGGCATTGAGCTGACCAAGCTATCCTGCACTTAGATGGAAACTGACGAGAATCAGACAAATTTTTATTGCTAGTGGGGTGGGACTAAGTCCCTTGTACTGCGGCCACATCTGGCCTATTGTACCAGCCCCAGATGATAGGTGAGGGTGATTGTGGAGCAATTGGTGGAATGAAGATTGGCAGGGGAAACCGAAGTACTCGGAGAAAACTTACCCCAACGCCACTTTGTCCACCACAAATCCCACTTGACCAGACCCGGGATCTAACCCGGGCCGCCTCGGTGGGAAGCCAGCGACTAACCGCTTGAGCTATGGCGCGGCCACCCGAAGGTGGCGCGCTCTTTGACGAGGGAACGGGTCTATACCGACAGCATGCATTTGGAAAGCCTAGGGTATGCAGTTTTACTGTTCTAGCTCCCCTGTCTTTCTGGAAATGCAACTTCATACTCGTAGAAAGGAAGAAAGGGAATTGTAATGGAAGATAGAGCGATGAGACATTGCAATAATGGTTTCGGCATGTTTTGATAAGTCCTTCTGAAGATGGTTGCTCCGACCGAAGCATGTAAAGATGAATTATGAAAGAAAGAAAAAAATATTTATCAGCCACAATGGATGGCGTTGATGATCATTTATCCTGTTTAAGCTATATCCAAATCTAAGAGATTTTGGCATGAAGATGCTTTCCGTGTTTTGGAGCAGGCCTGTCTATTTATATGGAAGAACTTTCTCAACCATGAAATATGCAAAACTCGATATTGTTATTCAGAAACAAATGAATCCCTTTTTCCATTTGCTCCGCTCTGCTGAAACACAGATAAATGCAAATGCATCTGCTTTTATAAAGGAAAACACTGGCACATGTTGCTCGCACCGAAAACAGATCATCCTGAGTAGATTCTCTCCTTTATCACAAAGATAAAAAACGAAAACTATCCCTGCAACAGGCCGTGGGGGCCCATAGGGTTATGAGACGTCGAGGCTCTCACATTTTCTAGACCGTCGGCTCACAGATAGCGGTAAGGTTGTCAGCCTTACACAGTGCACTACAGAAGATAGGTTGAGGCACGATATGAGGCCCTGTTTGTTCATCTCTCGTCACAGCAGGAGGCAGTTGTGTGCAAACAGTGTAAGTAGAACTACGACCTCTGTTGTGAACTGCAGTTAAATGCAAGTGACGGAAATCGAAAATGTGGCAGTTTGAACAACAGACAAACATCAAGTTCTGCCAGAAACTAGGCAAATCTCGTAGCGAAACATTTGGGGTAGGAAGAATTGGCTGTTGCTACACAACAACGCCCCTGCACATCGCTCTGTTCTTGTCCAAGAGGAACTGACAAGGCAACAGGTCACCGTTTTGCCACACCCTCCGTACTCACCTGATCTCGCACCATGCGATTTCTTTCTCTTTCACCGCTTGAAAGCAAAGCTACGTGACCGTAGATTTCAGTCGTCCGAGGAGGTGGTCATGGCCACAAGAGACGCCGTACGGGCATTTCCTGCCAATATGTTTCAGCAATGTTTTCCGCAGCTAAATCAAGGTTGGCAGACTTGCATAGCGGCCAACGGCAACTGTTTTGAGGCCGATGTGGATCTCTGTTAGTGTATGTGAATACCTTGTAATATGATGCGATAAAACCACAGTCCACGAAATTAATGACTGTTCCACGTACGCTTCTTGGTTGTATTGTGATCAACGAAGCGTTACCACAGCTTTAAAGAAATCTATTTTAATACACATTTATACAAAATGGCGATAATGTGAATATTGTAATTTATAGAGGAATAACGTTTTGTAATCAGACACGAAATTTTACCAGACGTCCTTTTCTCGAAGACTTTTTATTGCTAGTAGGGTAGGACTAAGCCCCTTCTACTGCGTCCACTTCGGGCCTATTGTACCAGCCCCAGACGATAGGTGAGAGTGATTATGGAGCAATTGGTGGAATAAAGATTGGCAGGGGAAACCGAAATACTCGGAGAAAACCTGCCCCACTTGACCAGACCCGGGATCGAACACAGGCCGCCGCGGTGGGAAGCCAGCGACTAAACGCTTGAGCTATGGCGCGGCCTTTCTCGAAGATAATTTTATATGTAAAGGAAATTATCCGGAACCATCAGCATGAATTTGAATGGGTAAATAATAAGTCGCTGATACGACATCTGAATTCGTCAGATGTTGAAGAAAAGAAGGCCATTTATGGGAAAGTGCATCACAAAGAGGCAATAGCTCAAGGGGTTAGTCACTGGCTTTTCACCTGGGCCGCCCGGGTTCGATCCCGGGTCTGGTCAAGTGGGATTTGTGGTGGACAAAGTGGCACTGGAATAGATTTTCTCCGAGTACTTCGGTTTCTCTTGCCAATCTTCATTCCACCAATTGCTCCACAATCACCCTCACCTATCATCTGGGGCTGGTACAATAGACCAGAAGTGGCCGCAGTACAAGGGACTTAGTCCCACCCCACTAGCAATAAAAAAAGCTAAATATATCCCTGTAGGAAACAGTGGAGGCCCATAGGGTTGTGAGACGTCGAGGCTCCCACATTTTCGAGACAATCAGCTCACAGATGGCGGTGAGGTTGTCAGCCTTAAGCTTCGGCCATCCTATACCCCCAGGAAGATTCCTGGCACTCATTTCTGTTAGAGGCTGAGTCGACCCCAGGGCCATAATGCGGCTGGAAAGATTAGGCCAATTGAAAAATCCAATGGCCTCATCGAAAATCGAACCGGCGACCTTTCGGCTTGTAGCACAGTGCCTCAACAACCTACGATACCATATGCTTTGGAATGATGGTAATAAATCGAAATTGTATACACAGATACATCTGACAAGTGACCGAACAAGATGATATGCTTGCTACCGGTTAAGTGCAGAGCTGTCTTTTTATTCCTCTTTCATACATAGAACCGTAAATACTGAATTATGTATTTTATGGTTTTATTTATTGCTCTGTGTGAATATGAAATTCGGTATCTCACGCTGGGGGAAGAACATGGGTGACTCTCTTTTACAACAGAATGCAAAGGCATATTTTGAATCTAAGCACCAGGAAGTAACAAGAGGAAGGGGGGCATTGCATAATGATGAATTTCATAACTTCTAATCTTCGCCTAATGTTATTAGAGTGAAAAAACAAAGGCAACGAGATAATACTTTGGCTATATGACGCATGGGAGAAATGATAAATGCACCTAGAATTTTAATCGGAATATTTAAAAGAACAAGAATTTCTGGGGAGAACTAATCCTCCACTTTCTTTGATAGGACACAGACTGCATAGAAAACGAAAAAAGTGGGGGGACACAGAGCCAGTGTCAACAACGTGATCTCGTAACCCCAACAAATTGAAAGGAGGGGTCCAGAGAGACGGACAGACGCAGAAAGATACGCAGACAGACAAACAGAGAGGAAGGAAGGTGAATTCATAAGCCGCCTTTTACTTTTTAAATATAAGAAAATTAGACTAAAGGAAAGACGCTTGAGAGATTCAGAATTAGATGGCAGAATGGTTTTCAAATGAACGTTAAATATATAAACATCTGAACTGCCTTCACCAAGATCAGGATAGAAGCCAGTGACAATTCTTTGCGAACAAGGCAATTGGACTTCGGTTTTTACAAAAGGCGGGGAATTCTTGCCAGACTGAGCAGTCATTATTTTCTCAGGAAGAACATTGCTCTTTGAAATTAGTTAATTTTAAAATTCTGGTGATACATCCGAAGTTATTACTTGAAGTTGATATCACCCACCAGTTTTTTGTACAATATTCGATTACAGAACCAGTCCAAGTTCTTCAATTCCCAGACCACGTATCTAATAGTATAAAACGAATGAGAAGTAATGCAATAATTACGAAAGTTGCAGTGCTAAACGGAAATGTGCGACTGTAAGGTACGTTATCTTCAATATACAGAATGATTCTAAATTATTGTCGGGGTTCCGTGGTCAACAATTTTCAAAACGGAAAATAAAATAATAGGCTGCATATGGGATATGAAAGTGTAACTCAAAAAGTTTTATTATTCATACAATAAACATTCCAAAATTCTAATCAACTTCAACAAATGCGCCTTTCTTACCCGTAAGGTTTGAAAATTATAGGCCACGGATACTCCGACAATAATATAGAATCAGTCTGAACATAGTTTCTTATTATATATTGGCCTTTTTGGCGACTATTTTGAAACACTGTACTATGCACATTAGGTTTATTATAAATGATAAACTATTGTGGATGTGGAAGAAACATTCGCAGTCTACTTATTTCAGTGTGAATTTTACCTGGATGAACGGAAGAAACCAACTTACACGATTCGCCTCTCTTGTTTATTTCTACGACGGACGTCACGACGTTCGTTACAACGGACGTATTTTGTGCGCTCGTTTGGCCCCAGCCTTGGCTTAGTGCTTAAGCAGATAAGCATAGGGATAACTTTAATTGATGGCAGGATAACTGCTGAATAATGAATTGGAAAGAGTTTGCAATCAAGCATTCGTGGTCTGGTCGAGATTATATCCCAGCGTTACCCTGAATTTCCTGAGAAATAACATGAATGTAAGCATTCTTTTCGCGTATATACTGTTTGCCCCACTCATTTCATACTCTTCATACCTAATAATACTTTGCGAAGGATATAAATTACGAAATTCCTTGTTACGTAATTTCACTTTCAATTAAATTGTATGAATCGATGGTGACCCGGTTAATATTCCTGTATCCTTAAGTCTATTGTTTCTGTTAATAGCTATAAATTAATATGTGTAAGGCCGATCACGGTAGCCGAGCTGTCTAAGGCATGTACTGTCTTCGCCCGCTCAGAAGCCGGGATCGTGGTTTCGAATCCCACACAAGGCATGAATATTTGGTATGTGTGTCAATTTATTCTGTGTTTGTGTTGTCCTGCGTTTAGTTAGATGCCTTGCGGCGGGCTGATCACTCATCCAAGGAGTCCTAACGTCTATAAAATGATCAATGAAACCGAGAAATCAGCCCTATGCTCCAAAGAGGGAGCGAGAGGAGAGAGAAAGATACATGTAAGCTCTGTTTGATGACGTACATAAAATCTCTCTTCGGTACTGTTCTGATGGTCACGACCCATTGATCAGAGGAGCACTCCACTTGTCGGAGTACAAGATTTCAGTATTGTAGCGTATTGTTGGCTAGGGCTGTACGTGGGAGGGGTAGGCGCTGGTAGCAACATGGTGCTATCATAACTTCCTGACAGGACAATGCATCTGCACCACAACATATCGTGTAACGGGCTGGAACGTATATTTCAGTCGCGGGCCGGGGTCACTTGGGGCTGTTCGGAGTGTTCGCTGGCCGAAGAGCCTAAACATAAATATTTCTGTATTTGTAAAACTTGTAAACGCTTAGAAAATATTAGCAATAAATACACTTATATATGTGACCGCCCCTGTGGTCTAGTGGTCAGACTTCCTGGCTACAGATCCAGAGGTCCCGAGTTCAATTCCCGGCGCTACCAGATTTTTTAAGAAGTAGTGTGTCTGCAACGGGGTTCACTTAGCCTCGTAAGGATAATTGAGGTATTATTTCAAGGAAATGGCGTCTCCGGTCTAGAAAACTGAGATTAATGGCCGTGGGATCCGATGCGCTGACCACGCGACATCCTCTATCCACAAAAGTTGGCACTAACTTCACCGACAAGCGGCGGTCGTTAGGTCGGTATAGTTCGCTTGCGGACTACAGGCCACAGAGCTTATTTTTTGTTTTTGTTTTGTTTATTACCGTCTTCTGTGATGTATTGCCTTGTAGTTCGGCAAAAAGATGAATTTCGGAGGCGCCTACTGTCTTCATCTTTAATTTCCTGCGCTGATGATTGTAGGTCGGTCGAGTAAATCGCTGCTGATCCTCGCCAGAACACTCATTCTTGGTTCCGAGTCTCGTGGGACTCGTAACAATATTTTTTATTGTCTCACGACTCCTGCTGGAGGGAGTAGTTTTCTCCTAAATTGTAGAATCTATCGAACGTAACACCGTCAGGCCCCGGAAACATAATCTTCATATTCAGAGCCATGAGAACGCCAGAGCTCAAACAGAAGACAAATATCATGGCCCAGACGTCAGTAACATTCATGGTAAATGCATCGAAAAACTCAAATTCCAATATTTCTTGAGTTACGTCTGCGTATCCATTCATCTTTCCTTAATTTCCTTTTTCATTTTAAATTGTTTCTCTCTTAAAAAAAAAAAAAAAACGAACTCCGTGCCTTGTGTCCGCAAGCAAACTAACCAACCGAGCTTCCGCAGCTGGTCGGCGAAGTTAATGTCAACTTCAGCGGATAGAGAGTGTGGCGTGGTCAGCGCAACGGAATCCCCACAGCAGTTAATCTCGGTTTTCTAGACTTGAGCTGATACTTTTCCATTCAGGTAGCTTCTCAGTTATCCTCACGAGGCTGAGTGGACCCCGTTCCAGACCCCACTACTTCTCAGAAAATCTGGTAGCGCCGGGAAACGAACGCCTGGATCTCTGTAGCTGTAGCTATGAACTCTAACCACTAGATCACAGAGGCGGTCTGTTTCTTTCAGTCACTGAAAACTGAAGTATGCGGAGTCAAATCGTCTAGGTGAACATAACAAACCTCACAGACTATCAAGTGTTGGAGAAAGGGAGCCAGTCCTCTGCGGTAAGGAACAGGGACTTAGGTTCAGCATAGTTTTCATATGTTATTAAACGTGTGAGTTTGAAAATTATACCTGCAGTTGGGGGAAATGAGTGACATTATAATTCAGTTGCTATGGGGATGGGCTCGCCTGCGGCAAGACGCCTCTTCACGACTCACTGAACCCTTAATCAAATTTTAAAATGGTTCACTTCATCATAATTCCTGGGTTTCAAACCCCGTCCTCCACTGTTTCAACTAATTTGTAAACCAATAGCAACACCTAAACCGAAGCATTATTTTATATATGAATTTAATTTCACAGATTGAGCATTTTGAAAAGTGACAGAAGTACATAGCCTACCTCAGCCAGAGGCTTACAATTCGAACCCTCATGACACTATAAATATTAATTTCATGATGTTATGGGGTTAGCTTTTAGAAAAGTAACAGATATTTTTTCAAATTATATTTGCATTTTAATTTATTCATTTTACTAATAAAACGCTCGCTTAATTTTCAGCGCGAAATTGTTGCATTTACGATACTCGTTATAAAGTATGGAGCATATAATATGTCCGGAACACAGTTTCTCTGCACTTACAACATTTGTTACATATAAAATTGACTTAGAGAAAAATACTTTATTAATAATTCAATACAATTCTTGTTTATTAACGTGCAAATTTAACAGCCCAGAAGCCAATTGCAAAGTTAGCATGAGTATGTAGAAATAACCACCAAAATGCTTAAAAAATAAGGAATTTTCTATAATAATAATAATAATAATAATAATAATAATAACAGTACTTATTTATATTTAGAAATTACCTTGATAGAATCACAATATGCACTAAGCAGGTTTGGAATATTCAGAATATTATGAACACTTTTTGAGAAGCGTACATTCTCCTGGCGTCTATTGTTGCCATCTTGCGTTCTTTATCATAACTTCTTCCGCTCTGACTGCTAATATGCATGACGGAATAATATTAGCCTTATTTATATATATGAAACTGATGCCGGAAGCAGCATCATCAGCAGCGACTTGAAGCACAGAACAAATGATGCTCGAGATGGTTCAAGTTTGTATAGCAACAGGCGTGACCAGAGTGGTTTGAACGGCTGTTATACTGCGGTGTGGAAAGCAAATGGAAAAACTACCACATTATCACTTTTCCTAGATAGTCTCTTTCCAAAAACAGAGATACCATGTATGCGAGATGTTTATCACTGATTTTGTTCAACTTGTACAGCGAATGCCTTACCAAGGAAGCTCTGGAGGGGCTTGGAGACTTCAAATTAGGAGGGCAAATTATTCAAACTGTGAAATATTCAGATGACTTTGTGTTAATGGCTAAGGAAGAAACTGTGCTACAGGGCATGATTGATAGACTAATTGAAATTGGAATGTTCTATGGCATGGAAATGAATGTGGAAAAAACGAAAGTAATGAAAATTTGGAGGCAACCAACCCCAGTCACAATAAAGATAGACCAAAAACAACTGGAGAATGTGAAATATTTTAAATATTTAGGTAGCGTGTTAAAAGATGATGGAAGGTGTACTTGTTAAATTAAATCTAGAATTGCCAGCATTTAGCAAGAAGAAGAGTCTTGTTACCAGATTACTGATGAATGAATGAATGTATTGTATATATTCATATATATAGTTTAAGCATTATGCCTAGTAGTTTTATTGTAGATGCAATACATGATTCTGTGGAAATATTTGGTCCTAAGGCAGGTAAAGTGTCAGTCATGGTAGCCGAGAGGTCTAAGACATGTACTGTCTTCGCTTGCTTGGAAAACGGGGATCGTGAGTTCGAATCTCCCTCTAGACTTCTATTTTCGTCGCCTCCTACGACTCACAGGGCTACAGTGAAGGTATTTGACCTGCTTCTACACAGGGTAAAAATTGAACCTCGGAACTAAAACCATATAAATATTTGCATACGTGATGGATCTGTGAGATTACACTGACTTTCCATATAAATTGCTGATAATGGTAATCCATTTGGGAGAAGTATTCAGGCTGAATGATTGGCCTCAGCTCTTTCTACAAGACCCAACAGAGAAGTTGACTCTCACGTGTGGCCGGAAGAAGGTCAAGTTTTCGAAACCGTATATTCTTCAGAATACCGAATGAAGGACAATCACAAATATAGGGTCTTTTACAATCTAGGAAAGTAGTTACATTTTAACCTGATGAAATGGAATGTCGAAGAATAAGGTGACAAGAACGCAGACACACTGACAACTGTACCAGTAGACAGAGCTCCTGTGGCAAAGCTTCCGGCATTGCCACGAGATGGAACGGATGTGGATAAAATGAGTGCGGTGGGAACAAGTGCCTCTTCATTTGATTACCGTAATTATATGATTGTATCGGTGTGTGTATCTTTGCTGTGGCTTACATTACCGAAGTAATCATGTTATTTTCAAATATTTTATGGAAATTCCTAACCACCGAACGGACAGCGAAATATGACGAAGAAGCAACATGGACAGAATATCAAGAGAGGGCCATCCGCAACAATAATCGAAAGATAATGTCCTTATGACTGAAGAATAGGAACTTCTGGGATGTAATACCGCGTAGTCCGGTAGAAGTCCACCGTTTAGTTGGAAGGACCTACTGCCCCCATCATAAGGATCGAAGAGTAAGCCAAAGAAGTAACTAGCAAGAAACAGAAGACAAGCAGTTTTCTGGGATGTGGCGCCATGTAGATATTATGTTAACCGACGTTTCGGAGGAACATATCGCCTCCATATTAGGTGTAGAAGAAAGAGAAGAAATCAGCTAGCGACCCAGCGTGAGCACGTGTAAAAGACTGCGATTCGTTCCTCCGAAACGCCGGTTAACATAATATCTACACGGCGGCACATCCCAGAATTCTGCTTTCTTCATAGTAACCGCCGTGAAAACCTCAGATCTTATAAGAAGATCTCCATTTGCCGCTTAATTTGTTGGAGTATTTTTGGTTGGCTCACACTTCAATGAAGATAAGGTGTTCTTCTGTAATGTACAGAATTTTTATGAGACTGCACGGAGTTAAATCTCAGACGATAGTATTCTTCATAGTTACCATTGTTAGAATATCAGATCAGATCTTGAAATTACTTGAAAACGAAAAAATAATTGAAGAGACAGGAAAACAGAGATAATTGATATAAATAAGGAGAAAGAGAGGGCAAACGGAAGAAAGTATTTTCAGCGCAGGCCTGCTCAACACTTTTGGGCTATTTTCTTTTCCTTAATAAAAGAAAAAAACTCATAAGATCACAATCCTTTTCCCCTTTTTCAACCCCGGAGCGAACTGGAACATTTCCACTAAATGCTATTAGACGATACGGGAACATCGTCCATCTTGATTTTATACAATGAGAAATAACAATATGGCGGATGCACAAACTTACGCTCGCAGCCAAAAAGGAAGGGACACATCACAAGACACAGTATACACAAAATATATGAAAAACGACTCCCATAGTGGAAGAATCATACAATACGCGAGTTTGAATTAAGACGTATAAGTTTTAGTGTATACAAATTTTATTATAGTTGATGAAGAATGTACATTTTAAATAATTTTATGAACGAACAATGATGGGGAACAATGCCATAGCTTAACGTAAATAACGCACCTGAGAATGGCACAGTGATGCCGAAACATGTAGTGAAGTGACATGTTAGATTGAGTACGCTACAAGACGGCCAATACATACATATCATGGACGATATATGTTCTGATTGGACTAAGATTCAAATACAAGTCTAGACAGCTAAAACCTACTTTTACTTCATGTCATTAATCGATTATAAAATACAATATCGAAATATGACACTAACTTCACAAGAATTACAGGGCTGGAAATCTGTGCCCTAGTAAAGTAGGCATTGTGATGTCTGCACACAGCTCCTTGATATTCTTTTGAAAATCCTGGATTAACTGACCTGCATTATAATTGCTATATGCAAGTAAAGTAAACCCTGACCTATTCTGAGCTTCGTAAAGTTGTTCAAGGTACAGCGCTACTATCTGTTTAGTTCTAAAAATTGTGACCCGATAAGATAAATATAATCCTGTTACCTGAAGGTGAGAAGAAGTCAGAACATAAACCGTTCAAGTCACAAATTCAAATTTAATTCAATGTGTCTAAGATAGAATTACAAAGAGATTCAAATGAAATGTCTGGAATTCGGAACCTGGTGAACCGTGGAAGCATAATGTAAGCAAATACGTAAGGTTTAGAAGAAGAAGAAGAAGTGAATGTACTAGAAAAGATCTGAAATTGTTTAATTACACGATAAATTTAAACAAAACAGACACGGAATGAATGGGGGAAGTCAGGTATACAAAGACAGGAATAGAAATGTCGTTCTGGAGGAAGAAGGGGTGGGCCTTCTTGACCCTTGCACCGCGACCACAGTGATCTATTGTGCCTATCTTCAAGAACAAAGAAGAATAAGCAAAGGTATATTTTATATCCGGAAGATGTTTCACTCATTTTTTTATTGATAATGATGATGATATGTCAATTTTTTATGCCATTCGAATTACACCATCGCCCAGGTTTTCAGAGACCACGTTTTCACGGCACACAATACCGGGTTAAATCCTAATGACGTACATACTGTTCCTGTGGCGACCAGAATTTTATCGGACTAGACTTATCTCCAATAATTTCGGTTTTATTTTACAATTATAATTCCACGAATGTTCCTTGTTTATCTATCACTGCACCAAAGGCATACGACAAGCTCTGCCAGCCAGGATACTATCCTAGCCTCCGTCGTCAGCTGGAGCATCAATTTCGTATCATTACTTGATTGCAATAGGAGCCGGAATAGCGCAGTCGGTATAGCGACGCGCTACGGGCTGGATGACCAAGGAGTCGGAGTACGAGTCTCGGTAGGGTGAAGAATTTTCACTTCTCCACGTCGTCCAGACCGGCTCTGGGGTCCATCAAACCTCCTCTCCAATGAATACCGGGGATCTTTCTCCGGGGGTAAAGCGGCTAGGGCCTGGTGCTGACCACTCTCCTCGAGCTAGTGCCGAGGTCAAGAAAATGTGGATCTATACATCAACTCCCATATACGTCTTCATGGCGTAATGCTTAATTAGTTAAACAGAGGGACAACTTTACCTTTTTTAAACTATGTGTACATAGATACACGTATATATTATATACAGTCTTCAGTGCCACTTCATAGATTATTGTTCGAATATTAGTAGATTATTNTAAACCCAGAAGACGACTTTCTTTATAGTCATCGCCGTGAAAACCTCAAAACTTACACAATATTATGAACATTACTGGAGAACTTCTGTGAACATTGAAATGCCTCTTAAGAATCACGTGAAAGCTGGAAAATTGTCGATTAGCTGAGTAATTGTGAACTCTTCAAGGAAGACACCAAAATATGGGCGATACCCTAATGTCTGTAGAAGGAAAATCCCCTAAAGAATAACAGGTAATTGTATATGTTAGAGTAGCATACGGGAAACCTCCTAAAAGAATACGTGAGAATTTATATGCTCTCAAACACAGACCGAAATATCCTAAAAGTTAATTCTGACAACTTTATTTTGTACAAAGTTTTGTGCATGTAATAAATAAAGTGTGTATAAAATGAAAAAGATGTTTGTATCTTGTCAGGTTTCTGACATAAGCTAACATACATTTCCTGACAAACGTAAAGTTACCATTCAGATGGAGTAAATTAAATTCACTCTAAGACCAAGAGGTACGTGAATTTTCATCCAGAGACCAATATGTAGTGAAATGTGATTAATCCTCGTGTGTTTCTTTTGTTGAAGGTACACTTGTCTCTGCAGTAAGCAGAAAGTCAGGAATATGTTGGAAAAATCCACGCTTTGAAGACATCGGAATGTGATTCATCAGGGTCACCTTAGGTCTGTATTTCCCACTGGATAACTTTATCATCTATTCATTTTACATGGCGTTAATTGAGATCCAGAATTTCCTGAACACAATTCTGTGAATCAGCAATCGGAATGGCTATGTTGAGAATCGAACCCTTGCCTTTTATATCCAGTGATTTTACTGACTTAACTGTCAAGATTCCTAGTTCGATTCTTGCAGATAGTAATAAATGTGACAAAGTTTTCATTTCACTTCTTCCTTCACAAGCACATGTTGATTTAGAGATTTTGTGAGATACAAATTTTCTTAAAGTGTATTTTCACCCATTCATACATTTGTCGTAGGAGTGCCAAACTCTGGAGCACAAATTTGATGAAATCCTGCTGACAAATCGAAGGATTCCTTGTGAGTAACTGCTAAGTACATATCAAGTAACAAAGGACTTATGGATCCTAGGTTACACGTAGACGCTATATCAAATGCAGGGCTAATTTTCCATCAAACGTTTCATGAGAACAGAGAAAATATCATCATAATTATTTTATATTACACATGTGTGCACTTCATCAAAAACGCTAAGCTGAATACAGCAATCAGTATGCGAAATAGAACAAAAATATTGTACATGACATGGCATTATGGGATCAGTGAATCTGATTAATTTTCCAGAGTTTCGAGTTCGAATTCCGGTCACAATTTGACAAATTTCCTTTCGAGTTCACTTTGGGTTTCCTTTCCATTTACTGTTAAATAGACTGTGTATTTGCTATGGCATCTTGAAAAAATTTGCAAACCGAATTCATTTTCTTTTTCCTTGGCACTGCAGCCCCAGTGGGCCTAGGCCTACCTCCATGAACTTCTCCTTTCACTTCGGTTTTTCTAGATCTTGCACATTCGGTAGAACTCCTTGGGCGGGTGATCAGCTCGTCTCAAGGCCTCTACCTGTACACAAACACAGAAAAACGTACACACACAAAGTAAAAATCCATGCCCTGAGTAGGATTCGAACCCGCGATCCCGGTTTCCAAGCGAGCGAATACAATACATGCCTTAGACCTCTCGGCTACTGTAACCGGCAAACCGAATTCATACAAAATTATATTTAGGAAACGATATTGAAGTGAGTCACTCGCAATGCAAAATCGTAGATGGAAATATGATATTAAAATGAATTCTATGAAAGTGTTTTCTGATTAAATTGATGGAGATGATGCAAGACAGTGCAGTGCAGAGGGTGGTGTAGTGGAAATGATGAACTCCGAAGAGAAACAAGAGTCTTGAACCACTGAGCTACTGTTGCTGTATTGTCTAGTGTAGTGTACTTACATGAATTAGTAACTACTGATACCTGAAGCAGGTAATGGACAGTCATGGCCAATTTTTACTTCTTGTGACATATAAAATAGTTCTACAGGCAGAATTGCCAGCAACGAGATTCTCTCTCCTTTCCTTTTAGTCCTAGACAGGACACGTTTAGGAGATAAATTACTCAGATGACGTCATTAGGTCCCCATATCCTGATGTGTGTGTTTCGACAGACCCGCTGTTTATGCGTTGAAGTATTCAGAGAATGAGAAACTAAGTTCAGAAGTGGTCAGATAAAATGTGATAGAGTAAACTTATATTCATATTAGTATAGTCGTATATTTAAAAACATTTCACTCACTCACACACTCATGGAGCTGAGCCCTTCTTAAAAAGCTGCCAATTGTTCAGCTATTCAAGAACTTCTCAGCAATTTATGGAACCCGAAGGTTCATTACCATATTCACAAGAGCCCACCAGCGGTCCCTATCATGAGCCAGATCAATCCAGTCCATATCATCCAATCCTATCTCTCTGAGATCCATTTTAACACTCTCCACCCACCTACACCTTGGTCTTCTCAGTTGTCTCTTTCTTTCCGGCTTCCCACTAATATCCTATATGTATTTCTTCTCTCCTCCATTCGTGCTACATGCCCTGTCCACCCTATCCTACTTGACTTGATCATTCTAATTATACTTGGAAAAGAGTAGAAGTTGTGAAACTCCTCATTAAGCAGTTTTCTCCAACTTCATGAAAAATATTTCACTTAAGAAGTTATTGATTTTAAGTATATTATAAAAGTTCTGGTATCTTCCCTTTGTTATTGTCTCGTATTTTCAATTCGTGAAAGATAACGTATGGTGTTCTAAATTAAGCGGCTTAAATTTAATGATTAAAAAAACATTGAAAATATGAATATTTAAGTCAATATATTATACAATAAACACATCATGGCTGAAGTCACGCGAACTCTAGATAAATATATAAAAATTTAAAACCTCAGGAATCTTTGCGTGCTATCGGAAGGCCATTTTTGGTTGTTGAATATAAAGTACAGCAAAATTACTTAATTATCTAAAAATCAAAAGAAGCCCACGAATATCTTAGGTCGCATTAGATGTAAGATATGTTCCATTTTTCTTTAAAAAATTTTCCGAAACATTTTTCACTCTACTAAACATTTAGCGGTGTTGGGCTCAAGAAACTCAAGCAGGTCTTCACTTACAATTTCCCTTACCTTTGTCGGGGCTTAACTGAGATTAGAATATTCCAAAATTTAATGAAATTCTCCAACATATAATTTAAGGAAAATGTGCTCAGCTATTCTCAAATAGCTATATGCGGACAGACAGAGGGGCACGGCGAATATAAAAGCTTCATTTTAAAGTTTCTTTTGCGACGATGATAAAAATTATCATATACAACGATAACATTCAAAGATAGGGTCACAAAGTAAAACGAGAAAATAACCCATAAAGGCAAGAAATGTTATGGTTGGATATACACGGACTGATAGAAAAAGAAACTCTGGAATAGCGAAAAGCTAAGTCTGATAATACACTCACAGTAAAAGGAATACAACGTATGGCATATGGAGAAATGAAGGGAATATTTACATAGAGCGAGTGAAGAAAGTGGCCGAAGATAGCTTCATAGAATAGAGAGACATTCTTGTATAAACATAAAGACTGATATTACGGGAAGATCAAGGAGAATTTGGTATAAAGTTTTAGATACCGGTACTGTCAGTAAAGTTTCCAATAACGGAAGACAAGAATAATAATTATTTTTAAGATTTTCATAAAGGAAATATCAAAACTGCCTCACTTTCCGCATGTTTCGTCTGCCAAATCATTACTATTTCATCCACATTTCGTACTCGGAGTCTACATTAAGCACTGACTATATAATTCATTGTCTATAAGTCTTAGAATGCTTTACAAAGACAGAAAGAATGTGTTTCTTGGAGGCAGTGTCTGTCTCTCAGTTATTTAGTATTAGCGCGTAAATCGTTGGACAGATTCTTTTAAAAGTCTATAGTAGAACCTTTCGCTAAATATTGTTGAACATTTCAGGTTTTCATCCATACTGATCCGCAATAAATCTTTGATTCCATAAAAGCATAAATGTAATTTTCCATACATTCAATAAACTCTTCCACAGCTTATGCTGAAATTCGATACAAAAGTGTTTCAGTAATCTTGCATTTCGTTTCTGTTACTTTTCAACTCTTTCAACAAAACTTCAAGAAAGTCCACTGATGGTTTTGTATATTTTCTATTGCAGAGTATAATATTTTCAGAATTGCTTTACTTTTGCATCAACGGTCATCATAAATATTACGACATATTGTCACAGAGGACGTAAGACATTACAACTAACAACTGTAGCCCTATTGTTATTATTATTATTATTATTATTATTAAAATGTTTATTTCAGCGTGTTTTTTTTTAAATTATTGAAGTTTACATTGCATGTTTTATCGCTATCAGAATGCAACACTGCCTTGTGTATTACGAAATTAAACTGAAATGTATATGACAAAGCAGTAACTTGTTACTGGTATTGCAGGCAATTTGATTTCATTATTTAATTTGTGTGTGCTTTTAAAAAAAAAGATTTACTGAAGTGAGAAAATCGTTTAATACGGTCATGTACTGCAGGGGTTAATTTAGTTAAAACTGAATGAGTATAAAAGGGACAAAAAGTGAAAGAAGTGACATGAGCCGCTTTCATTCTAACGGTCTCGTTTAATGGGGATGTTTGTGTAGTATTTTTAAGCGTTAATGGGTTGTCACCGAGTGAATTTTCGCGCACGGCCAACATTTTAACCCTCTCTTTACTCTTTTTTTTTTCTCAACCCCATCCCCGCCACGCAACTGACCGCGCTATCCAACAAATTAACAACCCTCAACGTGAACCCATAGCTCATCACACACTTTGTAGGGTCAGTGAAGAAATTAGGAAAAAAAAACACTGTGTAAGCTCTTCTTTTTCCAGCGGGAGCCCTCCGCCAGACGGTGGTCATCTTGTCAATCAGTTACAGCTACAAGGATGGTTAGGGTCCCCAGTTCTTCCAAATAGGTTCTTTGCATTCATGTATTTCTCATTGCACATGATGTTTATTTATTGGAAATCTAAAACTACTACTACGAAACAAGTTACACTAAAGACACACGACATGCGATCGGGTATTCAAAATTGCGGAATTGTAGGATATAACATAATTCAGTTTGATATATATGCATCAACGTTTGGTAGAAAACCACTGCTTCCGTCTTCAGGGTATCAGAGAAGATGAACCTAGCGAACTGCGTAACGTCATATCCCACAAGATCGTAATCGTGCCTAAAATATCTCTAAGGGCAGATCATCGTCACAAAGCGAGGTAGATTGTTATGTCGTCATTACAAAGCTACTACATTATATTTTTAACATACAATAGGAACGGAATTTACTCCGGTGAAAACACAGGACCCTTCTTGCATGATATTGTCTAGTCGAGGTGAGACGTACGCTTAAAGATGCTTTAGATAAAAAATACATATCCGTTAGGACCTCGAATCTCGCACATTTTTATGCTGAATTTCATTAAATATTATTACTGGAATTAAAACGTGTTTCAAATAAAATTTTAATAATGTAGCGATAAGCCTAGCTCTATTTTATAACGTATCTATCTATCTATCTATCTATCTATCTGTCTGTCTGTCTGTCTATCTGCCTGCCTACCTGCTTCTCTATCTATCTATCTGTCTATCTATGGTTCTACAGCACTTTGTTTGGACTTCGCCGTTTTTCACTTCCCTAATCCTATACTGACACTGTCCTAATCTCGGTTTTCTACACCGGAGTCACAATTTCCTTAAATAGTTCATCAATTATCCCCAGGAGGCTGAATGGACCCCGTTCCAGACCCACTACTTCTCAGAACATCTGGTAGCGCCGGGAATCGAACCAGGACATCTGGATCTGTAGCCAGGAACTCTGACCACTAGACCACAGACGCGGTCGACTCTGAAACAACACTTCTCTAAAAATTCAATTTGTTATTATACTTTAATTGCCTTTAATTTAGTCCTAATGATAATCTGCTTTGAACAGTTCAAGCTAAATTCTGTATTCATTGCTCTAAGTAATTGTGTCGAAAGAAGTCTATTGAATTCCTAAAGGTTTTTATGATATTATTCAATTTTAATGTTTTCTAGGATTCTTTTATTATATGTAAAATAAAAAGTAAAGCTATCCCTGTACCAGGCCATGAAGGCCCATAGGGTTGTGAGACGTTGAGGGTCCCACATTATCTAGACAATCGGCTCACAGATGGCGGTAAGGTTGTCAGCCTTATGTGCTTCCCGCGCTTTACTCCCCAGGAAAATTATTTAATTAATTCCTGGTACTCATTTCTGTTATATGTATTACATAATAAACACTGAAACATGAAATTCATATCATAATACTAAGAAAATATTGAAATGCCCCTTAAG
This sequence comes from Cryptotermes secundus, assembly GCF_002891405.2. Classification (NCBI taxonomy): domain Eukaryota; kingdom Metazoa; phylum Arthropoda; class Insecta; order Blattodea; family Kalotermitidae; genus Cryptotermes; species Cryptotermes secundus. The sequence continues at coordinate 505,207 of NW_019731221.1, read as the reverse complement.
AACTCGTGAAACAAACCATACATAAAATTACTTCAAGATTGGAACTACTTCCTGTGCACCACAATGCCACGAATCTTTTCCGTGTTCCCTAAATACGACCCCAATTTATGTTGAATACATAGCCACACCCTGAGACCAACAATCATATGGTTGAATTTAGCCACATTCTTTACAGTTTGTTTGAAGGCGCTGTATTTATCTCCATTATATATGGTCAAATACTACAATGACTGATGAGAGGTAAATCACTCACTCATGTAGCTGAATACTTCTTCAGAAGCTGTCAATTATGTAGCTACTCAAGAACTTTCCAGCATTTTAAGGAACCCGAAGGTTAATTACCGTGTTTAAAACAACCCTCCATTGGTCCCTATCCTGAGCCAGATAAACCCAATCCATACCGTCCCTTTCTTTCCTTCTAAAATCAATTTTAATATTGACCACTCACCTACGTTTTGGTCTTTCCAGTGGTCTCTTTATTTCTGGCTTTCCCAACAATATCCTATATATATTCCTCTTCTCACCAATTCGTGCTACATGCCCTGCCCATCTCATGATTAGTGATGATTGTTAAGTTACATGTATTATTTATGTTGTAAGTCTCGAGACAACATAGCGGCGATGATTACATGATTAATGAGTATCGAGCAGTTAGTGGAATGAGAATCAGTAGAACTCGAAGCGTCATTTTGTCCACCACAAATCCCACTTAAATTCTCTGGGAGCGAACAGGGGCAAGCGCCTTGGGAAACCAGCGGATAGCCGCCTGAGCTGTGGCACGGCGCAGCAATGATGAGCCCAAAATTATTTCGAATGAATACATTATCGTGTTACTATCATGAAATTTGTTTAGAAGGACTGAAGACCACCACAGAAATAAAGTGTCTCTGTAGAGTTTCAAAACGAGGATCTCTAGATTACTAGTCTAGATCATCATCTCTACTGCAATCAGTCCAGTACGCTGTTACTTCCACAGCAACAGAGGTGGTAGAGGTCGTAAGTCTGTCAAATTATTGAGAACTTAAAGAAAATAAAGCACAGTTTGTTTTTTCATCCGTAATTATTACTTATAACGGAAGTCTAATTGTGGGAATCTTCGCGATGGGTTAGTGTATGACGACGCTATGTACACACACACATATATATACGTATATATATATATATATAATAGGCTTCTTTTTGATTCCACCAAGATTTGTAATATTTCTTGCAATTTGAAATCATTGCAATGAATAAAAACTTCCCGGAGCTTACTCAAAGGATGATGCAAGGTACGTGTATTTTATACGAACACCAATATCCTCATTAGCTTCTAGTAATTTCTGTGTATCCCTATGTACTGATATTCATCATTGTGTGATTGTTAGATAATTCCAGTCTTATGCAAAGGAAGGAGAGGGAATATTGCGGTCGTTCAAAATTTATTCTTTTATCCAATACTCTTAGGGAGATTAAAACAAAATAAAATGGATGGTAAAGAAATATAATATGAATAAAAGTGTGATATAGTTTTCAGGACTTTAAGCAGAAAAATCTGCAGTAAAGTAGACAACTTAAGACATCAAGATATATATGGGAGGACAATACTGTGACATGTTGACGCATTGCTAGCCAACGCCTCGATAAACACCCTACATTACACGCACGCAACAATAGAACAGCGGGGTTATGCAATCCGTCTCTAGGCAACGGCTCGGTAAACACACTTCTGCGTAGGCAGTGATGTCATGCAATAGTGGATAGAGACCACGTGACGTGTTTCTGCAGGTCCGTGCGGAAGGTTTGTGGGGGACAGCAAAAGTCGTTTGCGGGCAGTCGTAAGCTGGAGGAGTGAGTAATAGGCGGGCTTCACTTGAGTTCCAACAGCAGAGAGGCTAGAAGATGAATTAGAAGACAGCGTGTGACGTTGCATGTGCTGCATTACATCGATATTTAGAGTGTGTAATTTAGCGATAATTTTATAGTTAAGATCCGTTGTCAGGAGACGACTAGTGAAGATGGAGAATCGTAATGCGTGTGCAACGGTGAACTTTAAATTTTGCAAACACAGCTAAAGCGCTGTATTGCCTGCAGTCGCGCTCTATTAATTGTAAGTAAGAGAGATTGTTACAGAAGTGCCAATAAATCCAATCACCTGATCTAGAACCCGTTATTTTCGTCACGCGTACCCCCTAGGCGTGACAATGCAAAATGCATCGCAGAGAAAGCTCGAGAACTTGTGGACCCAGTTAGACACGCCCACGATATGGCGAGATTCTGTGAACACGCCAACGAAATGTTGATTTTAATAAATGTAGAAATATCTTGAATAGCTGAATAACTAAGATTACGATCTTACGAAATATGACGCCCTGTGGGTTGGTAGATAATTACTGACGTATCGGAGGAATTCTCTGTCTCCATTTGCTGCAGCATTGTATGACGGCTAATCTCATTGCTCCCTACTGTTGGAACCACAGATCTCGTCGAATAAGTGCCAACTTCTCGAGAAGAACGGTAAACCTTGAGAGTATGGTCTTCCGCTGAAGGAATAAAGCAAATTAAGATTTTTTAAAAAATTGGTAATAACATTTGCGATTAAGAAAAATTTAATCACAGAAATTGGGAACATGTATAGAGTTAGAGAATATTTGGACCGAAGAGGGATGAAGTGACAGGAGGTTGGAGAAAACTGCATAATGAGGAGCTTCATAACTTGTACTCTTCTCCAAGTATAATTAGAATGATCAAGTGAAGGAGGAAGAGATGGCCAGGGCATGTAGCACGAATGGGTAGAAGATGAATACATATAGGATATTGGTGACACTGCAGGAAGAAAGGAGACTACTGGGAAGATCAAGACGTATGTGGGTGGACAATATTAAAATGGATATTAGAGATATAGGATGGGACGGTATGGATTGGATTAATCTGGCTCAGGATAGGGACCAATGGAGGACTCTTGTGAAACGATAATGAACCTGGTTCCATAAAATGCTGGGAAGTTGTTGAGTATCTACACCGAGAACGGCTCAGAACCGTGAGTGAGTGAGTGAGTGAGTGAGTGTAGAGTTACACCGAGGAGCTTCAGGTGTTTACTCTTTTATAGCCATGACTATTCCATCTTACCTCAGGTAACACAACATCCGTTATCTAATTCTAGTCTATAGTTGGTTGGTTAGGTTCGTACGTGAAATGCAAAGAGACTATGAACATTTAATCGAGCCTATATGTAAGGAAGGGCATGTACTGCCTTCGCTCGCTTAGAAACCGGGGTCGTGGGTTCGAATCCCACTAAGGGCATGGATGTTTACTTTGTGTGTGTGAGTTCTTCTGTGTTTGTGTACAGGTAGAGGCCTTGCGAGCAGCCGATCACCCGCCCAAGGAGTCCTACTGAATGTGTAAGATCTAGAAAAACCGAAGTGAACGGAGTTCATGGAGGTAGGCCTAGGCCCACTGGGGCTGTAGTGTCAAGGAAAAAAATATGGAAGAAAGGAATCACAGATTGTTGTATGAAGTTATCAGAGTATTATCAGTAGAGACTTAAGAAAACAACTAAAGATCATTCACGATAACTCGCCTACAGGTCGAAAACTTGAAGCAGGTAACCCAGCTAAGAATTCGAACTTATATGAACTTAAAATTGACGCTTGATTTAGGATGTTTACTAAGGAAAGTTTACGTGATTTTTATGATGGAAGAAACACATAATATTTATATTACGAAATCATTTCGAAATTTAGCCAGATGCATTGGCTAATTGACAGAAAGTCAGAACTGTCTACCGAAAATAATCTTCTAGTATACAAGACAATACTAAAACCTATTTGGCCTTACTGTGGGCCATTATGGGGAACTGCAAGTAAATCCAATATAGAAATGTTGCAGAGATTACAAAATAATATACTTCGCGCCATGGTCAATGCACCATGGTACGTCCAAAAGCATACTGCTACATGCCGATCTAGGCATACCAACATCACGGGAAGAAACTACAAACATCAGCCACAAATATAAAGACAAGATAACAGCACATCCAAATGAACTGGCAGCCACATTATTAAACGACGCAGACGAGCCCAGAAGACTCAAAAGGCATAAGCCAACCGACCTAACGACGCGCTTCACATAAATGCAATACATACTGTAATAAAGTTACACTCGAAATAGATTCCTAGAGCATGCTCACTGGAGCATTACTCTCCCTGACATGTTCTCTTATTAGTATTTAAGCCTTAGATTAAGTATTTCACAAGATGTACTTATAGTCCTTAATATGGACTGATTGTACAAATAAACGGAGATAAAAATTTCGAAAGAAGCCGTTATTAGGAAAACGTTGCGAGTATTGGAGAATTTTATTAGAACGGATCATTTGAAATTCGGCTGTGGAAAGGTGCAATTGAACTGTCTCTGGGCTCTGTCTAGTGGAGTGTTATGAACAGTGTTAAAACTCCGGGTTCCATAAGAAACAAATTCTTAAACTGCATGTGTGTGCAGATACACCCGTGACTAAAACTCACTTATTTTACTAACCAAGATACGTCACATTTTGTGTGGGTAAATTTATGGAAGAATACTCCTGCCTAAACATGTTTGAATTTCCCATCTACATAAGAATATCCGAAGTATTTTAAAAATAGAATCTAGTAGCTCATTAATGATCATGTAACCACAGAATAACGTAAAGCTATCCCATGTAACAGGCTGTGATGGCCCGTAGGATTGTGAGACGTCGAGGTTCCCACATATTCTAGGATAATCGGCTCACAGATGGCGGTGAGGTTTCAGCCTTACTCACCGGTTGTCCTCCAGGAAGATTCCTGGTACTCATTTCCGTGAGAGGCTGAGTCGACTCCAAGCCCATAATGCGACTGGAAGAATCATATCATTGAAATTCCAATGATGTTATCGGGAACGGACCCCGCGACCTTCCAGCTTGCAGCATAATGCCTCCATCAACTACGCTACTGCGTGCCCACCATATAACCATATACAGTACTGAATGATGATGACAAACTCTTGTCCCTTAGCAGATGGAATATATTTTTTACAGTACAGAAATATGTGATGTTTCTTGAAATTGTTACCCTGTAAGAGATCGGACCGTCCCTTTTAGTTCGCAAGCGAACTATACCGACGGAGCGGCCGCAGATTGTCGGCGAAGTTAGTGTCAAGTTTGGCAGAGAGAGGGTGTCGCGTGGTCAGCGTAACGAATCACCACGGCCGTTAATCTCGGTTTTCTAGACCTGAAATATTTAAAACCTTGAAACAAAAATTTTACCTCAATGATACTTAAAAGTTCTATGACTTCCTCCAAGAAAATACAGTATGTTCGTTAGAAATATCGTTCTTTTAATATTTATTGAAACAATTGCTGTTCATTCTGAAATATAAACTAAGCTAATTAGCACATTTTTGGGGGGGGGGGAAATTACAAATTATTGAAAGTTATAGCATGTGACTCACACAGTTATTACAGTTATTACTGTTTAACAAATAGTTAACTGGAAGGGAGTATAAGAAAAAATTTTAAAAATCTCAAAAATATCAGCATCGTATGCAGGAGCCTGGTTAAGCACAAACGAGAACATGACAGAAACCGAGGGAGGCAGCAGTTGAGGTGGATGATAGATGTGATGTAAAAAAACCCGCAAAAGAGAGACCAATTAAAACGAACGGATTTACAAAAAAAGGAAGAGGGGAGAGGGTTGTTGAAAAGTGAGAAGTCGAGAGGTTAGGGTGTGGGGGTCTTCAAAGCAATTCCTGGTGTCAAAATGTCATGATGTTCCTTCCCCGGCGAGCTATTTTTCTTTCACCAAAACGCCGACGTTTATTTTGCTCTCTACACTGGACATGAGAAATAAAAGAACCAATTATCAGATACAGAGTTAAAAGCTGCTCTAATTAAAATAAACAATCTAAAGATATTCACGTAGATAATGACAGAAAGCAAAAGAAAAGTTTTAGTAGCAAATTGTTTCTATTTAGCTCCGACCCCTGAAATTAACAGTGGTTAAGTCAAGAGAATAGTGAAACCAGCCTACGACAAACAAATTAGAAGCCGGTGGTTAGTAGAGACAACGTCAACATTTAGTTTGCTTGAGTTCCAACTTAACTACATGACTCAAGACCGGAAACCGTGATCTTAGGTATTAGAATTCCTGTTTCATATTCAGGAGGTCCTGGTTTCATTTCAAGACCCGAAGACTGATGTTTTCCATGGGGTTTTCCATTCCTCTGGGAGAATTTCAAGACAGTTACTGAAAATAGGCCGAAAACTTACTTCTATGTCTTTTTCTATTCATTATTTAATAATCATTCTAACTTACGACGTTATATAATCAGAGTTAATAATAATGTTAGTAAGTAAATATAAAAATAAGTTAACTGTTCTGACTAGCTGGCTACCTAATTAACTAACTATTTAAGTAACTAATTAATTGTCTAACTGATTGACTGGCTAATTAAGCAGTTGTAACTAATTTATAAATCGACTAATACACTGAGTAAAACTACCTAACTAGCTGACATCACCGAGCTGATTCTCTCTTGAGAAGCTATCTGTCGCTCAGCTACTCACATATTTCCCAACGCTTTATGGAACCTGAAGTTTAATTACCATATTAGCAAGAGCTTGCGACCGGTTGCTATCCTAAGTCAGATGAACCCAATTCATAAACCCTTCCTATTTCTGTAAGATTCATTTAATATTAATCTTATCGCTTGTGTCTAGAACTTCAAAGTGGTCTCCTTTCTTGAAGTTTTCCCATAGGACCCTGTATGTATTCCTCTTCTGTTCCATTCCTACTATAGACACTGCCTATCCCATCCCTAACAGGTTATACGAGTATAACTGACTGGCTGAGTAAATAGATCACTAGCCGACTAAATTATTAATTCGCTTATTGATTGATTCAGAGATTGGTTAATTAACGAACAATTTGTGATAACCAAAATAAATCATTTGATAACAGAATAACTAACTACATGACTAACAAACTAATTGACTGACTCTCTCAAAACTCACTAAAAGACGTAATGACTGGCTTATTAACTTCATAACTAAGTATCTAACTGACAAATTGGCTTTTTTCACTGCATATCTCATAAATTAACTAACTACTGACGGATTAGTTAAGGAATTTTCCTAAATTACTTAATCAATTCCTCTTATACCTTACGGTGTCGAGGCTGTTTTTCCTTCATTTTGATAATTTTACAGACGGTAGGACTCCTTGGACAAATGATCAGATCGTCGCAATGTCTGTACCTAAACACAGGACAACACAAACACAAACACAAAATAAAAACACATGCATACACCAGACATCCATGTCTTGTGTAAGTTTCAAACCCATGATCCTGACTTCCGAGCAAGCGAAAGCAGTACATTCCTTAGACCCCCTCCCCCTTGGCACTACAGCCCCAGTGGGCCTAGGCCTACCTCCATGAACTCCGTTCACTTCGGTTTTTTCTAGATCTTACACATACGGTAGGACTCCTTGGGCGAGTGATCAGCTCGTCGCAAGGCCTCTACCTGTAGACAAACACAGAAAAACGCACACAAACACCCATGCCCTGAGTGGGATTCGAACCCACGATCCCGGCTTCCGAGCGAGCGAAGACAGTACATACCTTAGACCGCTCGGCTACCGTGACCGGCTACATTCCTTAGACCAACAGATATATTTACTGGGTCATTCAGTAACAAATTAACTGGTGACATATTCCATTGTAGAAGATCTTTCATTAGCAGATTAGAGATGGTTACCTGGTCTAAATACTCATCCTTTTGTGGGGTACGGAAATGATCATTGCCGTTATGAATCCCCGATGCTGAAATCTGTCCAGAGCCAGACGAGAATATTGCACACCTATTATCTCCTTTTGATAAGTTACAGGTAATATATTTTCATCTACAGGTAGAATTTTACAGCTGTCTGCTCGAACATTAGAGGCTGTGGCGATCTAACTTTGGAAAGATTGCAGAGATGGAGCAGCTAAGTCAGTGACCACAGATAAATAAATATTGTCACCTGTCACATTGACTAAGTACGGGGTTAGGATCGGTAATTGGACTTATTAACCATCTACAGGTCATAACTACTAATGATTATTACTCTATTACTGATTTACATATTGCAAAGCACTTCACGCTACTATCTTCAGTCTATCTGCACTAGCTTTTAACGGATTTATAACACAGGCACTATAAATGTCCCACTAAAATACACACTCCTAATATCACTGTGCTATAGTACACGTAAAGTACACGTGAAGCCTTCACAGGCTGACCTCTCGTACTCTTCTGTGTTCCTAGTTCAAATTCGCTCTGAACTTACAGCTCACAACTCTCGTTATATAGCAGCGGAACGGACATGGACCTATAGTAAACACATATCACATGATCGCTAGCCAGCCAGTCTACTGGGGCGTCGGTCGGATATACAGAAAGAACGTCACGTAATCATTATCCACGGTTGTGACGTCATCGCGGACACAAAAAAATACAGTTTCCCCTATTTTTGCGTGTTGGACCGTGTTTACAGAGCTGTTGCCTGGCAACTCATTCATCAAATCTGTTACAATATATAGATTTAGCTGTAAGTAATTTTATGAAGTAGTGTTCTTGAGAAGCTGACAGCTACTCATCTGATCAAGAAATTCCGCTACTTTTAAGGAACTGTAATATTTAGTAGAGTATTAACAAAAGCGTAATGTATTTTTTTTTCTTTGGCACTACAGCCCCAGTGGGCCTAGGCCTACCTCCATGAACTTCTCCGTTCACTTCGGGTTTTCTAGATCTTACATATTCGGTAGGACTCCTTGGGCGGGTGATCAGCTCGTCGCAAGGCCTCTACCTGTACACAAACACAGAAAAACGCACGCACACAAACTAAACATCCATGCCCTGAGTGGGATTCGAACCCACGATCCCTGTTTCCAAGCGAGCGAAAGCAGTACATGCCTTAGACCGTTCGGCTACCGTGACCGGGTGCGTAATGTAATTAGACTGATCAAATCAAGGAGAATGAAATGGGCAAGTCATGTAGGACGCGTGGGGAGAAGAGGAATGCATATAGGATTTTGATGGGAAAGCCAGAAGGAAAGAGGCCACTAAGGGAAAATAGGTCGATATTAGAGAAAAAGAATGGGTGGTATGTACTGGATTCACCTGGCTTTTGCTCCTACCGGGACTCGAACTCTGACCCCTCAACCGTCCATTTCGTAACCGGTCGCTATACGACTGCGCTATCCCGGCTCCTAATGATGGTCTTAATTTCCTCTATTTTAAAGTGTTCGCAATTTATTGTGGCATGCGGTAGGATTCCTTGTATTGGCGATCAGACCACCACAAGACAGCTATTAACGCAAGACACACAGCATGAGGCGACAATAATCCACACACAGACCGGGATTTGAACCCGATACCGGTAATCTAGCCCACAGATACGAGATGCCTTAGACAGCACGCCACATAGATCGCGTGTGTTTGCCTAGAGGTTGTCTCGATTAACTCTAGTATCAAATGTAAACTAATTACTGACGCTAATTTTGGTTCCTTCCTCAGGTCGTGTGATGTATATTTGTAAACAATCAACTTAATACATCCCTACATTGTGGCCAGCACAAGAAATCACACTCCGTGTAAAACTGGATGATGATAATAAGAATAATGTGATTAGGAGGAAGACACCACATAATGACATCGACAGCTTAGGAAGTTTTGGTGGCATCTGAAGAGGCAAGTACCCCAAATTATGCCACTTATAACGTATTAGAAAATTTATGGCAATGTAACAAGTGCATACCCAGTAGATTTTGTTTTGATAATGTTTCAATAGAACTGCAACGAATCTACAATATAACTTACTATAATTAAACATAGAATTAGAATATAAAAACCTATAATTTTGCCTGTGGTTCTGTATGGGTGTGAAACTTGGTCCCTGATAATAAGGGAGGAACATGGACTGAGGGTGTTTGAGACCAGGGTGTTGAGGAGAATATTTGGACCGAAGAGAGATGAAGTGACAGGAGGTTGGAGAAAACTGCATAATGAGGAGCTGCATAACTTGTACTCTTCTGCAAGTATAAATAGAACGATCAAGTCAAGGGGAATGAGATGGGCAGGTCATGTAGTACGAATGGGAGACACAAGGAATGCATATAGGATATTGGTGGGAAAGTCAGAGAGAAAGGTACCAGTGGGAAGACCAAGGCGTAGGTGTGTGGACAATATTATAATGGATCTCAGAGAGATAGAATGGGATGGTATGGATTGGCTAGATCTGGCTCAGGTTAGGGACCAGTGAAGGGTTCTTCTGAACGCGGTAATGGATCTTCGGGTTCCATTAAATGCTGAGAAATTCCTGAGTAGCTGCGGATTTGTCTGCTCCTCCAGAAGGGCTCAGCTCCATGAGTAACTAAGCAGGTAAACAGTAAGAGCCGGAATAGCGCAGTCGGTATCGCGGCTGGCTACGAGCTGGACGTTCAAGGGGTGGGAGTTGGAGTCCCAGTAAGGTTAATAACTTTCTTTTCTCCACGTTGTCCAGACCGGCTCTTGGGCCCACACAGTTTTCTATCCAATGGGTACCGGGACACCCTTTCCCTGGTACATGAAGCTGACCACTCACTTCCAGCTAGTGTCGAGGTCAAGAAACGTAGATCTATACACCTACTCCCACTTACGTCTTCACGTCTTCATGCCGTACTGATTAATTATTTAAGTACAAGGATAACTTTTTTTCTTCCTTGGCACTACAGCCCCAGTGGGACTAGGCCTACCTCCGTGAACTTCTCCGTTCACTTCGGTTTTTCTAGATCTTACACACTCGGTAGGACTCCTTGGGTGGGTGATCAGCTCGCCGGAAGACCTCTACCTGTACACAAACACAGAAAAACCCACACACAAACTAAACATCCATGCCCTGAGTGGACTTTTATAAGTATTTTTTATTGCTAGTGGGGTGGGACTAAGACTAGCAAGATGAAGATTGGCAGGGGAAGCCGAAGTACTCGGAGAAAACCTTCCCCAGCGCCGCTTTGTCCACCACAAATCCCAGTTGACCAGACCCGGGATCGAACCCGGGCCGCCGCGGTGGGAAGCCAGCGACTAACCGCTTGAGCTATGGTGCGGCCCTACTTTCATAAGTAAGCAGTGGAAATTTTAAATGCCATGGAACAATTATTATCACTTTAACATTGCGGAAACGGCGATTGTGAGCCAACTGGAGGCCCGTTGGATGAACGAAGAAATAAAAATGACAGACCACACATAGGATTTGTAGTAAAACGAAATTATTCTTTTGTTTTCATTAAATTTTGTTTAGACACTAATCACGGATGCAGTGAATATTTCGGAGCCGCGGTTGATCCGATGTGGGCCGGAGTCCCGACTTCCTGTTCCTGGTGGCGACTGAAGACGCCCTCCCACTGACCATGTATGGAAATGGGCGGATGGAAGATGGTAATTACATTTTACACAAGCTGAGGAAACTGACCAGTTCACTGATAACACTCTGTCAATTACTGGGGGACCTACTAAACTGCAAGAAGTCGGGCTAGAAATGACCCCTCTGCGTTGCACTAAATATTCACCATATACAAGGGAAAAATATAAGTCCCAGATTCAAATTAATATATAATGTACTTTCTTACTTACTTACTTACTTACTCATGGAGCTGAGCCCTTCTTGAGGAGCCGCCAATTCTGCAGCTACTCAAGAATTTCCCAATATTTTATGAAACCTTAAGGTTCATTAATATGTTCAGAAGGACCCTCAACCGGTCCCTATCCTGAACCAGAGCAATCCAATCCATACCATCCCATCCTATCTCACTAAGATCCATTTTATTTTTGTCCACCCACCTACGTCTTGGTCTTCCTACTGGTCTCTATCCTTCTGGCTTTCCTCCGAATATCCTATATGCATTCCTCTTCCTCCCCTTTCGCTCTACATGCCCTGCCCACCTCATACTCCTTGATTTTATCATCCTAATTATATTTGGAGAAGAGTGCAAATATATAATTAGAATGATCAAGTCAAGGTGGATGAGGTGCGCAGGGTCTGTACGCCAAGATTATTTTTTTTGATGATAAGCTGTACGCTATAAAGCTTAATTTACATTTCGTTCAAAGTAGAAGCCATGTCGAACGGATGTGGGTCTCGAAAAAAATTTGTTTAAACTTCTAATAATAAATTCTATCTAAAATTTTGGTTGGTTTCGGAGAGACACGAATATGTGTTCGTTTTGCACACATTTTATGAAGAGTGGTGAAATTTAAATTAATCTAGATTTTCATTTATTCATTCATCAATGGCTCTACAACAATTTGTTGGTCCCTGACCTCTTCTTCAGTTTCGTAATCATTTTTACACAGACGGTAGGACTCCTTGGACGAGTGATCAGCTCGTCGCAAGGCCGCTACCTAAACGCAAGACAACACAAACACGGAATAAACGCACACACAGACATCCATGGCTTGATTGGAATTCGAACCAACGATCCCAGCTTTCTAACGAACGAAGACAGTTCCTGCCTCAGACCGCGCGGTCACTCTGATCGGCTAATCTAGATTTTACTTAATGATATTTCCTGCAAATCGTAATTAATTGGCTTATCTACTTCAATCAGTCATAAAAGAACTGATCATGATTAACCATATCACTCTATGGACCATATTTCTTTCTAAGAACATGATAACCGCTGAAGTAATCAAGAATTGATTATTTTGTACTGTGCTCACAAGAGCCCGCCACTAGAGAATGGTCTGAGTGAGATGAATGCAGGCTAAATCCTCATACAATTTATCAAGATTAACTTTAATATTATCCTCACGTATTTGACTAGGACTCCCACCGAGGAAGATGGCCCAGGTAGTATCATTTCTGATTTATATCCAAGAGGTTCTCTGTTCGAATCTCAGCTAGAGCAACGTCTGTCCTGGTTGAGGTTTCTCGTAGTTTTCTCGGTTCTTCCAGGTAAAATGACAGGATAAAATCTCCAATAAGGTGGATCGCTTCCTTCCACATCCTTCCCTATTCATCATTCACTGTCATTCAATCATTTGATTCTATAAGCCTATTTTCTTAATGAATGGCAGCGCCATTAGAAAGCGCAGACTGCAAATAAAGCCAGATCCCCCAAATGCATATTTTCCTACTTATTTACCGAAAAATACTGTGTTTCTCATCTCCCTCCTGAGAGATGCATGCACAACCCGTAATCAGTGCTGTTGACTAGATCAGCTATTAAGAGTTGGTGACGATTACAAGTTACTAATTCCATCAATATTAAATTTTCTCCAGGTTCCTCTTATTTCCTAATTTTCTGAGCTTCATACATTCTTTTCAGTCTTCATGAACCCGAATATGTTAATTTTGTCCCTTTTTTCATATACAAATTTGACTTTTCTCTTTCAGATGTAAGCAAGATTCGAATAAAAGTGCTGAGAAGGTTATAGAGGCTCTCCAGCTCACCTACACCATGGAACAAGGTATGAATGGACCTGACATGAAACCAAAAATAAGCATCAAAATTCTTTATGAATATTTGCGGATATTCATAAATTTAAGTATGCCTATTTATGGGTAAATACAAATGTTTCCTAATAAAGTTTTGGAAAGAATAAATGCTGAAAATTCTCATTATTACGATGAGACCTGTTACAGGCCCGTCTCTATTTCAAAACGCTGAATAATATAAAATATAAGAGAACATTTTTTTTTCGTTATTTTACAGAGGTGTAGAATGTAGTGTCTTATTTTCTGGGAAGAACACATGTAAATGTTTCGAAGCGAAATAGTCAAAACACATTTGAATGAAAAGGAACGAAAGGAGTAAGTCAATATTTTATATGGAACAACTTCCTGACGTATAAGGACAACAATTACTATTAGGAACGTGAAATATAGGAGGTCTAGACGGAATAAAGGGAAAGGTGGCGGGTTCGAGTACCGATGAGGTGGATTATTTTCAAGTGACATAACCCTTCCAGCTGCACTATGGTCTGCAGTCGACTCAGACTCTTAACAGAAATGAGTACCAGGAATCTTCGATTGGGGCGGGGGAGGGGGGAAGGGCAGCCAGAGCGTAAGTCTGGCTTCACAGCCATCTGTGAGCCGACTATCTAGAAAATATAGGAGCCTCGACGTCTCACAACCCTAGGACCTTAACAGCCTGTTACACGGATAGCTTTACATTTTCCTTAAAACTGAGTAAACATATGACATATTTCCTTTTTCTGTTATGGATTCGGGGTAATTTTTAACTTCTGTTATGGTATAGCATATTGCAACGATATGTCTATTTCCTTACTCCGGTGTTTCCTTCAATTGCTTACAGAATGTGAGAAATATTAAGAAATATGCGTTAGAATAATATAATTCTTCTTTTTGTGTCATATACAATGTAACATTCTGTATATAAAGACTAACACTGGACTATGTTATTATGTGTGTTATGTATGTATGTTAGCAGTCAGTGCTTGTAGAAGGTAAAAGTATCCCTGTAACAGGCCGTGGAGGCCCATAGGATTGTGAGACGCCGAGGCTCCCATGTGTTCTAGACGATCGGCTTACAGATGGCGGTGAGGTTGTCAGCCTTACGCAACTGCCGCCCTTCACCCCCAGTCAGTGCTTGTAGTTGTTAAAATATAAGCGAAATACGGCAAAAATAAACGGCAGTGCAGTGTCTACCTTTACGGGAGGAATTTGATAGCGTGCCTCCAGATAGTAGTCCCTCTTAGTTCGTGTTAGTCCATTAAGCGTCCACATTAAGTGAAATCGTAATTCGTAAAGTGTTCCTCGTGGTCTATAATGTATAAGTGAGGCTCGTGGTGAAATTAGCGCGGTACGGTCAAGTTTGGTGCTGATAACCGCAAACATTTCCCTTTGAGATTTTAGTCTTTGTGCAAATTACAAACATCGTGATAGTACGAAACGTTGAGTAAACATCGGGCAAATTTAACGCAGTCTAAATTAGTACTACCGGAATTTATGCACAAAAATATATCATTATCTTTATATATAGGAGCCTTATCTCCGTCTTTCCGTCCATCCCACCGTGTTTCCTCCAAACGAAGTTGTAATGAAATAAGTTTTCCGCTTCAAGGGAAAACCAGGGGAAATTTAATTTCGTAACAATATCTATCTCCGTTATTCCCTCCACAAGAAAACCCACTGGACTCTGTTACCGAGTACGTCTAATCTTCTTCTGTTTTACACTAATCGTGGTAAAGTAAAGTGTTTACACAAGATTATGATGTGTCACAGTTTCATTTCGATTAGCCTACGTTCGACATTTTGAAAAAATAAAAGAATATTTATGAGATCGCCTTTCTATCTCTCTGTCTATCTGTGTGTCTCCGCTAATTGTTTAGGTTTCGAGGCTTGTGAGGCTTATGATATCATGTTGCTGTCTGTCTCTATACCCCCCCCCCTTAATTTTTGGCAAGATACTTATGAGATCGTCTTGTTTTCTCCGTGTTTGTTTCCACCTCAAACCGTAATATTTTTGTTTTCTACGCGGTCTGTGTCGTAACAAAGGAAATTAGGCCATTAGTTCTTACTATTTCTTATTTGTTTTTTTGGTAACTAATTCGTGTATTAAAGTACTATAAATTTCTATTAAAATTTAAGCATATGGAATTTTAAAGACAGGCCATTTTAATGTAGGAAAACGGTTTTTTATATGGCTTACTTCATAAGAACTTTCCTAAAAGATACAGAATTTACTGCCATATCAGCTCCTGCAAATTGAGACGTTAAGTGTAAATAACCACCAGGAGAAAGAGAACTAGTTTTCGGAAGCTGGAGTTCAGTCATTCTACTACTGAATTATTTCTTGATTATATTTATTGATAGAGTGATCATAGAGACAGAAACATTTAAAGGGAAACAGGGGTCATAAGCTTCATCCCGGAATCCATTCCTTTTAAGCTTTGCAGCCGTGTACATTTCTCATGTGACACGAACTCAGTAAACAAGATTCTGTATACTTGTAATGCGACCGATTATCTCGCTGCATATCTGTCATTTCGGATGAATTCTAGTAGAGTTACCATGTCACGTTCAAACTAATTACAGCAGCCTGGCCACATTATGCGCAACACATCCGTGTGGCCCTGGTTTCATTAATTCTTCCATGTCTATATTCCCTCTTCAAAATTTACAACCTTCCTTTCGTCCATTTAATTACAATGTATTAACTTACTTACTCTTGGAGCTGAACCCTTCTTGAGGAACCGCCAATTCTGCAGCTACTCAAGAATTTCCCAGCATTTTATGGAACCCGAAGGTTCATTACCGTGTTCAGAAGAACCCTTCACTGGTCCCTAACCTGAGCCAGATCTATCCAGTCCATACCATCCAATTCTATCTTTCTGAAATACATTTTAATATTGTCCACCCACCTAAGCCTTGGTCTTCCCACTGGTACCTTTCCTTCTGGCTTTCCCACCAATATCCTACATGCATTCCTCTCCTCCTCAATTCGTACTACATGCCCTGCCCACCTCATCCTCCTTGACTTCATCATTCTAATTACACTTGAAGAAATTACAAGCTATGAAGCTCCTCATTGTGCCTCCAATATTTGACGAATGCAAAAGATCTGATCAGTAGTTGATCTGAAGAAAGCAGTCTTCTGGGATTTGGCACCGTGTATATGTGGTGTTAACCGACGTTTCGGAGGAACGTATCGCCCCCATCTTCAGGGTTGAAGAAAAAGTTTTTCTTCAACCCTGAAGATGGGGGCGATACGTTCCTCCGAAACGTCGGTTAACACCACATATACACGGTGCCAAATCCCAGAAGACTGCTTTCTTCATAGTCACTGCCGTGAAAGCCTCAAATCTTACACAGTAGTTGATCTGTTACGTCGAAACCCAAACTGATGTTCCCCAATAATGTCATCTATTTAAGAGTAGAATGTTGGATAAAATTTTGTAGGAAGTTGAAAGTAGTGATATCCCCCGATAATTACTACAGTCAGTTTTTCACCCTTCTTGTGAACTGATACAATAATAGACTCCTTCCACTGATCAGGCAATTTTTCCTTATGCCAAATAGAATTAATTAGCTTGTGGATTAACTCATTACATAAATATCTAAATAACGAACTAACCAACTAATTCCTTGGAGTGAAGTCATTCTCCAGAACCTGATACTTTCTCAGCTAATCAAGAAATTCCCAGCATTTTTATGGAACCCGAAGGTCCACTGCAGCATCCATAAGAGCCTTCTGCCGGTTCCCTGTTCTGAGCCAGATTGATTTCATGTATACTCTTCCTTCCATTTTTATTTAAGATATATTTCAATATCATCTTCCATCTACGCCTAGGTCTTCAAAATATTCGCTTTCCTTCAAGTTGTCCCTGTCTTCTCGACAATCTTTTTCAATCAAACTGATAATATCGTATAAAAAAATATATGTATAATGAAGCTTTGGGGGATTTCCCTTACCTAAATTTCTGAATTTGTCTGAAATTTAAATATTAGATACAAAATTTGCATTCGCGAAGAACTTCAGAGGAGATTGAAATCTTTGGAACGCTTGCTGTACAATTGTGTTGAAAATCTTTTGCCTTCCAGTAAGGTATCTAGAAATGTAGAGAGCAAAGTATACGGGGAATTTTGCGTAATATTTTGCATGGGTCTGAAACTTGGTCTCCACTCTGACTAAATGATATTATTGGGGGGGGGCTGAGAACAGGGTGCTGAGGACGTTGTCAAAATATAAAAGAGAAAAAGTGACAGAAATCCAAATAAAACGGCGTAATGAGAAACCTCGTATCTTTTTACTTCTTACCAAACATTGTTATGACGAAGATTGAGACGAGGTCACATGGCACGTACGAAAGGATACGGAATGTAAAGAATATTTGTAAGATTTGAGGCTTTCACGGCGGTGACTATGAAGAAAGCAGTCTTCTGGGATTTGGCACCGTGTATATGTGGTGTTAACCGACGTTTCGGAGGAACGTATCGCCTCCATCTTCAGGGTAGAAGAAAAAAATATATAAGAAATCTGCAAGCCGAGAGACCGTTAAATTTTACCGGTTCTCACGGTCTCTCCGCTTGCAGATTTCTTATATATTTTTTCTTCTACCCTAAAGATGGAGGCGATACGTTCCTCCGAAACGTCGGTTAACACCACATATACACGGTGCCAAATCCCAGAAGACTGCTTTCTTCTTAAACAATATTTCTTTGGAAAACGTAAAGGAGAGATACTATTTTTTTTTAATTCGCTTAGTGGGGGTTGGATTCCAACTGGGTCCACTCGGCACGGCGACCAGTGATTGACCTATTGTAGCCTGCCCCGGGTGCTCATGATGATGGAGAATTTGGTGGAATGAAGATTGGCAAGGGAAAACGCAGTACTCGGAGAAAACCCGTCCCAGCGCCACTTTGTCCACCACAAATCCCACTTGACCAGACATGGGATCGAACCCGGAGTGCCGCTGTGGGAAGCCAGCGACTAACCGCTTGTGCTATGGCGCGGCCTTGGAGAGACACTAGCTGGAAGACCTAACTTCAGATGTAAAAATGTAAAACTCTCCCTGTAACAGGCTGTGGAGGCCCATATGGATGTCAGAGGTCGAGTCTCCTATATTTTCTAGGCAATTGGCTCACAGATGGCGGTGAAGTTGTCAGCCTTAAGCTCCGGCTGCCCTTTACCCCCCAGGAAGATTCTTGGTACTCATTTATGTTAGATGCTGAGTAGACCCCATGGCCATAGTGCGGCTGGAAGGATTAGGCGAAATGAAAAATCCAGAATATTGGAATATCTCAGTAAGAAGTAGAGTGGTAGAGTGTGAATTAGATTTATCTGGCTCAAGATAGTAACCAGTGGCCGTCTATTTTGGACAACATAATACATTTTTGGATTCTGTGAAAAGCTGAAGAATTCCATGAAAAAATTAGCGACTATTTGCTTTTCAATTAGCAACCTTCTTCATGGATTTAGTGGTAATACACGAATTTAGGTAATATATATATTTCAGTCGGACAGATGTCTTAATTAAATACTCTTTACTTTTAAGCTTCATATTATTAGTCACTGATTTCCTTCTGCTGGGTTTACAAGCCGCATTTGCGTGGCCCTTGAGGGAACTACACTTCCTGTCCTAACGTTCATTCTGCAGTAAATTTTTGGCTTAACAATAATACTACGTTTTCATTATTGCAGTACAATTGTTCACTTCCAGAGGTAACTTCGTTAGCTTATTTAAGCCGAGAGTTTGAGAGGTTCCCACTTCGAATCCTGACTGGGAAAATAGTTGCTCTAACTGATAATTAATTACCTTCCTAATGTCTATTCTATAAATTCCAGCTCCTTAGTACAAAATCTTCTTTGATAAACCTCCGAAACAATGAGAGTATTTTATATAACATGAAGGATCATCACCATCATCACAAAACCCCGCCACTGGATTCTGTCCCGGTGTACTTCAATCCATTTTACACATTCAGAAACTATTTATCCATGTGAAGGTTGAGGATCTTACAGCAGTAAATATTAAAAGTACGATTTTACTGAATGTGGCGCCCTGAAATCTGGCGGATACTTAAGAATACCCGAAGAAACCCACTACTTCAGTCTTCAGAAAACAAGAGGATACTGACCTGAAAATGAAAGCGTCCGAAACACTGACACATACCTATCGGGTTATGAAGGCACGTACCAGAAGACCCTAATCTTATTATTTCTCTATGATTAATTTAATATTATCATTCCTTCCGAGCCTCGGTCTCGAACTGTGTCTCTTTGATATTGCGAAAATAATGTCTATTCTGTGTACTAGATATTTTATACGATGGATTGTTGAAGAGAAATTTGTCTCAAGTTAACGTGTAATTAAATGATACAGATTTTCTACTAG
The DNA here is from genome assembly GCF_002891405.2 of Cryptotermes secundus. NCBI lineage: Eukaryota > Metazoa > Arthropoda > Insecta > Blattodea > Kalotermitidae > Cryptotermes > Cryptotermes secundus. The sequence continues at coordinate 485,334 of NW_019731221.1, read as the reverse complement.
AACTAGTGAACTATATGTTATGGGCTTAGAGGACCTAATGCCGTGTAGTTTGGTAGATGGGTTCCATTGTTTAGGAGGGATATGCTGGGTCCCTCCAGACTACACGGCTTCACATAAAAGACCATCGTTAACTTACAAAAAAGTTATGCTTTTGGACATTATCCATCGTTTTGTATTTATCTAAAAACCGTTCTGTTTATTTTTCAAAACAAGTTTCGGAGACTGAATTCTGTCTCCGTCTTCAGGTAAAACTTACTCAGTTGGGCCCAGTCGGTAGAGCTAGTCCCTATCTCTGGAAAATCCAGCCTGAGAATCGTTGTGTTTTGAAAAATAACCAGGATTGTTTTAGATAAAGACAAGACGATGAACAATGTCCAAAAACATAAGATTTGTACCAATGTACCATCGTCACAAACTTTTGGACTTTAATCGTTACCTTAATATTTACCACTGTGAAAATATCAGAACTAATAAAGAATGCAAGACGATGAAAATCATGTATTTATTTTCAAAGGAATTGTGCCGAGGAATGTAGGCAGACTGCACTTATTGTATCATTTTCTTATCTGTTAAGAATTTCTTATTATGCCTTGTTAAATGAGATGATGAAAGTCTGGAATTAAAGGCTGATAAAAATATCCTCCGAAATAAAACTTCTTTCTTTAGACCGTCACAACACAACTGTATCAAGGTCAGTGCCTGCTTTTGATATGGTTGTGTTGTGACGGTCTAAAAAAAGAAGATATTTATTATAACGCAACAGTATGCATGAAATGAAAAATACTCCGAAATGTTCGTACACATTTAAAAATTTTCACAGCGTCACATTCGTAATCTGTATAGAACTGAGTTATCAAACAAATTCTGCAATATTCAATATGTTACTGCATATACAAGCATTCAACAAGGGCCTGAGTTACGGCAAGGCTAGAAATATTATTTTAACAAAGAGACCTTTCATTACGCGAGGTTTTTACAGCGATTGTTATGAAGAATTACACGTATCTTCTGGGATATAGCGGCGTGCAGTCGTTGAAAGGTAACCTACATTTCGGAGGAATATGTAGCCTCTTTCTTCACGACAAAGCCAGAAATCGGCATGAAGGAGACAGCAAAAGGAGCCGCAGTAAATAATTGGTTGAATTTTAAATTTTTACGATGGAGAATTCTAGCTCCTTGGGTATAATTCTAGGTAGTTAATTAAAAGCAGGGCTGTGCTTGCTATCTGAATTATGTTTGTTTCATGTTTGGCTTATTCCATGACCCTGATGATGGAGGCGATATATTCCTCTGAAACGCCTGTTGACTTTCAATAAGATACACGACGTTACAATCCTCGTCGTATATACAAATTTGGTTTGCGATAAAATTAAGATAGGACTAAATTCAAGAAAAATCTATTATGATTCAATTAAAGAAAAACATATCCAATGAAGTCTAGACTACAATAAAGATATATACACATATAGTGTAAACATACGTGTATAGCAATAACTGTACAAGTTATTTTGTATGGGTGCAAAAGGAAATTTCTTGATCGAAGGGCTTAAACGACAAGTTTTTGAATAATACGATTAAGAGAATTATTTGGAGCTAAGAAAAATGATTTTGATTTGTTTCATTATGGTCCGTCACACTAACAATATCATAAGAGGTTAAACAGTTCCGTCCAGTGTGACTAGTAAAGATTTTTCTTATTTCAGTCCTTCATCCCTTACATGTTGCCGTCTTTGCAGACCATCCTCAGAGGGACATCAAACCACTATTACAATGTGTGTTTGAATACCAGAATATATACATACAATGCTGACAAAGTAAATTGGATATGAAATCTAATGTTTTCAACATATTAAGACAGAAGAGGATATTCTCATTTGAAGGAGAAATCTCTAGATTGCATTAAGTGGAGGAACTGTTTTGGAAGAGACTGTGGACCTGCCGTCTGACAGATTACTGATGAATGAATGAAGACAGCCGCTGGCCGGTCACGGTAGCCGAGCGGTCTAAGGCATGCACTGTCTTCGCTCGCTCGGAAGCCGGGATCATGCGTTCAAATCCCACTCAGGGCATGGATGTTTAGCTTCTGTGTGTCCGTTTTTCTGTGTTTGTGTACAGGTAGAGGCCTTGCGACGAGCTTATCACCCGCCCAAGGAGTCCACCGAATGTGTAAGATCTAGAAAAACCTAAGTGAATNGTGGTTTGATGTCCCTCTGAGGATGATCTGTAAAGAACGCAACATGTAAGGGATGAAGGATTGAAATAAGACAAATCTTTACTAGTTACACTGGACGAAACTATTTAACCTCTTAAGAAAAATAATGTTCATTAGCAATTAAGTACTTAAGAACGAGAAACAGTAATTTATACAGATCATCCTTTCAATTGCAGGGTTGCAGAGAGGAGGAAACCCTTGACATCTAGCCTCAAATGGAACAAATCGTTACGGAGAGATGGTTAAATGATAATTGTCAAGTAAGTATGAAAATGAAGAAAGCAGACTGCTTTTACCGGTTCTCACGTTCTCTTCGCTTGCAGATTTCTTATATTTTTCTTCTACCCTGAAGATGGAGGCGATACGTTCCTCCGAAACGTCGGTTAACACCACATATACACGGTGCCAAATCCCAGAAGACTGCTTTCTTCATAGTCACCGCAGTGAAAGCGTCAAATCTTACAAAGTATGAAAATGCTGGGAAAATAACCCGCCCTCGCTACCAGTCTCTCTACGATAAATCGTGCATGGTCTGACCTGGAATTGAAATGGCTTTTACGAAGAAGAAGCTGCTACTGACGACTGAGTTATTACGGGCCAAAAAATTCACTGCAAATCTTAAAATCAAGGTTGTTACAATAGTCTAGTCTCATACCTACCGTGGAAATCAGAAGAAACACATAGGCCTAGATTTACCTTGCGAATTGACAGTTTGGAACACCTAGGGTTGATTAAAATAAGATTAGAGCAGTGAGAATGACAGACGAATTGAACTGTCTCAGGATCGTGTTCAATAGCCAGCTTTATTTCCAGGAGTGTTTTTTTAATCTTCTCTCGTTCCAGCTTTAGAGCACAGGGCTGATTTATCAGTTTCATGACCATTTTACACAGACGGTAGGACACCTTGGACGGGTGATCAGCTCATCTCAAGGCCGCTACCTAAACACAGAATAGCACAAATACAGAATAAACGCATACACACCAAACATCCATGCCTTGTACGGGCGATTTCCGAGCGAGCGAAGACAGTATATGCCTTAGATCGCTGGGCTACCGTGACCTGCAGGGGTAAGTATAGGCCTATTGAACCCTTGTGTTCTAGTACCAGAAAATGATTTAATGAATTTATATTCTAGGCTTGTTTTCTATGCAAACCCGTCATTTAAAAATACAGTGAAATTCCTCCCAGATTAGGAATTTATGGTGCACGCGACGGACATGTTTCATTTGCAGAAATAGTTTTCGGGATACTCTGTCAAACCGCATCCCTTTCAGTAGAGGACTGTAGGAAATTGCAAGTTCAGGCGCATTTTACAATGTGATTACAGATATATTTTAGTTTATATTAAATATCTTAATATCTTCCCTAGTTCATGACAGATTGTCGGCCTCATACTCGTATGTTCGAAAGCACTGAAATTTATCTATTCAGTGATCCAAATGTGGACTTTATGAAATCTGTTATGTAGGTCTTCCATCCGATTGTTAAACTGGAATTTGCAGCACAGCATCGTCAGGATTATTATTCGACTAAGCTAACAGAATTTTTCACCCATTTCCAGTTCATTGGCAAATATTTGAATAGAATTTTCAAATATTTCACGAACTCCCCCTTTCCAAATCTGTCTTACTCAACATACATGATCATCATTTCATCCCATTCGACGCTAATAGGCATAACCACTGCAGCTTATAAGTGTCCTGAAGTTATAACTAAATGAACATATCGCTTAGTAGAGGCCCACAAATTCTATTTGAGAAATGTCATGTTTGAGCAATATATATGACGCTATTTTTCTTAACTTCGCATTCGTAATTGCTGCTTTCTTTCCGAGTAGTTAAAAGAGAAAATTCATAATATCTCTGGCCTGAGTGACTGCGGTAAAGTGAAGTAAAGCATCCCTATAGCAATCCGTGGAAGCCAATAGGGTTGTGAGACATCGAGGCTTCCACACATATGTAAGCAATCGGCTCACAGATGGCAGTGAATTTGTCAGTCTCATGCTCCGGCCTCTCTTTTCTTCCTACGAAGATTTCCGGTAGAGGTTGAGTCGACCCCAGGGCCATAGTGCGGCTGCAAGAATTGGGTAGATTGAAAAAGCCAATGACTTCTTCGGGAATTGAACACGTAACCTTCCGGCTTCTAGCATAGTGTTTCAACCAAGTATGCTACCGAGTGAACATGATTGGCCGTGGAAGTAACAAATTTGTCATCTGTGAAGGAAGAGAGATGAAGATATGTACAATCAGACTCAGAGCGTATTAACCCTTTAAATCACAGTTGTTATTATACGAATTGCTGTATTTTACGTTAAAGAATCATGAATTATGCCCGTACAATGTATTAATATGTTCGGTGTGATTTTAGATTAAACTGAGTTTATTTTCCTATACACAATTAAAACATCGATCTTTTTTAATAGACAGAATTTTTTCTTATGTGGGAACTGAATATTTATAGGCTTTACTATTTAAACAATAAATTCTCGGAATAACTAATCACCTACTTTTATTTGATAAGATTTGGAGAGCGTAGAAAACAACGCCTCCAACAATTCTTCTTTTCCGAGGGAAGGTTTTTACCGAGCTGTTTCCTAGCAACGATAGGGTGATACACAGACAGGCCCACAAAATCTCCTTTGATAAGACACGGACCGCATGAGAAATATCACGTCCAACAATTCTTCTATTGTTGCATGTATTCGTTGCCGCGAGAACATTTTTACCGACCCGTTGCCTACAAATGTAAGGAGGGACTGATAAAAGGGATTCAGAAATACTCAGTTCAGATGGACTCATTTACCATGACACACATACCAAATTTCAGAAACTTTAGTTGAGGCATTCAAAAGTTGATAACAGGGAATACAGACACACAAGCACACATACAAACAGACAAGATGGAGATCACATACACCTGTTTTATGAAAATAAAGGCTAATAAATTTGAGGCTTTAATGGTTAAAAGTCATTTATAGACTACTTTCCCAATTTTGTAAATAAAGACAGACAGAGCACGAGCATAATTTTGTCTGAATATCCCTTTCTAATTATTATTGAACTGACTGATATTCATGAAACCTGGTGCAAACTTAATGTAACTTTATGCCAGCCCAGACTTGCCTCTTGCAATTTCCTCTCCTGAACTGTGAATATGTTACATATAAAAATACACAGTTTTTGTTCAGGCTACTTCATGTAAAAAGAACAATGAAGAGTCTCGAAATTTAGAACGTACGCTTTTGGCTAAAAATTTGAAGCAATAAACCACTGAAAGTACGAGTAAACCTGCGAAATTTTGTATCGAGGTAAGGTAAAATTGTTCCTGTGCTTAACTAATTAAGCACTACGCCATCAAGGCGTATGGGGGAGTGGATGCATAGATCCATATTTTCTTGACCTCAGTAGTAGCTGGAGGAGAGTAGTCAGATTTACGCCCCGACCGCTTTACACCGGGAAAGAACTCCCAGAATACATTGGATAGGAGATTTTGTGGATCCCAGATCCGGCCTGGGTGGTGTGTAGAAAAGAAAATTCTAGAACCTACCGGGACTCGAACTCCAATCCCTTAGTCGTCCAGTCCTTAACCAGTCGCTATACTGACTACCTTATCCCGGCTCCTTTGTATCGAGGTAGGTTATAATAATAGAAATCTATGTGTTCTTTATTAAACGTAATTATATTAGTCTCTAAATGCTAACAGCTGCAAACGTGGCGTTGAAAATAGCAAAATTATTCAAGCGGTAATGTTCCTTACCAGTAGCTCGGGGAGTCCAATTTGAATCTCTTCCGAGATACGGAATATGGGACTGCGACTCAATTTCTCCCAGTAATTGCCAATAGAGTACCTTTAGATGGTGTCCTCGAATTCTAGTGGTAGACGGGAGGTAAAAGTAAAGTTGTCCCTGTGCTTACCTAATTAAGCACTACGCCATGAAGGGGAAGGGGGACTGGATGTACGCATCCATATTTTCTTGACATCGGCATTAGCTGGAGGAGAGTGGTCAGCTTCATGCTCCTGCCGCTTTACTGCATGAAAGAGCCCTCACTACCCATTGGCTAGGAGGCTGGGTGGATTCCAGAGCCGGTTTGGACGACGTGGAGAAGAGAAAATTCTTGGCTCTACCGGAACTCGAGCTCCGACCCTTCGGTCGTCCAGCCAGTAGCTAGTCGCTATACCGAATACGCTATCCTGGTTTACTTACTTACTTACTTACTCATGGAGCTGAGCCCTTCTGGAGGAGCATCCAATTCTGCAGCTACTCAAGAATTTCCCAGCATTTTATGGAACCCGAAGGTTCATTACCTTGTTCACAAGAGCCCTCTACTGGTCCCTATCCTGAGCCAGATCAATCCAATCCATACCATCTCATCCTATCTCTCTAAGATTCATTTTAATATTGTCCACCCACCTACGCCTCGGTTTTCCCAGTGGTCTCTTTCCTTCTGGCTTTCCCACCAATGTCCTAAGCTATCCCGGCTTTAGAGATTAATATTAAATTGATTTAGAAACAAAATTGGAGCATATGAACTAGATTTATCTGGTTCAAATTAGGGACAACTGGCGTGACCTAATGAACACTGTTCTGATTTTTCGTGTTCCATATAATATTCTGAAATTTTTTAATAGTTGAGCTTCTCAAGAAAAACCGAACTTGCTGGAGTTAACATTTCAAGTTATGCCATTATCGCATCCTTCCACATACTTTACAATTCATTACTCATGAATCATTCGAACATTTGACAGTATAGTCTGCGGTACCAAAAACATAATTTAATAAATCATAAATGAATGAATAGTGGTCTTAGTACAAAGCTTTGAGGTTATTTCTAAAGAACTTAAATTAATAAACTCAGTAAGTAAAGCTATCCCTGTAAGAGGCCTTGAAGGCCCATAGGGTTGTGAGATGTTGAGGTTCCCACATTTTCTAGACAATCGGCTCAAAAGTGGCGGTAAGGTTGTCAGCCTTACGGGCCGGCCGCGCTTTACTCCCCAGGAATATTATTTAATTAATTCCTGGTACTCATTTCTGTTAGAGGCTGAGTAAACCCCAGGGTCTAGTGCGGCTGGAAGGATTAGGTCAATTGAAAAAGATCCAGTGACCGCATCGGGACTTGAACTCGCGACCTTCCGGCTTGTAGCATAGCCCCTCGACCAACTACGCTACCGCGTGCCCTCAATATACTCAGTAGCAGGGTAAATCATACACAGAACTGTATCACTCGATGGTACAGATATTCCTTTAGTTTTATTGATAGCAGCTCTTTATTGACTGGAAAAATATCCTGTGAAAGGAAGCAGGCACATACGTTCTTTCAAGAACCCCTTGTTGAGGTTGAAAAGACATGTCCTAGTCTCAGTACCAGGGTTTCAGAGTTTCTCTTTATCTTGAAAGTCCTGACTACGAGCTCGAGTGGCTTAATGAAATATATCGCTGATAAGAGGGACGAGTAAAGCGCAGCTAAAATAAAAGGAATCCAAACTCGCAGCTTCTCCCATTGGTTAAAAATTTGAGGTAAAAAAATTCGACGAAAATGAGATACAAACATAGAGAGAAGAGGGCGGTGGAAATTTTCAGAGTTGAGAGGATAGTGGGGCAGGTTTTGGGTTGGGTTGATGAGAAAATTTTAAAGAAAACTCCGCCCACTTTTCATTCCTGCCCCGTTCGCTCGCATACAACAAAAGTGTAGGCTATGGTGTATATATATATTTTCTACCCCCTTTTCGTTTCCTTTTCCTCGTCCACCACCCTCACTCTCAACCCTCGTCCTCCTTCCAGGGATGATTCCTTCCTTGTCCAACCCCGTTTTATTTTACACTACTTTATTCGAGTATGAAGGGCATATAGTACTTTTCGACGTAAAAATTCTTCGGTCACAGGACCCACTGTCATCTTACTGCGGCAGGAGCTGAAGGTCTCCCAACGTTCTGGGATATAACACCGTGTAGTCTGTTGAAAGTCAACAAATGTTTCGGAGGAGAATATCACCTCCATCGTCACTGTTGAATCGTAAGCCAAGAAATCCTTTATGGAGCAGGCAACAATCAGAAAGACAGATTTTTCCAAAATGTAGGTTGACTTCTAAGGGACTACATGTAGTTATGTCATATAAGATAGACCATTGGGTCTTGTTGGGCGCAGTAGATGTACAGAAGATATTCCACTCAGAAACAGTGCTCTATATTCATTCACAAACTGGTACATTGTAGTTAGGACTACGTACATCTGGCTTGTAGCACCGTAGAGTTTTGTGGAAATGTAGCAAGTTTTCGGAGAATCCTGCTTCTTCAAATTCGCGGTAGAAGGGAGAAGCATGTTATGTGCCAATTTGTCATACAGCTCCGTAATTTTAGACGTTTTATTATGTTCCCCCCCCCCAATAGAGAGAGGAAATTTACAAATACTGTATTTTACTAATTATATCACAATGAGATATAAAAGTGTATGACCATGGTATGTTAATATAATTATTGTGTTTCTGGACATTATCCATTGTTCTATTTTTACTTAAAACACAAAACGTTTCGGAGACCGGATTCTGTGTTCATCTTCAGGTATAAACTTCTCATTTGGGGCCAATGTATGGAGATAGGAACTAGCTCTATCAACTGGGCCCAACTGGGTAGGTTCAGCCTGAAGACGGAGACAGAATCCAGTCTCCGAAACGTTTTGTGTTTTAAATAAAAACACAACGATACACAATGTCTAGAAATATAATAATTGTATATTACAAGGCTTCAATTTAAGAAAGAGAACGGAACGGTTGGATAATGAGCTCTATGATTTGTAGCTTCTGTAAAATAAGGAAGAAGAACATCTGATGTAGATGTCACCTCCGTTCATCTGTTCTTCCATCTGTGACCTAGTATCAGAGTCTAAACCTTTGATGGATATTATTATATTTCAGCATTGCCGACTTGAACTAAATGCTGTTGGGCAATTCCGAGTCTGAACCACACAGATCCATAACAACTCCGACATTAGATAATGCACACGTGAACTGGTCACGTATATCATAAACCGTCAATCAAGCTTAAGTTAAATTCAATAGGAGAGATCTGTGTGTAAATTTATTCGGGTGATCTATTTCATGCGGTTCACAAACTGTCAATCAATTTTTGATATAAAACTTACTGTCATCTGTCATATAACGCCTCGTAGTCCGCTGAATATCAACCGACATTTAGGATGAGAATGCTGCCTCCATCTTCAGGACTGAAAAGCAAGAAACAAACATGAAGCATGTTGCAAACAGAGCCTTGTTGCCTGCTTCGTGCTGGTTTCTTGCTTGGCTTAAAATTCAGTCCTGAAGATGGAGGTTACATATTCCACCGAGACGTCGGATACTTCCAATGGATTAAATGGTATTATATTACAGAAGATAGATCTCTTCATTACTGCAGCTGTGAGAACCTCAGCTCCTATATATCTTTGTTAAATTCAGTGGGATAGTTCTATGTAGAAGGTTAGTCCGTTATTTTGATTCTCCTTCGTACTTCTGGTTACAAAGACTGCTTTCCATAAGGCTTGGGGGAGACGAGGAATGCGTATAGGATATAGGTGGGAAAGCCAGAAGGAAAGAGACCACAGGGAAGACCAAGGCGTAGGTGGGTGGACAATATTACAATGGATCTTAGAGAGATAGGATGGGATAGTATGGATTGGATAGATCTGGCTCAGGATGGGAACCAGTGGAGGGCTCTTGTGAACACGGTAATGAACCTTCGGGTTCCGTAAAATGCTGGGAAAGTCTTCAGTAGCTGCAAAATTGGCGGCTCCTCCAGAAGGGCTCACCTCCATTAGTAAGTAAAGTTATAAGGATTAGCTACGGTTTGGAGGAACGGAGTTCGATTGCAGCGAGGGGCAAGATAGTTTTCTCTTCCCCATAGTGTCCAGACCGGCTCTAGAATACACTCAGCCTCTTATTCAATTCGTACCGACAGCTACATCCACGGGGTTAAAGCGGTAAGGGCGTGAAGCTGACCACTCACCTTCACTTAGTGACGAACCCAAGAACGGTGGAGCTCTACCTTCATTCCCCTATATGACTTTATGGTGTGGTATTTAATTGCTTGATAAAACAGAGGGATAATTTCACTTTTTATTTTATATACTCCTTAAACTAAAAACAAATCTTACGGGCAACTGGTTGGAGTCTTGGGGCAAGTGATTGTCTTATCACAAGATCTCTTTCAGCGTTGTCAACATCCTTACCCCCAGAAGAATTCGAACCATTGATCCCTCGTTTCAATAAGTCCTAAATAATGGGGGTCTTATAATGTGACTGTTTTTAAATTAATGAAGGACACATAGCATAAAGAATGGACCGATAAATATAATAATAATTCTTGCTGTAAATATTTAATTAAAGAGACCATTCAGGAAACATAAGTGTACATGGAATGGTGTTACAAAACTGCGTTTTAGAGATGCAGGATGTATACAAAGAGCCTGAACCGAACTTCTTCAAGACAGTTTTCACTGATAAGCTTCTTTTTATAAGGTAATAAAGATTCGGGTTACTCAGATGAAAGTGCTGGTTAAACTGAGGACTTGCTGGCCATTGTCGAGGAAGATCTTTACATTGAAGTATGTTATGTTATGTATGTTATGTTTAGTTACAAAATATATCACAAAGGAAACATCATGATTAATATTCAAAGAGACTATGTATAACCTATATGTTAAGAATACGAACTGGGAAGAGAGAAAAGCATGCAACATTTTCCTTGAAACTTCATGGACCGAAAACAATTCTGGAGATTTGCGCTTTTCAAGTGATAGTGTTGTCTCCTCTTTGCTTAGTTATCCATTATTAATTTCACATATATTAATATTTTAATGTACATCTTTCTGAGGTTTTAAGCTCTGTGGTTTGGTAAACATGTGTCACAATTATGGAGTAACTTATTGACTTCATCTTCAAGGTATAATATTATTGTATCTGACTAAGTATTTAAGAATAAACAGATATAAACAAACTACGAACAAATAAACACATTACTCTCTACCTAACCAATGAAACCAAAAAGTAACCAATCTGGTTAATTTTCTCCAGCTGTGTCTCTACTTTAACACTAAATATTATTCAGTTGATCAATATAGTATGTACATGGCAGACTTTTTAAGCACTATGTCATTACTAAACTGGTAGCATCTTAATTTGTATATAGGGCCTATTTCCAGGTTACAGGAAGGTGTACAAAAGGCGACGCCCTTAACTAAAATTACATTATTGCCCTCTCTTCAGGCGAGGTCTACACGACCTGATGTCTTCTTTGAAATTTTTTGGTTGTACGGCAGGCCAAGAAATTCTCTACACAATTATCATTACTGTCTCTATGAAGCCCATTTTTCAGCCGTTGCTTAGTAAGTAGGCCTAATATTGTTTTGTATTTAGGAAGACTGTGGCTCGGATCTCGATCCGTGTACCAGCTATGCAGGCATTATTTCTACCTTTTCCTCAATCAATATTGGAAAATTAACTGCATAATGAGGACCTTCATAACTTTCACTCTTCTCCAAGTATAATTAGAATGATCAAGTCAAGGAGGGTGAGGTGGTCAAGGAATGTAGCACGAATGGGGGAGAAGAGGAATGCATATAGGATATTGGTGGGTAAGGCAAAATGAAAGAGACCACTGGGAATACCAAGGCATAGGTGGGCGAATAATATTAAAATGGATCTTGGAGATATAGGATGGGGTGGAATGGATAGGATTGATCTGGCTGAGGATAGGGACCAGTGGAGGGCTCTTGTGAACACGGTAATTATCTTTGGGCTTCCATAAAATGCTAGGAAATTCTTGAGTAGCTGTACAATTTGCGGCTTCTCAAGAAAGGCTCAGCTCCATGAATGAACGAATGAATGGTGGAAAATTGTGGAATAATAAAATAAAATAAGCTACGGCTGATTTCTTCCCAATTCACACCAGTAACATTCAACGTTATAAGACGTGTATACGTTTGAGTACCTCAGATATGTACCGCCTACACCTAGGTCTACCATGAGGTCTCTCCCTTTCACGTTTCCATATAAAAATGCTGCATTTCTCACGTCACTTGCGCGCCACATCATGTCTTGTACGAGTTTGCGGATGTTGACTTAGGCCGTTGTTGCGGGCAGGAGGCCCAGCACCTCGCCGGTGGCGAGCAGCTCCTTCCTTCACGAACTGGCAAGGGGAACGGCGACGACGCTGACTAAGATCAATATTCCGAGACGCCGGCGTCGGATTGGTCGGTCCCGAATCTCCTTACACCCCCCACCAGCCCCTTCTTCTTCAAATGACGTAGAAACAAAATTAATGAGATGCGAAGAAGAAAAATAATACGAAAAAATATTCTCCCCCTCCAACCTCCTCTTCCCTTTCTCCGGGAGAGCCGCTTCCAATGAGCCATAATTTTTTCTCAAATATCCATTAAGTTGTAAATTTCACTACTAGTTACCTAATACTTGTACATGGTCAAAGTAGTATGCAGAACATTGATTAAATTTATAATTTCGTTGTATCTTCAGAGAAATTCCTGCCCTCAGGCTTACTGATTCGGGTTTTCGGATGACCCAACAGAAAAATTATTTCTTCTGACTGGGAGGACTATAACCAAATTGTCTTTACAGAGAAGCATCACCTAGTGAGACGTTCAAGAGTGATGACAGGTCAGAAGGTATCCAACAAAAAGCATTAAACCTAGAACAGAACAGTGTATGGATAAACAGATAAGTAACGTCTTTCCTGTGTATAAGGGACATTGTCTTTGATCTAGTGGTCAGAGTTCCTGGCTACAAATCCAAAAACCCCGGGTTCGATTCCCGGCGCTACCAGATTTTCTGAGTAGGGTCTGGAAGGGGGCCACTCAACCTCGTGAGGATAATTGAGTAGCTATTTCAGATAAAACAGCGGCTCCGGTCTAGAAAATCGAGATTAATGGCCTTGGGGATCCGTTGTGCTGACCATGCGACACCCTCTATCCGCTAAAGTTGGCACTAACTTCGCCGACAAGCGGCGGTCGCTCGATCGGTATAGTTCGCTTACGGACTACAGCCCGCAGAGTTTTAGCTACCTTATGCTTAACTAAGGAAGCATTACGCTTTGAACTCGTGTGGGGGTGAGGAGGTGTAGGTCCGTACCTATTGTTAAGCAGACGGAGTTTGCCCCAAAGTCAGTATGGACGTTTTGGAGTAAGGAAAAGTATTAATCCTAGCGGGAAGAGAACCTCGGGCTCCCGTAGCCCGTCGCTATACGGACGGGGCTATCCCGGCTCATGAATAAATAAATATATAAACTGATAAATTGGTTACAAACAAATAGACAGGTAGCTAAATCTCTCTGTGCAGTGAAATATCAATGATGTTGCATTAGGCCATGATAGCACAGTGCGTCCACAGGGCGTTGCACTCGCTGAAGACAGATGTTCCTAATGCTGTCGGTAGACAGATCTTTTACTCTCCGTCGTCAGCTGTCGCCATTCCAATGAAAAAATCTTACTGAAAGTGCTTCTTTAATCCACTGTTTTATATTTTTTTTCAACGTTGGGCTTTATGATGGGGCTGTGGACATACGAAACTAAACCCCTACTTACTTAGGTGCATTAAATAATTGAGTTATTACTGACAAGAAAATTTCTTTAAATTATTTAAGAAATTCGAAGCACTCTTTGGAATCTGAAGGTTCATTATTGTGTTTACAAGAGCCCGCATCTTGAGACATGTAAGTCTAGTCAACATGTTCACATCCTGTTTATTTAAAATCAAATATCCTCACGTGTGCCTATTTCTTCCAAATGATTTCTTAATTTAGGTTTCCTGGCTAAAATTCGGTAATAATATCCCTTTCCTTTCATACGTTTTGAAACTCTGCAGGCATTTTCCTCTTCTATGATGCGTTCTACATATATCATCCATCAATCGATACGTAATAAATAAATAAAAGGATCGAGGCAGGCAAGAAGCCAATTGAAAATAAAGATGAGAGAAACAAGAAGGATGCTAAGAAATATAGAAGAGAAAGAAATGGTGTGAAATGAAGAATAAGAGCATAAATGACAGTAAGAAAGAAAACGAAACAAACAAACAAACAAACAAACAAACAAACAAACAAACAAATGGAGAAATATATGGATTGATATACAGATAGATAGATAGATATAAAGACAGAAGGTTAGATAGATGGATAAATAGATAGATAGATAGATAGATAGATAGATAGATAGATAGATAGATAGATAAATGCGTGGAAGAAAGAGTGAGAGAAAGTTTGTTCATGTCCATGGACCATTATGCAAATTTGCAACCGCACTCGTCAGTCGTGTCACGGAGCCCATCAACTCTCAAAACACATTAAACACACTGTGTCCTTGTCACGGTAGTTGTCAGTCCGTGGAGAGGTTCGAGGTTCGTTTCCAGCGAGGTACATACCTTGGGATCTGATACCGTGACATTCCAGCAGCAACAGACAGCGTTAGCCCTCCCTTCTGCCTCCACCCCGCAAGGAGTATGGCGATGTACAGACGACACTCGAATTTTGAAACAAACGAGTCTTCGGAGCGTTAGTATACACTGAAAACGATCATGAGGAATTTTAGTATCGTTTTGGATCCCACGGATCACATAGAAAGTTCGCTCTCTATATGTCCGTCCATTTGCATCCATGGAAGAACTCTTAACATCTCTGAATGTGTTTTCATGACATTTTATATTTAGGAGGTTGTTTCACTAACATCTGTTAACTAATTCATTTTCCAATTAAATCGAACAAAATAATCAACAATTTACATGAAGATATGAGAGCGTAACTCGGTAATTATTTATTGGAACTGAAATGTTTCGAACAAAACTTGTAGAGAAAATAAACGCATATTTCTTTCCACTACTAATTTCCATAAGAATGAATTATTTCGTAGAAAATCTAACAATGGAGCGCTATTCTTATCTCGCATTTCTGAACTTTGATATTGGGCATGGGTTCCTAAACACACGCAACTAATATCGAAATCCCTTAATCTCCATAATAAACTCCCATTAAACGAATCTACCTCACAACTAAATATAAGTTGCGTACATATTCACTTAGCATAAACGCGACTCTTGGAGCTCGGAAAGCGCAGTCGGTTTAGCGACTGGCTACAGGCTGGACGACCGAGGGGTCGAGTTCGAGTCCTGGTAGGGAGCAAGGTTTTTCTTCTCTGTTCGTCGTCCAGACTGGTTTTAGGGGCAACACAGTTTGCTATTCAATACTTACTGGAGGCTCTTTTCCTGGGGTAAAGCTTGAAGTTGACCACTCGCCTTCAACTAGTGACGAAGCCAAGAATACGTGGATCTAAACATCCACTCCTGCGTAGGTCTTCATCCGTAGTGCTTAATTAAGCACAGGGACAACTTTACTTTTATACAAAATTGCAAATCCGAAAGAATTTCGAGTTTGATTTTTAAAGAATTACAATATTACTTCATATATCTTTCTCTTATATACTATGTATATATGGCAAAGTGAAATTGGTGTATATAAAATTTATAACCTCCGGAGAGAAAAAAGCACGAATTTTTATTGTTATTCGAAAATTTGACACACTAATATCAACAAATATATGGAATAAAAAATCTTCTGGTGAGTTATATGCGGAAGGACTCTTTTATTTATATGTTAATAAAGAGACACGGAGCGGACTGTTTATTTCTTTTGTAACGTGTCGTGAAACAACAATTAACACAGTGTGCTAAATTGCCTTAAAACACAACAAATTTACATTAGTGGCACTTACAAAATTTTTATTCTAAATGGTACATGTGGCACATATACAGTAGAACTTGGTTATAACGTCATCAAAGGGACCTAAAAATAGTGTCGTTATAAAGGAATGTCGTTGTAACCGAAATGGGCACTTTCACAGTAGCCTTATGTTAGTCACATAAAAATCTACCAAAAACCGAGTTAAAATGTTGCATTTTTTAGTAAAATACGTAGTTAAGTACAGACTAACGTAACATTAACGTGGAATTGCTCAAATGTGTAATACCAAAGACATATTACAGCGCTTTTCACTGACAATACACACCGCGCTAATACTGTATATTAAAGGTAGGCCTACTCACCAAATTACAGTAGATTACATCAATTGTTGTGCCTTACTGTACCTAGATACGAGTACAGTAATCAGTTATCTTCATCTGTTTCCTGTTACTTGCCCAATACACACTTTCTAAATTACGTTCAATGTCCATATCAGAGAAATTCAGGAATGAAAATGACGTTACATACGAGGTTGATGCATTTGTGCATGTCGTACTAAGCAAGGTATAAAAACAGTTGCTTTATGAGGAATTAGTTCGTACCATTGAATATTTGACGCAATAGACAAGGTGTCGCAGAAACCGATGTTGCTATAACCAAGTTTTACTGTAGTTCTTGAAGAAATGCTGTGAATAAGCTGGTGAAAGGGAACTAAAATTTCTACTAGATGAGGTAGTCATGTATTTTCATATTTACTTATCTTAGTTGCGTTTTCGAGTTGCTGAAAAAGGTACTATATTACGTGCAAGTTTCACTCACTCTTGGCGTTGAGCCCTTCTTGAGAAACCGCCAATTGTGCAGCTACACCAGAACTTCCTAGCATTTTATGGAATTCAAAGGTTCATTACCGTGTTTACAAGAGCTTTCCAGTGATCCATATCCTGAACCAGATTATTCCAATCCATACCATCTCATTCTATCTCTCTAAGATCCATTTTAATATTGTCCACCTACCTACGTCTTGGTCTTCCTAGTGGTCTCTTTCTTTCTGACTTTACCAGCAATATCCTATATGGATTTCTCTTCGTTCACATTCGTGCTACATGCCTTACTCATCTCATCCTCCTTGAATTGATCATTCTAATTATACTTGGAGAAGAGCACAAATTATGAAGTTCCGTATTACAGGGTTAAGTAGGTGAAATTCAAAATTCGTGACGTTTCATTGAGGGAATACAATTTGCGTTATATAGCTTTATACACAAGAAGTTTACAAAAACAATAGGCTTGAGTTTCAAAGCATACAGACTTTAAACTTGAACAGTCACCATGAAGGATAAAAATAGTATCTGACATGGCTGTGCACATCGTTTTGCAGGAGCACGTTAGTGGTTAGTAACTGCCATTAAAGTTTATCTGTAGACTCATTTAATTATTTTTATAAATTTGTGATATTTTAAAGACACATTCAGCAGTTCATATTATTTCGCCAGATGGCAGGAGTATAGTGAATAATGAATTGGAAAGATTGTGTAAGGAATCGGTCTTGTCATAATTTGGGGCATCATCGTGGCTTTTGCTTGAAAGACGTAGGAAGACTATCAAAATCCTAGTGAAGATACTCAATGTAGCACCAAAGATTCAAACTGGGGACTTCCTGGATAAAGATAGAAGCATTACGACTCCAGACAACTTTCTCGGTCATTATGATGAATAATAATTCAAATGTTTACGCCTGTTCTAATTTGCAAACATACCAAATTTTGTAACTTAACCTAATTTCGATGTAAAGAATTTTAAATTCGCCAAGAAATTAGGAATCTGTTCCATGATTAGCTTTATCATTTTACCGTGTTCTTCTTCATAGAGCAGACCTATCAGGAAACCAATTTATATGGTCTACCACAAGATAATGTAGACCTTATGTCACGAAAATTTAGTAGATTTTTCTGTTTTAGAAATGTTTTTCTTGAATGTGTCATTTGGCTTGATATTGTAACGTGTCGCGTGAAGATATTTGTAGCATGACACACAAGACACGCTACAATATTTATTCAGAACGCATAAAATCCACATTTTGAAAGCTAATTGTACTATACATGCCACTGCACAAAGAAAGATAATTTTAGTTTTTATTTAGTTAATTGTTAAAATTATTATGTGGTAAACTCAATGTGATCTACAACAAAAACGTGGTCAGGTTTACAGATATATAAGAAATATTCTGTCCACTCCGATAGTTCGTCTTAATTTAAATGGCAACCCCTACCTATATGAAGTAAATTTTGTGTTTCAATTTCCTCACACTGCTCCGTTTGGGAGTTATAAATCTTACAGTAATAATAATGATAAAAATTACTTAATTTTTTTACTCGTTTTCCTAAAAACCAAATGGTCAATTACAAAGTAAGTACGAATAAAATACACCAACACACACACATAAAAGGTAACATAAATCAGTTATTATTATTATTATTATTATTATTTAATAATAATAATAATAATCATGAATTGATTGATAATGCAGATTATTGTCTCATGGGATGTGACACCTTGTAGTATGGTAGATCATTAATGACGTTTGTTCTGCTTGTATATAGAGGCAAAAGATTTCTCCCGAAATATCTATAATAATCTACCAGATTACACGGCGTCACACCCCAGAGAAAGCACCCGGTATGAGCACCGCCTTGAGAACCTCAAGTTTCGAATAAAGGACAATGAATTAATTCCTGCCCAAAATTTTGTGTTTATATTACACATAAGACAGTCACACCCAGCTTGCTAACAAACTGTCGAAATCTGCTCAAGATGTAATCGTTTCTTAGTGTAGCTCGTAATTATTGAAATAATTAATCTTACGTTGCCCGTGATGGAAAAATGCAACGGAATTCCTCCCCACATAATTTCCACTATTCCATTAAAGGCTACGTAAATTAATTATCATGTCCATATTCTACAAATTTAGAACTTTATTTTGATGAGTTGAGATTAATTGTCTGATTAACTCCAGGACTATCCTGGGACTCAATTTTGTTAGAGGCTGAACCAACAACATGGCCATAGTACGGCTGGAAGGATTAGGACAATTGAAAAATCCAATTACGTCATCAGAGATCCAACCGCGACCTTCCGGCTTGTAGCAAAGTGCCTCAACCAACTGCGTTACGGCGTGCTCCCCATGTTTCGTCAGGTTATCAAGTAATTTCATTTTTAATAGTCCATTATTACGCCTAAAAATCCCACGATTCGATTCTAAACTACGCCAGTTTATTCTAGATTAAAAATTGTGTTTCATTTATGTAGTATAAACTTATGAGGTTTCAATAGCGGTGTGTGTAAAGCCACGGGACACAGGATGAATGGTCCGGTTTCGATACACAGCGGTGAAAGATTTTTCCTCCTCCACAGCGTCCAAACCAATTCTTGGGCCCACCCACTCCCCTATACAAGAGGTACAGGGAGATCTTTCTTGGGGGGTAAAGTGGCAGGGGCGTGAAGCTGACAACTAATCTGCATCTAGTGCCGAGGTCAAGAAAGATGGAGGTATGTATCTACTCTCTCGTACGTCTTCATGGAATAGTACTTACTTAATTAAACACAGGGACAATATTTTTTTTCATAAAATTTAATATCAAGTTCCCATTTACACCCAAGTCCATGAAGTTTTTCATCCTCTTAAATTTTTAAACAAATATTTAGTATTCATTTCACATGTCCCCAGATCGCTGGATTTCCAAAATATTTTATAATTTTTTATTTAGTCATCATAAAATCTGTATTTGAAATTTAGGCATAAATTACGCATAAAGCTTCATTATGTATTTTTTATATGTTGGTATCTCCCTTATCTTTTATATTCTGATATTCTTCTCGGTTCGTTATTCTCGAACATTCTCATTCTCTTCCTTCTGCGTGAAATGAGACACCAAACTGAACTCCCATATAGAGCAACATATGAGGCTCAACTTTTGTGTATTTTAATCTTTAATAAGAGTCTCCTGAAAAATAAGAGGCGGCCCAGACTTCAAATGTCCAGCGATTGATAATGAAGTGAAGAGGCTGACATTGAAATAAATTAAACGAGAAAGTTGCTTTGTTAACATTCTGCTATGTCTGACGCACGGAAATTAGAACAAGCCCAGCCTCCGTGGACATGGCGGTCAGCAGGAAACCTCACATATCAACTATTCAGTGCCGACTTGTCTTCGGGAGAAGGGGTGGAAGTGGGGATTCATCAGAGATATCAATGTCGTCCTAACTCAGTACAGTTTTCTAATCAGTGTGTACATTATCAAACCAAAAACACTTTGCTTTACAGGAATCCCTCTTCAGAGACAAGCGTTTTATGAAGGATCGCATTCAAACTTCAGGAAAAATATTGCTTCATCGTTGGTATGCATTCGTTAAGTTGAAGTGGGTCTATTCCTGTTGCCTCGCTTCATATGAATTATTCGTTTTATAGGTAGCGTGGGTGGAATAATTACAGATAATTCAGTAAAATATTTTAATATAACTATTGAAATATTATAAAATATTACTTTTAATCAGATCTAAAACACAGTAATGGAATAATAACATGAGGTGTAGAGTATAAATAGCAGAAATACAATTGCAGAGATCCTAAGACAAAAATATATTGTTATATTAATACAAATATTTGTGAAATATAAGGTAGATATCTAGCCTGAAGTTGAAGGGATTGCCATAATTGTAGGCCTGCAACCTTTGATTATCAGAATAAAACATAATGACTCTCTTTTCAGTAGCGACTTAATTTTTATCTCGAACTACGTCACATTTTGCTTATAAACATTAAAAGAAACAGATACTTTTCTTTTGTAGAAACTGTATTCGTTGCATAGACAAAAATGTTGCAAGGAGGAAAGCTGTCAAGAATTTTAGGTTTCTTCAATCAGTGTTCTTCGCTCGCTCAATGTAGCCATGGAGTTTGTTTTCAATCTGTGTTCGAGTCTGTATGAATTCTAAAGGGTTCTGATGAATTCTGGGTTTTTGGACTTCATCAAACGACCGGTATTCTACGAACAAAATATTTCTGAAACTGGATCTGTTTCTGTCCTCAAGTGAGAGGATTGGAGATTTTGTGGGTTTCGTTAGAAAGAGCTATTCTCAGTTACAGGGTCCAATGACGGAGTCCACAGTATAGGTGTCTCCCACCCCCTCATCTGAAGACGCAAACACATCCATTTTCTGAACAGCTAACTTCTTTAGAATAACTGACGACAGACAAAGTCCAAAAAACCGTAATCCAAAATAACTCGTGGTGTAATATGAGAATAGACATTGCAGAAGGCTGTATGGAATCATACACAGAAGTATGAAGTGTGAAAATTGGCTATTACATCGGGGATACTGGGAAGAACATTTTGAGGCCGGTACAGGCATTAAAAGAAGACACAAACAGACCTACGATAGAAATTGTTCCTTGAATGCTGACGGAAATTTGACAGTCGTTTCATTGCCTTCCATGTGAAGTGGATCTCTTTTCTCCATACTACAGCTCGTCTTCTGGCTGAGGATGGTGTCCCTTAGATATGGAGGGGAGTCGTGAATGCATTGCATACGTAGTCGCTAAGAAGTCATCCAGATTCCGGCAGAGCTGTCAATCTCTAAGAGGTTATACAATTTCAAAGAGGTACATGGACATAATTTCCGGTTCCTATGCACATAGTCATGAATCATGGGAGACCCATAAACGTGGTGGAGTTTCTTGATCATGTGAGCAACTATTAGCTTTTCACTACGGATTCTAACCGACTGTCATGGTGGAATGGATGACCACTCCCTTCCTATGAAGGTGTCACTGGGTTCAAATTTCGGTACGGACATCGGCTGTCTTGAATGGGTTTTATCATACTTATCCTCGGCCCCTCTAGGCAAATACCGGAATAATACCTGAAGTTATTCTATGACACCTTCCACGTCTTTCACGATTCATTATAAATGAATCATATTAATATCTGACGCTGTATTGTCTACTAGTGTCGTTAAATGCAACATCTTACACATGAAAACCAATTTAATACGTTTGTTTGCGTTTGTAGAAGACGCGGACCTTGGGAGAAAGGTTATTTTCTTTCGTTGCGCCAAAACAGAACGTAGTTGCCCTCAGTGTCTGAGAGATGGCGTGAATCATCAAAGTGCCTCAAAGCATTATACGGTAACACATATAACGTAGCACGTAGAACAAGGGGTATTTTTCATTGTTGTTCTCCTGTAACGACATGTTTTCTTTGAGCTACCAGTAGGTTAAATGGGACTTGAGGTTCTCACATCTGTGGTTATGGAGTGTTTTCTTTCTTCGGGAATATAACTTCATTTTGTCCGCTGGAAGTCAACCGACTTCTAGGAGAAACATTTCGTCTCCACCTTCGGTCGACATGTTCCTACGCAGCATCGGATGATTTTCAACGAAGTAAGCGGGGTTGTATCCCAGAACATAAGAATATTTTTATCGGTATACTAACCTAAACTGTTTAATATAAAATTGCGAAGGAAAAGAGCAGAGGAATAACGATAAAATGTGCGAATAAAAGGAACAGGAGAGAATGGAACTAAAAGTGATACATTTGCGACAGCCTGTAGAAGAGATCCCGTTAAAATTATGGATATTATTATTATTATTTATTATTGTTATTATTAATAAAATATGGGAGGGTTGAGGTTCTAGCAGTTATGACTAAAGAAGGATTACTTCTGAGGCCGTATAGTCGGGTAGAAATTTATTGACGTCGGAAGTGAACATATTCTTGTTTTATGATTTGCTACTTTTAGATCATGAATATGGAGGTAATATTTGTCTCCAAAACATCACTAGGTTTTCACCTTTTACATTTCGAAACGTACCAGATTATAGATCTTTCAAATAGTAAAGACTTGTTTCTGTTCCAAGAATTCTGATATTTGTCATTTTGGAACGTATTAAATTAGGAGAAATATAAGAGTGAGTAAGTAAGTAACTTACTTATCTCCAATCGGCACCCCATATGTAAAGCGTACAAGTTGATGCAGTAATCTAAAGATATTATCACGTATCAGGGGTCTGAGTGACTAATAAGACGGGTTTTGGATTTGATGATCAAATTTATTGCACCATTGTACAACTGGTTACAACAGTTCACAATTCACACTCTGACACACTGTCATCTTCTTCCGACTGGACAACCCACGGGAAGTATTCTGATTTCCAGCTGAATTCCGTTGTACTCCACTGTACTACTTCGTACTCCTCTGTACTCTCAAATTCTTCTGACTGTGCACTCTTATAATCCTTCGGCACGGATCCATGGAAAACACTCTCTTATGTTGTCAAGAATATTGTTATGTAACCCCCTTCTGTTCCATAGAACTTCAAGGATATTCCGGAGGAATATATCAGCAGAGCCTGTCTCACACTTCTTGCTGATTTCTTGGAGAAGTTATGTTTCTCAGAAACGGCTCTCCGAATTGCGGAGCGTTACATATGAGAAGGTAGTTTCTTCATAGTCGCCGCTGTGAGAACCACACATCCTACAGCCGAACTTAGGAGTTTCTGCGCCGTCTACGTGCAACTTCGCTAGCCCTTCGTCAGGTCTATACAATGCAATAGGATGCTGAAATGTAACATTACCTACATCCGAAGGTGTCCATTCTTCAAAACGTTTGACGTTGTCACTCGTCAGGTAGCTCTAAGGACGAAATGTTTCATTCAAATATTTCGAAATACACATTTCTGAATATTAGGTCAACAAGCCTTATGCAGAAATTACTTGCAATAGCCGGTATTTGTAGTCCCTTTATAGCAACTCTTAAATCTGACTGCAAAACTTTAGTCTAGCTACATGACGGGAAATACGTGTATTTCTCGAGTGAACTAACCCCAGTGGCCGTACGGATGAAGGTAATCTTGATCCTCGTGGTACCGGTTTCGAATCCCGTTGGCTTTCTCTATTAACTGAAAGGACAAGCCCTTATAAATAGTGTTGATTTAGACAGGAGATGAGGCTTGCAGGCCCTCAACATGAGAACAAATTCACATTCTGTGTCGGGTTGCTACTGAAGAAGTGAAGTAACCAGTATTCAAGCTGAGGTTTGGGGGGGGGAGGGCGAGATTGAACTCGCGGTTTTGCTTCTGTAGCTCTGAGGAGAGTGCTAGGAAATGTAGCCACAGCCTAACGATTTTATCATGTTGGCAAAGGTTTGTTAAACAATTTCGAAGAACCATAAGAATTATGGAAAAATTGAGATAAAATATATACAATTTATTTTTAAGCTATCTGTTCGAAACATTTAAGGCGACCACAAACATATTTTGGGAGTTAAACACAAAATGTCTATATCTGTAGATCTTCATGTAACGTGCTCGTTATAGTATTTACTGGCATTTAACATAAATTCGAATAATTCGGACTTTTCTTCATGAAATGCCCTCGTTAAGAAATTTAATGAAATTTCTTTGTACGATTCCGGAGTTGTTATACCCAGAAAGACAGAAGGCCAGAAAAACAGACACAGGAAACCATATGGTAGAATTTTAACTGTTCCTCATTGTGAACGTGCCAAAAATTTCCCAGATGTAACGGATCTATAATTACCTGCCCTTATTATCTGGCTGTGTAAGAAATAAGGGTTAGACGGCTGCAATTAACGCTGGGACAGTTTTCTTCTTCTTCTTCTGGATGTCTTATATTGGATTTAAGTGGGAAATACTGGATTTCTATAGGTTACACACAGTTTTCTGGCCGGTCACGGTAGCCGAGCGGTCTAAGGCATGTACTGTCTTCGCTCGCTTTAAAACCGGGATCGTGGGTTCAAATCCCACTCACGGCATGGATGTTTAGTGTGTGTGTGGTTTTTCTGTGTTTGTGTACAGGTAGAGGCCTTGCGACGAGCTGATCACCCGCCCAAGGAGTCCTACCGAATGTCTAAGATCTAGAAAAACCGAAGTGAACGGAGAAGTTCATGGAGGTAGGCCTAGGCCCACTGGGGCTGTAGTGCCAAGGAAATAAAAACACAGTTTACTGTGGTTTGAAAAAGTGGCATATCTGGATTAAGCATATAGTATATTAAACTATGGTAAGTATTAAAGTTGCATATCATGAAATTGTCTATCAATAAAGGAATAACCATTTATATTATTATGTGAAAACAGGCCGTACTCAAGCTTAATCACTCAGACGCTGGTTTCTCGCTGTGGAGCTTCGGGTTCAAAACCGTGTGATGTCATATTGAGATTCCTGGTTCAAAAACTGAGGCTGTAACAGGTTTATCTCGCACTTTCTTTGTGTTTTAAAAATAATTATCGTTTTACCATGCTCTATAAGTGTTTATCACTCTCCGTAGGATGTGCAATAACACTGAGCAGGCAGCACATTATCAGATCCTGTAATCTAAGTGAGGATGCCCTCTCATACCTGGTACTGGCTCCTAACAGAGCAGCTAACTTAAACCGTAATTTCGAAAGCAATTATATGGGCCACACAGAGATATTGGGTTTTCGGACTTTATCCATCATCCTGGTTTTTAAGATAACTAAGAAAAACACGACGTTTCGGAAACTGGATCTGTTTCCGTCCTCAGGTGAGGGAAAACACTTATTCTGTTGGGTCCCGTAGAAAGAGCTAGCCTCAATCACTGGACCCAATATCTCTGTGTGTTATACAGCATCGTCAGAATCCTATAGTAACTACAATTATATGGATACTTACAGCTAAAGAAATTCTCAGAGTAGACCCAATTTAGTCAGGGAAATAAGGTACAGCAGCGATGTAACCGACGTTTTTGGTATGCAATTTATGAAATACGCTTTCAGTTTTGTCACACAGAGATGTAAATGTATTTAATCGTCAAACTGCCTTTATTAAATGAATTCTGTCAAAGCAAAAATACACACATATTTGTAAGTGATCTCTTACGGAGTACCTAATTTATGTAAGGTTTAAAGTTAACGTTTATATGATTTCTGTCAAACTACATGACCTAATTTCAGGAGTCAGCTCCTTTCGTAATGGGCTCCTTCAAATCCACAAATTTCATAGAACAGGGAATATTTTACCGTGCCCAAGAGGGATTCATTAGATACGACGTTTAGATGACCTCCGATATTACAGTACGTGTCCCAACTTTCAGAATGATCGGTTGAGGTATTCAGCTATGATTATTAAGGTTAATATCTCAAAACTCTGGGATGCTGCAGTTTTGGTATTGCTGGTGTGGAGAATTTATGAAATACTCTTTTGAGATGGCATCAGCTGCAAGGATATACATGCCAAATTTCATAGAGATTGATTAAGACCGGTCCGCTCATGCCTGGTCTGAGGCATGAGCTGTCTTCCGCCGCTCAAACTCTGGGGTCGTGGGTTCGATTCCTACTCAAGTCATGGATGTCTGTGTGCAGGTAGCGACCTTGTGACGGGCTGATCCCCGTCCAAGGAGTTATATAGAAGCTGCATTGAAGACTCTATTGCATGCACACACACATACACACACATGACGTATATGTGGATAATAAGCGCGTAAATATGTGGCCTATGTACTGTTGCACCAATATTTTAATGGATGTTGTCCGATGTTTGAAGTATGTTTCAAACGTACTATGTTCAGGAAGTCCTATTTACTACAATTACCATTAATTTTAGAAGAAAAAATAATGAAAGATCTCCCAGTATAGTGATAACAAATTTCCTGAAGACGGGAGCAGAGCCAACATCTGAAGGCTTGGGTTTATAATACCTCAGAAAATACGCTGTACCATGCATTCCGATAATATAATTTTTAACGAAACATTGTCACAAGTCTTCAGAAAATCACTGGGTATATACGGTCCAATAAGATATTCTTTAATTAGAAACATGGACCCTTAATAAACGAAGAATTCAGCGAGACGGAAAATAATTCCAGTCCCTAGAAATTCCTTTATAAGCAGTTTTACAGCAAAATACACAGAGAGTGGTACTCTAATTAGCAATCCGTGTTTTGGAAACGAGTAATGAACTGCTGCAGATACAAATGTAAAGTCTGGTATCAAGACAGAGGTTGTAAGCACACCTGAATATAATTGTGTTTAGGCCTATTGGAAATAGAAATATTGCGATGGAACGAAATTATGTGCTTACATCTGACAACTGTATTGTAAGGTTATTTGACATCAGCGAACATTTCGCACATAAATATTATATGTACTCTATCGTAGGTAGTACTAACTCACAAAAGAAAATAAGAATCATAAACTCTTACCCAAACTTCTTCTTTTACACAATATGTTGGTCATGTATATTCAATTATTTCTTACTTAGAAAGAACGCTTTAATTATAATGTATATTTTATGCATCCTTGGCAATTTACGTGTAATCACCGGTCTGACCTGATGTTCAGATTTTCGTATTTTCTCTTTTTTTCGTCTTGTTAGGAATTATTCCCTACTTATTACAAATTTTTGGGACACGCGGTAGTTAATGCACTATGCTACAAGCTGTAAGGTCGCGGGTTCGAGTACGGATGAGGTGGATTTTATCAATTTATTTGATCCTTCCAAGCGCACTATGGCCCTGGGGTCGACTCAGTCTCTAACAGAAATGAGTACCAGGAATCTTCCTGGGGGTTAAAGGGCGAGCGGCGCGTAAGTCTGACAACTTTACCACCATCTGTGAGCCGATTGTCTATAGAAAATGTCTCGACTTCTCACAATCTTATGGGCCTTCACGGCTTGTTACAAGGATAGTTTTACTTTATAATTAAAAAATTTTAATGAGATAACTTATTTCGAAATTTCATTACGTACCCACTCCGAATTTCAACAAGTTTTGCTAAGAAGAAAAATAGATGAATTCACTCACATTCATTCGCTCACATTTCGTGGTCCAGCATCCACATGCTTTGAACAGTAGTAGATCTACATCATTTGACTTCCAGTGCCCTAACGTCTTCATATTGTGACATTAAAAGACGGAATTTTGAACCAAGCTGTCATTGTAAAATAAAGTAAGAGGTGTGAATACTGGTACAAACAAAAGTTGTGGCCATTTAATAATATGGTCTTCTGTTTTCTGAAACCGTGTGGTCAGATGTGTTGTTACTCGCCTGCAGACCTCACGATTTCATGACGAGGAAGACTTCAACATGAATCTTCACGGCCTGAATGTTGTTAGCATATAAAAGTACTGGCGTTTTGGGAACTAAGCTGTCATTCGAGCTGCATGTACATTTTGATCAAATTACAAAGAGGAAATTTTAAGAAATTATGTAGCTAAATAACCATTATTATTCGACTTTTCAGTTGCATTAATATTAATAATTTAGCATGCAGAATAGATGCTAGGTAACGACTGCGAAATAAGCAATTATTCAACAGCTGTTGCTAGGTAACGGCTACATAAAGAAGCATGTTTCAACGGAAACAAGAAATCTGGTCTTGAGCTCCAGATGGATGCCCATCAATCGTATCATAACTTTGATTTTGGCTTTGACTTGTTGCAGTGAATCAGAGAACCGCTGCCGTTCAGTCATTGTGAGCTGTTGCTGTTAGAAGTTGGTAACTGAAGCCGGGGACAGTTCGGGAACCCAGAGGAAGGGGAACGTCAGCTATTGTAAGCCGCTGCCAAACAACGGCAATGAAGGCGTGACTGTGGACACTAATGTATGTGTGTGTGTGTGTAACAGTGAACTGTAAAGTGCAATCACGCACTGTATCAAAGTGTCCAATAAATCTGATCATCAGTCCAAACCCCGTCTATAGTCACACCCATAACGTGACAAGTGGTGTCATAAAATAAGTGACTATAGTGACTAAAGATGGGGTTTGGATTTAATAATCGGATTTATTTGACTCTTTGACACAAAGTGTCACACCTTACAGTTCACTGTTATACACACACACACACACACACACTACTCTCCACAGTCACGTCTTCACTGCCTATGCTTGGTAGCGGCTTCTAACGACGAATGTTCTCCTTCTTCTGTTGGTTTCTTAACTGTCCCCGACCTCAGATATCAGCTCACAACTGGTGAGCCCAAGCAGTCCTCTGACTCACAAACTGCAATGGTCAGAGCCAGGGTCAGAGTCAGAATCAGAGTGAGAGTTACTTCACGACTGGCCAAGCCCCTTGAGGATCACGACCAGAGACTTTTCTGCTACTGAATTTTTGCAGTCGTAGCCCTTATGCAACATGTTCTCTGACGAGAGGAAATGTAAGCTAACTGGTCCTGCTTATAACATCTCGACATGGACCGCGTAGATAAAGTCTCTTCCGTTATTGCTGCATTCTCTCCTTTATCGAGGAAACATGCTTGTTTGCGGAGCTGTTACTTAGAAACAGCTATTGTATAGTTGCTTATTTCGTGGTCGTTGCCTAGGAATGGGTAAATATGTCACAATGTCTACCAAAGGGTCTCTCAAGCTTAGCAACGTTTTGCCAAAACCTTTAAAGTGTAGTTGGTTTTTGTCAGATTTTGAAGACACGCATTAAGAAACGACACCTATAAAAGAGGCAAAAAGATTAAAATAAATGAAGAAATGTTCATTTCACGCCTACTTAAAAGAACAAAAATACTATCCCTATTGGCCATGTATCTGAATTCGGAAAGCACAGAGTTTAAGCCTTCATTTGATACTGACTAACCTGCCCGAGAGTTCCCTCGCTTTTCAGGTAAAGAAAAGCGTATGATCGTGAAAATGACCGCGATTTCCCCAACGCTTTCAATTTCACATTCAATAATCATTCTGAAATATTGCACAACGCTAAATATATCCATACTAGGTACAGTATTGTTACTTAACCCTAGAACTGAATTATTTAATTTTGTGGAAAATATCATGGCACACGAAATAAACACACAGAATTACTGGGTTTTTTGGAATTTTTCCATCTTTCGGAATTCTAGGTAATAAAGGACACGATGTTTCGGAAACTGGGTCTATTTCCGTCTTCAGGTGAGAAAGGAAAACACCTACTCAGTTGGGCCCCTTAGAAAGAGCAAATTTCAATCACTACGTATTACTTTCTCATATAGCAAATGTCACGTAACTTCGAACAAGGCCAAGAGTAACCTTGAATATGAAGAAGAAAAATTTCAGACAAGGGGATGGAGGGTGTGAGAAGTGACAGACGACCAGTGGAAGAACGAGTGTTAACAAACTCCTCCCACCACAAGCTATGCGTGGGATTTGTCTAGGAATGCTGGGCCTTTTTCGAAGTTACTTGACACTGTCTATAAGTGACGTGAATATTATTCTCGTGAGAAAAAATATTTTAATATTTCCGCTTATTCCAGTTGCATGAAGAGTAGCAGCCGTTTTGTTGTAATGAGAAATGTTGATTAACAACACGTGGGAATCTGAGCTCAGTAAATTTACGTTTATCGGAACATAGGAGCACAACTTTGGCACAGAACAGGAGCTACTCGGTAACTAATTTAAAATCTACGTATGATAACTATGGCGTGTTAATTATTCCATCCATAGTATAACTAGTCGGCGGCTCAGTCGGGGGAGAAGAAATTCACCTTCATCAGGGAACTTCAAAGAAACTTAATTTTACCGAGGCGAGAGAAAAGTTTTCTAAAGTTTCACAATTTTCTCAAGAGCAGAGGGGAAAAGAGGAGAGGCTACGTTCATACAGCTTGGAGGATGTTGGTCCTTGCAGTGTGTATGTGTTTATGTGTGTGTGTGTTTCGGTAACAGGTTATTAAAATGGAGATTGGCTCGCAGACATCCGAGTGACGTATCGGGGTCGAAAGGTGAATCTTCCTCTTCTCCAATCTCAAAGGTGTAGCAGAGAGGCTGAAGCAGGATTCCAGTGGGGAGGGAAGGGACGAGGCCTCTTGGCTCTTCACGGAGTTTGAGCGGCCAATGTCGGGACCCAGGAAGATGCTGCTACAGCAAGACGCCTAAAACGGAACTGGGGTTTAATGAAACATTTCTATTTAGAAATTTATTGGTTAGGAAATATAGAACAAAGTGACCAACTGAAATATGGTGGAAAGAAACAGCTGAATGTGTTTTGTCTACGCTCATTACGAGTAGCAGTGCAATGTAGGCCTAAAAGCGTATTTAATTTTGAGCGTAGTTGTTCAGGCACTGTGCTATAAGCCGGAAGGTCTCGGGTTCTAGTCCCGATGAGGTAGATTAGGTTTTCAATTGACCTAATCCTTCCAGCCGCATTATGACCCTAGGGTCGATTCAGGCAGTAACAGAAATGAGTACTAGGAACCTTCCTGGGGGGTAAAGGGCGGCCGGCGCTTAAGGCTGACTACCTGACCGCCATCTGTGAGTCTACTGTCTAGAAAATGTGGGAGCCTCGAAGTCTAACAACCCTATGGGACTTCACGGCCTGTTACAGGAATACTTTTACCTTTCTTTATTGTTTATTTAACGTTACTGTCAGTAAGCAAGATTATGTAGCGTCAGATAATGTGATGATTAGTGAATAATGAAATGAAGGGATATGGGATGCAGCGGTCGTGACCTGCTTTAAGGTAAGATCCTAAATTTTATCTGATGGGACTTGGAAAAATTACAAAATCTCTCTTCTTTTCTTCATTGCTAGTGGGTTGGGACTAAGTCCCTTGTACAGCGGCCATTTCTGGCCTATTGTACCAGCCCCATATGATAGGTGAGGGTGATTGTGGAGCAATTGTTGGAATGAAGATTGGCAGAGGAAAACGAAGTAATCGGAGAAAACCTGCAGCAGCGCCACTTTGTCCACCATACATCCCACTTAACCAGCGCCGGGATCGAACCGGGGCCGCCGCGGTGGGAAGCCAGCGACTAACCGCTTGAGCTATGGCGCGGCCTCTACGAAATCCCTTAGTCCGTTGTCTCTCTATATAGGTGTACACAGCTCTGAATTCTGGCTTGTGACATGGATGATAGACATGTGCCTTGTGTACTATGCAATTCTTTCTTCTGCCCACAGTTATCTTCACGTTTAAGTTTGAGGTTCTCAAGGCTGTGAGCCCTCTGGAATGTGACTCCGTGAGGTAAGCCTATGGCAGAGAGGTGCCAACCTTTCCAAGAAACCTTCTGCTACATGCAGGCCTACCATACTACACGACTTCATGTTCCGGGAGACCGTAATTTCAATTTTGTTTTGAAACGAATATATCCACAAAGAAGAAATAGGATTTAATGGTAATGTTTAACAAGAAGTGCTACTTGCTTCATGCTTGTTTCTTGCTTGGTTCATTCTGAAAACCTGATGATGGAAACGATATGTTCCTACGAAAGGTTGATAAGTTTTCACCGGTATACAAGATACTATATCCGAGAAGATAGACCTCTTCAAGAAATTACGTGGAAACTTAAATAAAACAAAGGAGTTCTTGAAAGTGCTTCGGTTTTTAACGTAATAATTATCAATAAGTTTTTAGGCTATTCAGTGTTCCAATGGTTTGATAGCCACGGCAAGCGGCATTCTCTGAAGTACTTATAAATGGAAACTAAAAGTTTAAAAGCCGGTCACGGAAGCCGAGCGGTCTAAGGCATGCACTGTCTTCGCTCGTTTGGAAACCGGGATCGTGGGTTCTAATCCCACTCAGGACATGGATGTTTAGTTCGTGTGTGTGTTTTTCTGTATTTGTGTACAGGTAGAGGCCTTGCGACGAGCTGATCACTAGCCCAAGGAGTCCTACCGAATGTGTAAGATGCAGAAAAACCGAAGTGAACGGAGAAGTTCATGGAGGTAGGCCTAGGCCCACTGGGGCTGTAGTGCCAAGGGGAAAAAAAGTTTCAAAAGCTGAAAACTGAAGAAAGAGCCCCAAATAACTTATCATTTTGCTCGCCACTCCATATCGAGTTATGAGAGTAAATGCAGGCAGAGCTTCATAAGTCCTTTGTGTTCTTCCTTTTGCATTTATTTGTGTAATTTTTATCGCAGTACGCAGAGATATCCCTTGCCCTTGGAGTGTGTATTTGTACTTAGTTTTTGGGAAGTTTGGGTTCATTGGAGCATATATGAGTGTAGTTTCAAAACCTCTAGCTCCCCGAGGACTGACCCTTACTATTAGAACAAAGTTCCCAGAAATTATGCCCTCATTCTACAGGTCTTCAGAATCTTTTCTTTGAAAGGTAATTCTAACGTTAATTATTTTAATTCTATTATAGACGCCAGGATAGCTCAGACACTATAGCGACTAGGTTGCGTGTTAGACATCCGAACAATTGCGATTCGATTCTTTGGAGTGGCAAGGCACTTTAAATATCAAGACTTTCTCCGGGGCCTAATTAGCCCCCTGTCAAATGAGTATTAGTGTTTCTTTCCCTGGCTGTAAAGAGAGCATGACCGCTTATCTCCATTTAGTACCGAGGTTCACCGTTGATGGAGATGCGTACGTCTCACTTTCCACTCATACTCAACGTATAGTACCATATTAATTACTAGGACAAATTTATTTTACATGCACTATTAAAGTCAATTGTGTTTTAGAAATCATAGAGCATTTCTCAGGCAACTCTCTGTATAATATGCTCCATCTTAGCTGTAAGACAGACTCACGGTTACTGGAAATAGATGCCATTGATGTGCTAAGTCGTTTTGTTTGAACACGTATATTAAAAATAGTAAAATTGAATTAAAGCCATCTCTAAGTTAGTAATTGCAGCAGTGGTGGTGGTAGTAGTAGTAGCAGTAATCTCAATCTTCTGTTATTCTTGTAATACAACACTGGATAAGCATGTAACAAGTATTATCTGTAACATTGAAATGGTGTGAATTAAGCTTTAGACCTCACATAGAGCTTCTATGTTCAAGATTTAAATGTGATCGATTTCTACAAAGTTAACACACGAGCGTCATTCATACAAAGATTTCATTGCCTCCTTTTTCACAATTTCTGCTTCTTTTCAATATATTTCTCTCTGCCATTGCTTATACTCCTAAGTAGAACATGTATTTAAAAGAGCTTAGCCACAAATAATGGTGTAATACGGGCATGAAACTTCAGTCTATGAATGTAACTTACCAAATTATGGCAGTATTTATGTGTGGTTTACCGGTTCATGTGTGTAAATCAGGGAAAAACAAGTCGAAGGATATGGAAATGTTTAATAAAGAAAATATGTTTTCAAGAAAGGTTTTGTATCAAAGTAAACTACACTTATTAACAGCAACTCTTTTACGTTTGTGGGTGGGAACGGTGACTCTCACTCTATGGGAAGAACCTGACACGAGAGTGTCCATGCACAAGCGCTGAGGATAATGTTTCGACTTAAGAGGGGGAAGCTAGTACAGAAATATAGGTTAACTACTCGTATGTAATAAGAAGATCAGTAATTTGCACTCTTCAACCAATAAGTTTAGGGTGATTAAATCAAAGATGAAAATAGTCCAGAAGTAGATTAGATGAATTGAGAAGTGAATAGACCTAGGGTATTTCAGTTATAAAATACCACGGGATTACATCAATGGAATAACCTATGAGAGAAAAAAAGAATAACATTAAAACTGATTGCAGAGAACTGGGGTATATTTATGTACACTGGAATAGATCAAGATAAAGCAGTCTCTAATTGTGAATGTGTCGGTCACGGTAGCCGAGCATGCACTGTCTTCGCTCGCTTGGAAACCGGGATCGTGGGTTCGAATCCCACTCAGGGCATGGATGTTTAGTGTGTGTGTGTGCGTTTTTCTGTGTTTGTGTACAGGTAGAGGCCTTGCGGCTAGCTGATCACACGCCCAAGGAGTCCTACCGTATGTGTAAGATCTAGAAAAACCGAAGTGAACGGAGAAGTGCATGGAGGTAGGCCTAGGCCAACTGGAGCGGTAGTGCCAAGGAAAAAAATTGTGAATGTTTGTAGGCGTTTCTAGAAAACGAATAGGCAGACACATTGCCGCTGAAATACGATTCTTGGACACAAACCATCGCTGGGTATTAAATAAATGTGTCCTAGGAAAGACAGATGGAAATTGTAGACTTTTGGAAAACAGCTCGTTGCTGCGGAAACAACAAACATTTTCCTAGGATACCGCTAGACCATATAAGCGGTCGTTCAAATAAGAACGCTTTCATTCGTACACGGGAACTCATCCGTAAGTAATTCATGAATATGAAGTGATTGATTAGTAAACCAACAGACATTCTTAAAGTTACTCCGAAACAAATCAGTCATAGTAAAGACAGAAGCCAGGAGATGTCAGTAGAGGGCAGGCTAGAAGAGAAAATAGTCGTCGTTCAAGCCAGTCGTGGTTCAGACCCTATCAGATCACAATTGAGCTGAAGACCTATTGTATCTCATTGTAAATTGATTGTAATTAGGACTGATTGTAAAAGAAGACGCTAATAAATCCAATAATCCAACCCAGAAACCGTTATTATTAGACAAGCAGTCATAAAATTAGCGATAATACTCGCATTTGAGTTAACTGGAATAGAAGAAAATAAACGAAAACCAAACTCCATGGCTTTAGTCCACAAGCGAACTATACCGACTGAGCGACCGCCGCTTGTCGAAGATATTGTCAACTTTAGCGGATGGAGGGTGTCGTGTGGTCAGCGCAATGAATCCCACGGCCGTTAATTTTGGTTTTCTAGACCGCAGCCGCTACTTAGCCATTCAAGTAACTCCTCAATTATCCTCATAATGCTGAGAGGACCCTATTCCAGACCCACTACTTCTCAGAAAATCTGGTAGCGCCGAGAATCAAACCCGGGACCTCTGGATCTGTAGCCAGGAACTCTGACCACTAGACCACAGAGGCGGTAAAACTGGAATAGATCAAGATAGAAACAGTATCGAACTGTGAAAGTTTGTTTGATGTATCTTCGAATTTCATAAAAGCGACGAATTTCTCGATCAGTTGAACATGTATCAAGAGATTGCCTCTGTCACGCAGTTGGTTACTTGTGTTTCTGCAGCGCTGAGTGGACGTACCGTTAGCAACATTGCTACTTAGAGCTGCTGCAGCAAAATATTCAGGCCTACCACGTCCAGGGAGCGCTGTTTTGCCGCACTGACGGTCACACAGACATAAATAATTAAAACATTCGAACGCTGTTGCTTCCGATGCCTAGAGCTGCGGGTTTGAACCCTGCTCATGGCTCTTCTGATAATTATCTATTCCTTGCAAGTTACAAATCAGTAATTATACAAGTCAGAGGGCGAACTACTTTTTATGTCGGACTGCTGGAATGATATTTGTGATTTTATGCTGAGAGGTGACGAATTTATCCCTCGATTCTGAAAGACAGAATACGAAAGTTATTTATAAGGTTTACAGTCAATGCGAATAAAAGAGGTAATTCTCGTGCTCCACACTGCAACCCTTGATAAAATGTAAGGCTTGGGCCTTCCACCAGCCACCATTGACAATTATTAATAACAAGAACAACAATAATCATGAAGGAGTTCTCTCAGTAAGTTCCTTACGCTATTCTGCTTCCTCTCTGAGCTATATGTCCACCCCACCCACCGCTATAATTGCATACAACTTACTTACTTACTTACTTACTTACTTACTTACACGTACTTATGGAGCTGAGCCCTTCTGGAGTACCCGCCAATTCTGCAGCTACTCAGGAATTTCCCAGCACTTTTTGGAACCCGAAAGTTCATTACCTTGTTCACAAGAGCCCTCCAATAGTTCCTATCCTGAGCCAGATCAATCCAATCCATACCATTCCACCCTAGCTCTCTAAGATCCATTTTAAAATTGTTCACCCACCTACGCCTTAGTATTCCCAGTGGTCTCTTTCCTTCTGGCTTTCCCACCAATATCCTACTTGCATTCCTCTTCTCCTCCGTTCGTGCTACATATTCTGCCCACCCCATCCTCCTTGACTTGATCATTCTGTTTATACTTTGAGAAGAGTACAAGTTATGAAACTCCTCATTATTAGGTTCTTCCATTCTTCCTTCACTTCATCCCTCTTCGGTCCAGATATTCTCCTCAACACCCTGTCCTCAAACACCTTCAGTCTATGTTCCTCCTTTAATTAAATTCAATTCAATCCAGTTCAATGTCGTACACATCTCATGCAACTAGAAATTTTAATTGGAAATACAACAGCCTTAAATTCGGATAATTTGGCTGCTTAGGATTTCTGAAGTGATCCTAAGGAAAGATGTTTGAGAAACTGTAATTTTAAGGATTAAACAGGTGCTGAAGATGACAACATCCATATCAATAATCCAATTTTTATGATAATTCAAGCAATGATGATAAAGCATTCGCATAAACTGAAGCCCTAAGTTAGATGCTCAATATCCGAATTATTACCTGAGTTAGTAAAATCACGAATATTCACATAATGAAATGGGAACAGCTCTGTATTGAATCTCCACTTCAATCAAGCATATAAACTGGATACGTGTCTCAGAATGTCCATAATAAAACGAAACGAGAAGACAATTTCGACTAAAAGGGACCAATTGCAGAATGTTGCTTCATTACTCTCAGCAAGTGGCGACGTCTCTTAAGTAGACGATCAACCTCCATGAAGACTAGAACACAGCCCATCTCTTCGTCTGTGAGAAGATCCAGGTTGACAGGATTAAACTTTCATTTTTCCTTTCTTTCACTCGTTCTCTCTCTTTATCTCTCTGTCTTATTTTTCTTTCTTTCTTTATCTCTAATTCTTTATTTATTTATTCCTCTCCTTTCTTCCGTTTATAATATTCTTCCACCCATATAATATAACTGTATAAAAACATCTATTGCTTTTCAGCGCTCTCGGTCACTCACTGAACTGTAGATTACATAAATTCATGCTTTTACCTTCAGAACAATATAGCAACCTAGGCACATTTCCAGAGCATATCTGAAGCAGCTATTCCAATGTTGAAGATATCTTACACTTCGAGGAAAGCGGAATCGGTTTTACTTAAATTAGAAACAGAGTTTCATTTCAGGCTTAGGTGACGTGGCCAGGTCACATTCCCATAATTGCCAGAGGCGTCGAAACATATTACGTTTCAGGAAACGCAGTGCATTTGTTCCTCAGTTATCAATGTGAGGGTGCCGTGAGGCATCTGTGTGGAAAAAACTGACTACTTAGACGGACTTCATGGATTACAATACCAAAACAGATCTCTGATAAAACTGGACAGACTTGGGTCATACGTTAAATACCATCTTAGACCTGGGTATGAGCCTACAAATCAGAATGCGGAAGTATATATATGGGGAAAACTAATTCTAAGAATACGTAATCTTTAAAGCCGGAATTTTTTCTAAATAATAAACAAGAATTTATTTCGTTCCTCACAAGGAACTTAAAACCACTAGGATCTATCTATCTATCTATCTATCTATCTATCTATCTATCTTTTTTCCTGTTGCTTCCACTTTGAGCATAGAGTATCAGTGAAACGCTTCATTTTACTTCAGTTTCTTAGAGTGTTGATAAGACCCTTTGACGGGGATCAGCTCGTCGCAAGACCGTTACTTACACACAAACACAGAATAAATATATACAAATATCCATATCCAATATTCACTTATCAATAAAAAATACCTGACTTTTTGGGATCCGAACATGGCAAATTTATATTAAAAAGTCAGAATCACATACCAGTCCAATCTACATTCCAAAGGGCTCTGACGATGGTGTATAATACTCGGGTTTAGTGGGTTTTGGACTTTATCCCTCGTCAGGTATTCTGAAAACCTAGAGAAGTTAGGTCTGTTTCTTTTCTCAGGTGAGGGGTGAGACACTCTGAGTCCAGTGACAGGTTAAATCTTTCTAAGGGACCCAACTGAGTAGGTGTCTTCCCACTTACCTGAGAACGGAAACAGACCCAGTACGTATAATGCTTTGGAAAATATAACGTTTTAAAAACGAATGAATCATTTATAGTAGCCCTGTACATTAATGTCTGACCAATGCTTATTGTGCCAATTGCTCATTAGAGCCAATAAAATTATTCTATTCTTTTGAGGATTTGCTTAAAAATATAATTAAAAAAAACGAAATATTGAAAACACATTGTACTGGAATTGAAGTTTCCACAATGCCAATGGCCCCAATGGCCAGTCTATGAAGGGGGATCCAGCCACTCTACAACTTCATAAATTTACTCCCTACAAAACATATTAATGTTACATTCTCTCACCTCGACCTCTGTCGTCCAAGAGGTTTTCCGGCCAAAAGTCTGAACGTATCCCTGCTCTGTTCCGTCTTTCCCCACGTCATAGTTTCGAGAGCGCCTGCTTTTGCCCCTAAGGCCTGGATACTACTGTCTACTTCAAGTTAGAAGAAAGAGGTAGACGGTTCTATCGATAGGTTGATAGATTCCAACTATGACGTCACAGTTACAGCCTAGAGAAATGCACTTATACGGGATTTGAAATCACGATCGTCCAGAAGAACGGTTTTAATTTCTGTTATGTATCATTATTTTTACCCATGAAATCTTAAGAAATATTGTGATGTATATGTTCATTG
The DNA here is from genome assembly GCF_002891405.2 of Cryptotermes secundus. Taxonomy (NCBI): domain Eukaryota; kingdom Metazoa; phylum Arthropoda; class Insecta; order Blattodea; family Kalotermitidae; genus Cryptotermes; species Cryptotermes secundus. The sequence continues at coordinate 446,013 of NW_019731221.1, read as the reverse complement.
CTAGACAACGGCTCGATATACGCATTCCCGTAACTACGCTCTCAAAACAGAAGGACATCCACTGTTAAGTAATTGGCCAATATACACGCATCCTTCACAACAGATGGCGGTGTTTTCAGTGGGGTCCTTGACGATTGCTCAGTCAAGAGAATTGAAGGAGTACAAAGGAGTACAAAGGAGTTCGTTTGGAAGTTAGAATAGTTCACATGGAGTGTCCAGTTGGAAGAGTAGATAGTGATTTGTGAAATGTTGTAACTAGTTGCGTAAAGGTCCAACAAATTTTATCACCAAATAGAAGAACCATCTTATTAGTCAAGTACAGTCCTTGGCAGGTGACAATATTAAAAAACACGAGAAATCCACTTTGTGGAATTAAGCATATTTTCCATATAGAAAACTGACCCTTGTAAAGGCTTACTACATTCATGTGAATATAATGATTTTCTTCTACATGTATCACTAGACCCGCAACGCCAATTTTAGCTTGTAATGTGTGGTAACCAACAGAGTTCGAACCCAGACTGGTTAACTTACCTTTATATTAATGCACACTTCAGAATTGATTATGTAAATTAACTCCCTCTATCGACAGTCTGTTGTTTGATTAGTTAAATTACAGATACGTACACATGGAAGGTTCGATGGATGAGGTAAAATGGACGATCTATCCTGTGATAAAATGAAGATAAAGAAAGAGAGATACTATCTCCTGAGATATAAGACCATGTAGTCCGTTGAAAATCAACCAATATTTCCGAGGAATAATTTGCCTTTCACTATGTTGCAAGCCGGAAGTTTGAGGGATCGAATCCCGATGCTATCATTGAACTTTTAAACTGACCTAATCCTTCCAGCCGCACTATGACCCTGAAGTCGACACAGCCTCTAACAAAAATGAGTACCAGGAATTTTCCTTGGGGGTAAAGGGCGGCCGTCGCGTAAGTCTGACAACCTTACCGACATCTATGAGCCGATTGTGTAGAACTTGTGGGAACCTCGACCTCTCACACCCCTATGGGCCTTCACGGCCTGTTACAGGGATAGCTTTACCTTTACTTTTAATTTGCCTCTATCTTCACGGTTTGAGAATAAGCCAAGCAAGGAAGCAGCATGAAGGAGGCAGTAGGCAACAGGAAGTTTTTGTTGCCTGCTTCATGCTGGTTTCATTCTGGGCTGAGGCTTTACATTTATTTACAATCCATATATAAATTATATTACTAGGCAGAAGCTTAAATTATGAAACACACGAGAATAAATAATTTTATTTTTGATACTAGAATTTTTAAATTCTGTGTAATGGCGTATAGATAATAAAATGGAAGACAATTGCGATCATGAACAGAAACTAAGTACATCACATGAAAGTTAATAATATTTGTGTAAATAAATTATACACACGTAGTAAAGAATATCAGCGGCACGAACAAAGGGAGACTACACAAAATAACACCTGTACAGTGTTGGAAACAAGAACTAGCCGCTGCAGCACTATATACATAGGGCGAGTAACCCTGACAATTTTAAATTTTAAATTCTAAAATTTAGAGAAAAATTTTAAAGGATTTTAAAATTAGAACTAAAGATTTCATAAGTGCTGACGTGTGTAACAAAAATAATCTCTAAACCAGACAGATGTTGATAATAACAAAGAAAGGAACAATGTGTTTTTAAATCTTAAATTTTAAACTAAGTGCAGTGTAAGAGCAACGTGAGTGTATACACCTGATGATGGCTGTTTGAGGCCGAAACATGTAGTGTAAATGAGAGCAAGATCAAGGACATATATTATTTGCACTTGGGACGGAGTTCATATCATTTATCGTAAATTGCACAGGTTAGCCAACATAAGTTCTGTTCAACAATGACTCGTTTTATAATGGGATTCTATCTTCGTCTATTTCTCCGTACTGTAGTGATATTGTACAGCAGAAGACGATCGTACAGAATGACATTATCTGTCTTTGTCTATGGATGAAACAAAAGGTGAAAACACTGTTCTGTATGCTGTGACTCGAATCATCATAAAATATATTTTCTTCTTCATATTATAGAAGAAACCCAATAGAATTTACTGCTATATCTGAAGAGAACATACCTTATGGTTGCTGTCGACACGTCCAGACTCGGAACTGAACAGCTGTTGGTTCGAATCCCAACATCATTCTCTCCATCTTCAGTTAACCCGTCCCGGTCCGGGGGGAAAGGTAAAGTCAAGTCTGGGAAGTGAGAAGTATGTTCACTGGGGGGGGGAGGATCTAAAGAAAGAAGAAAGAACATCATATCTTTAGGCGTACTTCATTTGTTAAGTCCACATGTCTGATGCTGCTTCATACATATTTTACTGAATATAATTAAGCCAATCTCTATCCTTTCGTCTTGTAGTCCAGATCCCCTTGTTCCTCTCATGTTCTTCCTTTAAGCTCTTTCATTACTTATGGACTATATTTTATTTTGCCTGGAGGAAAGACGAAAACATTGTCGAATTATGTCAGGGTGCTCTCCTGGCTGTTTCCACCTCTTAAAGTCTTTTGAAAAATAAATGGACTTCCTTTACGTTTCGTGTGAACATAATGCCACCATAGGCTGCAACACCTTAGAATATTCTAATTTTATGTCTCCAATAACACCGACATGGTGATAGTGACAATTTGTGAGGTGGAAACAACACTAGAGCCACTTAATAGGCCATAAAGTTTTCCGAAATTTTGTGTTCTATAGACCGACTAGGAACGCGCAATTTGACTTGGTTCATCCTGATCGTTACACTAGCAATAGTACAAAAATTATTAACTCCGATCAGGGTGATTGATAAATGTTTTTTTTTTCTTTTTTTAATCTTTCATCCTTTACATGTTTCGATTGGAGCGACCATCTTCAGAAGGACATATCAATACATACAGAAACTACTATAACAATGTGATTGGTTATTATCAATACATAGAGGTACCAATATTACAATGTCATGAATATAAATATTAGCTTTTAAGAATTAAAGCGATATGCATGGATTTATTAAAAGGTTTATAAATTATTATAATTAGTATATTTACAAGTATGGTTTAAAAACTTTTTATTAAAATTAAAACCAATTTGCTTCGTGCCCTTTATACTGACTCTCTTTAAAGTAAGTTGAGTGTCTACCGCGTCGTAGTTCCGTTGTTTGAAGAATAGAATTCTTTAGTGTTGTTCGGGTCGCGCTGTGTGCAATTTCTTTCCGAAAATGGTTCTAATCTGTTAACATCAACATTCTGCCAGGCGAAATCTACAAATATGTCCGACGAGTGTCAGTAATGAATACTTTGACCTAGACAAGTATATTTTAATATGTCTAGAAATTCTGAATGAAAAATTTTATGGTCTTAATATTTACAGAATTACTTACTCATGGAGCTGAGCCGTTCTGGAGGAGCCGCCAATTCTGCAGCTACTCAAGAATTTCCCAGCATTTTATGGAATCCGAAGGTTCATTACCGTGTTCACAAGTGCCCTCCACTGGTCCCTATCCTGAGCCAGACCAATTCAATCCAATCCATACCATCCCATCCTATCTCTCTAAGATCCATTTTAATATTGTCCACCCACCTACGCCTTGGTATTCCCAGTGACCCCTTTCCTTCTGGTTTTCCCACCAATATCCTATACGCATTCCTTGACCCCCCCATTCGTGCTACATGCCCTGCCCACCTCATCCTCCTTGACTTGATCATTCTAATTATACTTGGAGAAGAGTACAAGTTATGAATCTCCTCATTGTGTAGTTTTCTCCAACTTCCTGTCAAATATTTATAGAAATGGAAAAAAATTAATTTTTGTGCGACAAATTGCAGATTACTTGAATCTGTAGTAGTGGAAACTAAACATATAAATAGGTCGTTAACATTATAATTAATTATAAATAGCTTTCGATAGAAGATTCAGGATACAAACTGAAACTCCTGAAAGGGAATAAGTGTCATGATTTCTTCAGATGACTTCTTGTTAATGTTGTATCCTTCTGAAGAAGGCCGTCTCCTGTGATTTGGCACCGTGTATATGTGGTGTTAACCGACGTTTCGGAGGAACGTATCGCCTCCATCACCAGGGTAGAAGGAAAAATATAAGAAATCCGCAAGCGAAGAGGCAGTGAGAACCGGTAAAAGCAGACTTCTACCCTGAAGTTGGACGCGATACATTCCTCCGAAACGTTGGTTAACACCACATATACACGGTGCCAAATCCCAGAAGACTGCTTTATTCATAGTCACCGCCGTGAAAGCCTCAAATCTTACATTGCATCCTTCTGTTTAATGGGCATGTATGGAAGCATTTTGTAACACACATATAAACAAGAGACTTACTAAGTAAGGAATTAACGCCGTAGTAACGCGTCTTATTAAGCAGTACGTATATATTTCATTTAGCTGATAGTGACATTTGTTTTTATAAAAACCAAATAAATTGTGACATATAGAACCATTTCTAGACAACGCCCAAAATACGCGCACGCAAAAAGAAAACCAGCGTTTTCTATGTATTATAGCTGCTTCTGGATAATGTAGCTGCAGTCGATAAAATATTTCACGAAATTTTGGTGACTGTACTGGAACATTTTGTAAATTATTAAAGTTGTAGAAAGGGCGCCAATGAAATAAAGAGTATTGGTCAGAGAAGAACAATTTTTGCAAAATCAAGCCAAATGTGTGCATATGCTGATGACATGGTCATAACAGCTAGATCCAGAGAAAAGATAATTGAGATATATAAGAAAATGGAAGAGAAAGCAGGGAAGATAGGATTAGAAGTAAACGAAAGAAAAACAAAAATTATATGATCACGGCAACGTTAGAAAGTAGAAGGAAACCACAAGATTTAAATGTATAAGGGAAATTATTTACACGAGTGAGTAGTTTTAAATATTTAGGAAATATGATCAATAATTGCAATAGAAATGATAATTGTGTTAATGAGGCAATACATACTGGAAACAGGGCCTACTTCGCAAATCTCAGTACACTTAGAAGCAGAATAATCTCAAGGGCAGCTAAGCTACAAATATACAGAACATTAATAAGACCTTATTACAAATGATAAAACAATTCCTTCCAGTGTGACTGTTGAAGCTTTTACTGCTTCACTTCTTAGCAGCCTAACATGTTTCGGTCCCTATAGACCATTATCAGAAGGAACATCAATACTTCTAGAAACTACTATTACATTGGGTGTTTTGATTTTTAAAATACATAGTATATATACAATATTTGTAATACACACTTTATGCAAAATCCAAAATTCTTACAACTACAACAACTGTCTTTGATGCATTAATCAAATTAATAAGACCTGTTGCTACATACGGGGTACAAACGTGGACCTTAACAGTAACGGAAGAGAATGCACAGAGAATGTCCGAGAGAAAAATAATACGCAAAATATACGGACCAGTGATGGAAAATAATATATGGAGGATAGGATACAGTGAAGAGATAAACACGTTATTGAAAGGAGAAGATATATTAAGATTTATCAAGTGACAGAGAATAAGAGGGTTGGAACATGTCGAGAGAATGGAAGATAATGCAATGTTAAACGGAATTCTATATTCCGAAAGAAGAAAAGGAAGACCCCGGATGAGATGGCCAGATGATGTTGAGATGATAATTATTTGTATATTACAGTTACGAGTATGTAAGTGCAAAATTTCCAAAGAAAAAATTATGACTATGAAGAGAAGAAGCAATGAATGGGAGATGAAGAAGACGAAATAGAATTAGATAAAGTAGGTAAAGGTGAAGATAATTTGTCTCTATGTCAGTCAAGCAACACAACATGAAGACGTATAGTAGAATGGGGTAGGAGTCCAGGAATTCGTGAACTAAGTAATACACGGCTCCGGCCGCTTAACTCCCAGGGAAGAAGCCAGTCCACTTGTTCAGTAAGATAGTGACTGAACCCCAGAACTGATTCGTACAAGGCTCAGAAGGGAGTACTCTGCCTGATGGGAATCAAAACCTTATATCTCAGTTATCCGCCCAGTGTCCTAGTGGCTGTGCTCACTCAGAGATCATTATTAATTCTATGTAACCGATTATCCTTACCCTGTGTGACTGTGAGGCCATAGCTTACTTAAGATTTCATCACCTGGGCCAGTTCTTCATAGACCCAAGTGACTTTTATGACGCCCCCATAAATAAAGTCCTACATTTCATTCGAAATATGGGATTAATAAAGGGTTAAACGAAAGGGGAAGCAGAATAGATCACTGAAGGTCTCAGTGCGAGGGCCGGATTTTAAGAGCCACACCTTACACACATACATACATACATACATACATACAACCTATTATACTTATTGTTAAAGCACCCTTCAATAATGCAGTAATATGTCTTTTAAATGTGAAAAACATCTAAAATATGTTTCTCACTAAAAGTGCAACTTTAATATTTTATGATGTTGTTAAAATCATAAAATGTCATTAAGACATTAAGAGTATAATTTATACACTAAAAGTGATCATCAAATTATTAATATGTCTCTTGTTTTACATGTATTTCGGCAGCATTGACTGGTGTTTTAATAATAATAATAATAATAATAATAATAATAATGCCTCAATGCAACAAGATGCTGAAATATAATAATACTATGTAACCTAATTTAGAATGATGTACTTGGAAATTGTGCTTGTCTGTACCTAGGCCATATCGCAGGTTATGTAAGGACAGGTGTGTTTTTATGTTTGATAACTGCCGGAGTTGGAAGACATACAAGAGCTCAGCAATAGCCATGCCGTGCATGTGCATTTCTTTACCATGCAAACACACACAACTACTACAGCGTATCCGGAAAGGTGCAGAAAGGATGTTAACAAAATTTGCATGCAAGCAATTCATACATGTGGGAGTCCAGGTTGGGGGGTGGGGTTGTGCATTGCGTAAATGTATGAGTTTTACAAGCATCGCTCTCAGTGTAATAAAGACCTAAGTAGCAGTATCATCTGTGACTTCAAGTAAGAGCTTAAAATTATAATTAAGGAGTTACATCTTTGTCTTGTGCTAAGCATGTGGTTTAATGACTAAATCAATTAATCTCCTAATTCAGGGGTATATTGGCTTCCCTAAGCATTTAAGCAAATTAGGTGAACAAAATATTTCATGCTTTCTGGCATTATAAAATACCATACAGTGTTAAAAAGAAGGAATCTCCATTGGACTCTATCCTCAGCCAGTTTAATTCTGCCCACAATTTCACATCGCATTCCCCCAAAATTCTGGTTAATATTACATTCCCATCTAAGCCTTGGGCGTCCAAGGGTCTTTCGGTCACAATTATCGCCCTTAACCTAATTGCTGAATGCAATTCCTTCTAACAATCTTAGATGCAATAACTAATTTCGTGGAACAAACTCATTAAGAAGAAGTAGGTGCTCAGATAGTAAAGAAATTTATAGTCTTTTATGGAATCTGAAAGTTAATTGCTGTATTTAGAAGAGCCGCCGCTGGATCCTCTCCTGACCAGGATGAATAGAGGCCACATGCTCATATTATAGTAATGTTGGTATTAATATTATCCTCCCATTTATATCTAGGTCTCCAACGTGATATCTTTCATGTTTTCCGCTAGAACTGTTTCTGAATTTCTTATCTCCTCTAGGTACTCTACTACCCATGCTTGTCCCGTCCTCTTCAATTTGTTATTCCTAGCGAAAACAACACTTCTTATTGCGTAATTTTCTGTGTTCTCTCTTTATTGTCTACATATTAGATCCAAATATTCTTCTCAGCACCCTGTTCCAAATGCCCTTGATATATATTTCTCCGTTATCATAATAGAGCTCGCTTTGCACCGATATCAAACTGTCATGGTAACAGGGCTATAAAATAAATCGTAAAATGAAGATATCGCTTACAAAATCTAAAAGGTACTTTAGAAAAATAGGGCACGCGGTAGCGTATTTGATTCAGGCACTATGTTACAAGCCGGAAGATTACGGTTTCGAGTCCCGATGAGGTTGATTTTTTCAATTGACCTAATCCTTCCAGCTGCACTATGGCCATGAAGTCGACTCAACCTCTAACAAAAATGAGTACCAGGAATCTTCATGGAGGGTGAAGAAAGACCGAAGCATAAGACTGACAAACTTACCGCCATCTGTGAGCCGATTTTCTAGGCAATGTAGGAGCCTCAACTTCTCACAGCCCTATGGGCCTCCATGGCCTGTTGCAAGGATAGGTTTTACTTTAGAGAAACGTAATATGTATTTGTGGACTGCATTAAGTTCGTTTAGAATAGGATCGAAATTGTAACGTTAGCCAGTGTAGTAATGATTTCTCTAATTATATAAACGCAAGATATTTCTTAACAAGAGAATTAACTATACACTTTATAGAGGACCTGGTGCATGAAGTTAAATAGAACAATAATCCTATACGCAATGCTTTCCAGTACATTCTGCACGCACCAGCAATATTGTTCAGCGGTGTGTAGTAAATGTGAGGCCAATGATGATCTTCAAAAGGTTTCAGACTGATTCTCAATTTCTTTGTAGACATAGAGGCCTGTTAAAACCTTTCTTTCTGTCGCGTCTGCTTTTTTCTACTAATTTCATTTACTTTACTTAAACTGATTTCACCACAAGCACGAGTATAAGCAAAACCATTTTAAAAAGGAGACTATCTTCTAGAATGTGAGGTTTTGTAATGCACTAGATATTCATTGACATTTCGGGGGATGATACTGCCTCAACCTTCAAGGTCTAAGGTGAAGCCAAGAGACGAGCGAGAAGCGAGCAACAATCAGAACGGGCTGTGCGCGAATTTTCCCATACAGAAATTGGCCTAAAAATGAGCCCAGAGAGAGCGAACACTTGCAAGTCCGTGTTTGCAAAAAAGACGCTTCTCAGGGTCAGCAATATTTGTTTTTCCTTTACCCCAGACGATTCTTACCGAGCTGTTTCAGGCCTGTTTCTGAAACTGGGTTTTCTAAAGTTCTTCGCTCTGCTTTCTGCTTGCTTGACTTACTACTCGACATGAAGATGAAGGCAATAAGTTCCTTCGAAATATCTGTAAACTTCTGCCGGACTACGCAGCGTCATATCCTAGTAAAGTTTACTCTTCATAATTATAATTGTCAAAACTGTAAAGCCAACTAAAATATAGTCCCGGGTTTGTGTCTGAATATGAAACATCATGAAGCGTATTGACAATTAAACCTGCAATTGCCACTGCGATAAGCAGTTTGTTAGTCGGATGTTTTGTGACGTGATATCGCTGCTGGTGCTTATTAGTTGATTGGATAATAAACCACATTTCCTAAACCACAGACTGCTAAGCCTTTACACTTCATGGTGACAAATTTACTTCGAAAGTTTCCTACCGAAATGAAATGAAGGACATGATGAGATGCACACATTTTCGGCAGTTAATTTTGTGACATGCAGACACATTTCTGGGCAACGCCCGAAATACGTGCAAGCAACAACAGAACCAGGATCGCAAGAGATGTTTTCTATGCGATTCGCATATATCCATTGCTAGGTAACGGGTCAAAAGACACGCATTCTCCGAGTCGAGTTGTTATCTTGAAGACAATCGAAGTTACCAAAAATTTAGTTGAGTTGAGATGAGGCTTCATTTTCGGAGAGTTAACCAGTGGGGAACGGAAGTGGCAGAATCTTCATTGCTAAGATTCGTTACCAGGAAACATCTAGTAAAGACACTGCAGAGGAATAGCCATTGGGGAGAGCTGTTACCAAGTAAAGACTAGTGAAAGTAGACTGAGAAGTCTTGGTGTGGAGTGATTTGTAGTGTAGAAAGCAGCGATACTGTTAGAGTTATTTGTAGTTACGACACATGAGTGGTCAATAAATCTTTCCAGTAATCCAAACCCCGTCCATAGTCACTAATATATGTGACAATATGTTGTATTCCTCGATTGTGTATTGTTATACGAAAGTGGGTACAACACACTAATTTTTCTGTAAGACCACTTAGTAACTGTGAGTTCACGTTTTTCTCAAGAGAAACTAATTCGTAACTAAAGGAAAACAAAGTGTTACATTTTATTGTAATTTTCTTTCTCCTGGTTTACATCATTTTCGATATTCGGAGATGAAGTGCATAAGGTACCAAACAGAAAATAATTTTACACAACAAATTATATCTTGACGAAATTGTGAATTATCACATGACACCAAATATTATTGTAAAATTACTAGCATAACGATAGGTTCTATCCAAATCTCGGCCACTGTCGAAATTGACACTGGGTCTAATGTTTAACCAGCTCTGTTCTAAATAATAGACTTCGCACAAGATTTCTTTACATGTCAATATGACGATCATGGGCTAGTATGTAAGTTTATTCTTGGTTTATTTAACGAACCTGTCCAACTGCCTCTGTAACGTAACGTTGAATGGTACTGTCCTGAGAAGTGACAGATCAAGAAAATTGTGTTGTTGGTAGAGCTAATCGATTAATCGATTGTTTTGTGGTACCATCCCTGCATTTGTCTGCAGATGCATAGAGAAATTAGGATTGCTAGTCACCCGGCAGGGAATCGAATTGGCTATCTGTGAAATACAAGTCTAGAGCAGCACCTAGCTACTGAGGTTATGGTATTGCAGATCTAACGTAGTTTAGTGGCCAGAACTGGTGAAAATCTAACGCGGAAAATAATTTGTTTGTTCTTCAGGAAAAGCGATTAAGTATTAAAATATTTAACGTCTCTTAAGAACAAACGATTTTCGAACCCAAACTGATTAATCGATAGCTTGTTTGTTAACAGAGGAACATTTTCTCAGTAAGTAACACCCAGCCGGTCACGGTAGCCGAACGGTCTAAGGCATGTACTGTCTTCGCCAGCTCGGAAGCCGGGATCATGGGTTCGAATTCCACACAAGGCATGGATGTTTGGTATATGTATGCTTTTATTTTGTGTTTGTGTTGTCCCGTGTTTAGGTAGAGACGTTACGACGAGCTGTCCACCCGTCCAAGGAGTCCTATCGTCTGTAAGAATCATGAAACTGAGAAATCAGCCCTGTGCTCCAAAGTGAAAGCGAGAGGGAAGAGGAAGTAAAGCCAAATGATTAATCACTAATCATTATGTCATATATAAAAAGAGTTCCCACATCTCTTCTATTCGTGAAAGTGTCTTCATCTATAAGAAATTTTGTTACAGGGTGACTTAGTTCTTTTTTAGACATTTTATATATTTCTTTAAGGCAGGACTTACAAATATGGAAATTATCAGAATTTTTGAGGTTATATCCTACAAATTTAAAATAAACAATCTGTATTCTACTTAAGCAACAAATTCATCACGGAAAATTAATAAATAACATAAATTAATAAAAGTAGTAAGTATATTTTAACACTAGAAATCTATGAAGTGTGAAAGCAGGCATTATGGTTTCTGAACTGACTTTCTTGACTGCCAATTTCTGCACTCTTCGCGTCTGACTGTACTTACAGTTACGTTATAAGAAAATATAGACAAATAAACTTAATTTTTATGTTATCGAACATCAAAATTTATAAATTTATGTCCAAAGAGGCCGAAAGAAATTTTTATGAATTTTGAATATATAGAATATTAAAACTTAGAAGAATATTTATAGAGGAAATAGTCGTTAAGATTTGAAGATTTGACTCTACTACTCTCCGATAGGGATACGTCGGAATCGATATGCAAAATGTGTCCTTCCATGACCTAACGCTGAACTTAACTGTAAATACATAGTTCGATGAAGAGGCCAACATTTTTATCGGTATATATTTACCTTCCAAGAAGGGCGTTTATACCTAATGATGAGTAGGTAAGAAGAGGGTGCACAAACGTACATAATTTTACTCTTCACCTGGGTTATTACAATGATTAAATAGAAGAGGACGACATTAACGAGATACTAATTATAGCATGCATCTTCAAGAGCAGAAAAAGTCATGTTTTGGAATTAGGCCAGAATATCGCATCAAGTGCAGGAAGTGTTTTGGAAGAGACTGTGGACCTGTCGTCTGACAGATTACTGATGAATGAATGACTCTACAGAGAAGAGAACACTTAGGCGGTTAATACTTGAATGTAATTAAGAAGAGTAAGCTTTGTGGCCGTGGACTGTGTTTAATCGACTCAGAAAGGTGTCTGATGTCGGGCTTGAGTTATCAAGGAAGTCGATCCACATTTTTAGTAGAACCAAAAGTTTTTTACCACCTCCATTACGATCAGTTTTTGAGGAAAATCTTTGCACTGTTTGCTTATAATGATTACTTGTATTCGGATGATAGGATGTGAACATATATTTCAATTTGTGTCTTATATAGACAGATATATTTACTAGCATCTGAGTATATACGTGACAGTATATATTTGACATATATTTAAATTTTTACAAACTATCAAGTCTCAAAGAAACAGCTACCGAGATAAGTGTACTTGTGCGATTCTTCCTCCCATGCAGTTCAGCAGTACACCACAAAGAGAGCCATGCTTCCCACATATCTACTACAAACAAACAAACGAACACAAAATAACTTAAGAGAAGGAATCGTTTATCTTTGTCGGGAGAGACAGTTTTAGACAATGGGACGCGCAACACAATAATAGGGATGAAATGGAGTAGAGGCAGCGTAGCAAAGTATAGCAGAAAGTAAGTGAAGGAAGCACCCATAACAGTAGACACTAGGCACTTTATTCTGCTGCAGAGTAATAATTATTACAAATACTCGTGTTATTATGTCATGAATAACGTAATCAGCCTAATCGCTGAAAGATAAATTTGCTTAATTCTGCTGCTAAACAGTGTACTAAGTCCAAAAGAGCAAATTATCCACTTCACATATCGGAGAATAATATTAAAATGAGTTTTCGGAGACAGTTGAGATAGATTAAACTAATTCAGTATATGATCCACTAGTGCAATGAACCAATCACCTAAGAAACTTGTGTATATATATATTGAAACGGGGTCCACTCAGCCTCGTGAAGATAATTGAGGAGCTATTTCAAGGAAATGACGGCTCCGGTCTAGAAAACCGAAAATAACGGTCGTTGGGATCCGTTGCGCTGACCACGCGACACCCTCTACTCGCTAAAATTGGCATTAACTTCGCCGACAAGCGGCGGTCGGTATAGTTCGCTTGCAGACTACAGGCCATGGGGTTTGTTTTTTGTTTTCTATATATTATAATACTTATAGTAAGAAAAGTAAATGTGTCCTTGTAACAGGCCGTGGAGGTCCAAAGGGTTGTGAGATGTTGAGGCTCCCACAAGTTCTAGACATTCGGCTCAAAGATGGTGGTGAGATTGTCAGCTTTACATACACAATAATATTACAATCAATCTTAAGGAGGCACATCAAACACATGGATCTGTATACAGTGTACGCAAAGGCACACTTGATACATATAATCAAGAGCATACCAGTGAAATACAGAAACAGCCTCGTTATATATGAAGAAGAAAACATCAAAAATGAAACAAAATAATAAAAGTAATTATATTCGATTAGTGCGCAGTGCATTAGGATTCCTCATAGAAGTGTTTCCTGAAGATGGCCATAAATGGTCGAAACATNTGTAATAACAATAATAATTCTATTCAGTTCCTTATTTATTTACATGTAGAGCTCAACAGCCAGTGGTCAATTGCAACAGAAATATGACAACACAGGGCAAAACAAAAAACGGAAGAAGTAATAAATAAAAAGAAATATGAATCAGTTTAGCCTTTTAACAATCAAACATGAGTTGGGCCTATAGGCCTCTATTTTTTTCAGTTTCATGATTATTTACAGACGGTAGGGTTCCTTGGACGAGTGATCAGCTCGTCGCAAGGCCTCTACCTAACACAGGAAAACACGAACACGGAATAAACACATATACATACCAAACATCCATGCCTTGTGTGGGATTCGAACTCACGATCCCGGCTTCCGAGCGGACAAACACAGTACGTATATGCCTTAGACCGCTCGGCTACCGTGACCAGCATTTTATGTACATATATTACGTTAATATTTAAACGGAGAATTTGTTATTTTCGACATTACTATAATATTCTGAGGAAAAGGGCAACTGAGAAAAGAATTTTTAAGCAGGTGCAAGATATTTGAATGCAAAAAGAAACTAATTTAAGGGAATTCTATCTCCTACTTTGCATAGTACTGAAAAGTGAGCTGTCTTTATTCTGAAATACTAAGTTTTGTAGAAGAACAATATACAGACAGCGGCGCTGCTCTCCAGACTTGCGCTTACGAATTTTTCGGGCAAAAGTAGACATGGCAATACCTATTCAAACACACGAGTACTTTCCAATGCCGTTTATTGTTGCCATCTTCATGATTATTGCGAAAGTTGAAAGCCAAGATACATCGTGATATATTATCAGAAGTTGTCGAATCAACAGAGCACTCTAACTTCAATTGTTGACGTATGAGAAATCGGAGATCTAAATCCAATTTGAAGCAGGAAAAGATGAAAATTATCGAATGAATCAGCGGAGGAGGAGTGGCCTTCTTTTGTCAACGAGAATCTTCTTCTATACCAGAGAATCATGATTACACGTGGCGCCAGCGTGGGATAGCAACTAGCTACAATAGATGCTGCTCAACAATAGGATTAATGTTGTACACAAGTTCCTGTTGTATCTCGGCTGCATTGTTGTCAACAGGGTGGTGATTAAGATTTCAGGCGGGGTTTCCAGGGAAAGCAAAAAGGTCCTTTTTTGGGAAATAAAAAGGACAAGGAAGTGAGGTCGTTGAATTTTAAGAGGGGGAGGGCTGTCTTTTGTTAAGGAGATGTTGCCTGAGCTTGCTGTTTAGATAAAACATGAAACTGGCGGCGGAGACGTGCGAGGCGGGAGTTACATCTCATGCTCAGGGAAGTACAGAGGCAAGCGAACACAATGTGTCTTCTACAGCAAAGTACACAGAGCACAGATTTCCGGTTATTAGTAAAAATTCGTTTTCTCTTACTGTTTTTCCTTCCTCTGTTATTAGTTTGTTTCTTCAAGGCCAATGCCTGTTACTTATTAAACATACGCTGATAGCCTCTACCTGTGAATTCCTTGTTTCGTCCTTTGTTTATTTGCTTCTTTTTGTTCGTTCGTTTATTTCCAGCCATTGCCTTCTGCTTATTAGATATATATTAGTTATCTCATCCTGTAATTTCTTTCGTGTTCTTCTTTGTTTGTTTGTTTCTTCACAGCCATTACACTTACTTGTTAGAATGCACTGGTTATCTCGTCCTGTGATTTCTTTTCCATTTTCTCTCTCTGTTTTTTGTTTATTTCTTCACCGCCATTGTCCACTCTTTTCTTTAAATTCCCTTGAAACTGTATACGAAACAACGCAATCATCTTATGGAAAATATTAATGTTCACTTCCAAATAATCATCTTTCATCTGATCTTACTTTGCCTAATTCTGACGTTTTTTTCTATATTTTGTTAGATATTTTGCTACATATATATTAACGGGTGGCCTAAGTAAATTTAAAATTTTACCGGTCTATTTTCTGCCACATTACTGATGGCAATACTAGAAGTTTATTTGCAAAAACAAAATCAAAATGCAAAGTCTAATCGAAAAGTGATTTTGTACACCTATTTTTAAAAACAATTGTCTGTACTTTTCAAAAGGGAGCCAAAGGCTTAACGTTGTAAACACAAAAACAAAGTAGAACATTGTGGACTTGATGGTAGAGGAAAAATCTAAGGTTAGCCGCCGGGTTCTTTCAACAGATAAATTTCTGAATCTAGCAGCGCTAGCGGGACGAACAACACGGAGGTAAATTTTGTACTTGGGTCTCCCGTTAATATGTAAGTACCAAATCCCTGTTCTTTTATTTCTGTATGATATGTACACATGCCACAGGCTATTTATATGGTTCCTTTTGAAGAACTCTTACACTAACTGATGCACTAACTGCAGTGGAGTGAGGTATAACGATCCCTTGGCTCGCAACCTCCAAATCGGTCAGAAGAATGTAGCACTCTTGTCAGGTACTAATTTCAACACCAAAAATAAAAACTTGTAAATGCAACGATGAAAGGTGTGAAAGCAGGAAACAAATTATACAATTAATACTTCGTATTTCCAATACGTGACTGTCGGTCAATGGTTTCCAAAGGCAGATGTTCGTGACATCATTGCTGGTAAATGACGTTTCGAGATGGCCACAGCTGAGCAGTGATACGAGATATTATATCACTGTAGGGCTCTATTACCTCTACTGAAACAAGCTTAGAATTCAGGCAAGAAGAATATATTTCTACCTCGTAATGATATAATAAAAATTAAATCCATTGAATTGAACAATTTTTGAGAAGATAATAATCACTCTGTTAGCCAAAAGTACTCTACCTGGTTTGAAACCGAAATGTTCATATTGTGTTCACAGAAGCCCGTACATTCGTAACAATCTGACAGCTAATTCAGTCATCGGTCCCTCTCCTTCTCATGCCGATAAGTACCACTCAGTCAAGACAGAACTAGAATTTTCATCACAATGTTCACAAGAGATCGCCACTGGCTTCTGTCGTGAGCCATATGAACCCGTCCACAAATTCGCAATATAGTTCTTTAAGATTAACTTTAACTGTAACCTACTATCTACATCTCAGTGTTCCAAATGGTCCTTCAAGTTACCTTTTCCCAAGAAATATCCGTGTTCATATCTCAATTCCACTCCATGTCCCACTCATTATATCCTCCTTGACTTGATCGCCATCATAATATTTAATGGAGAATACAAATAAAGACGCTCCTCATTATGCAGTTTCCTCTACAACCCCCTCATCATCCTTCTGACTACAATGTTCCCAAACAAATTCCGTTTATGTTCTTTCCCTAACTAACTAACTAACTAACTGACTGACTGACTGACTGACTGACTTCTTGGAGCTGAGCCCTTCTTGAGAAGCCGCCATTTGCGCAGCTACTCAAGAATTTCCCAGCATTTTATGGAAACCGAAGGTTCATTACTTTGACGAAAGAGCCGACCACTGGCCCTTATTCTGAGCCAGATAAATTTAATCCATACCACTTCATCCATCCTATGTCTCTAAGACCCATTTTAATATTGTCCACCTACATTTGGTCTTCCCAGTGGTCTCTTTTTCCTTCTGGCTTTCCCTTAAATACCCTACAGCCATTCTTTTTCGTAACCATTAGTGCTATATGCTCTGTCTATCTCGTCCTCCGCGACTTGATCATTCTAATTACCGTATTTACGCATGTATAGGCCGCACATTTTTTGCCAAAAATTCAAGAGGAAAACTGGGGTGCGGCTTATATTCGAAATATTCGAAATCACACTTCATTTAAAAAAAATGATATTCATAATTAGTAATACAGGGTGTAATGCTCCTGAACTAATAGACCAAGAAAATTATTTTTTCTATAATTTCTGTCTGAAAATTGTGCTGCGGCCTATACACGCACGCGGCCTATACATGCGTAAATACGGTATACTTGGAGAAGAGTACAAGTTATGAGTTCCTCATTATGCAGTTTTCTCCAACCTCCTGTCACTTCATCTCTCCCCTCTCCAAATATTCTCCTCAGCACCCTGTTCTCAAACACCCTCAGTTTATGTTCCTCTCTTATTGTCAGAGAACAAGTTTCACACTAATACAGAACCGCAGGCAAAATTATAGCTTTTATAGTCTAATTTTTATGTTTTTAGACAGCAGACGAGAAGATGCAGAGTCTTGAACCCAATTTATGTTCTTCTCCTAGAGTAAGCTTCCCTTTCGTCTCGTTTTGCCCGGCACAGTCCCATGTTTCATATAATGTCCCGTTATCCTAGATTCATTTCAAATGTGCATAATATAAGTGTATGTATGTGTCTATATGTGAACATGTAAATTTGTAAGTGTGTAGGCCTAATTATATACAGTATATTTGTAATGCATATGAATCCATTGTCGAAGGAAAACCATAATCATTTTCAAATTATAATATAATAACAAACGTAAGCCTATACACACATGACATATTGTATGCAGCCTAATTACTTCTCCTCCTCTCTCCTCCCTCCCCTTGGCACTACAGCCCCAGAGGGCCTAGGCCTACCTCCATGAACTCCGTTCACTTCGGTTTTTCTAGATCTTACATATACGGTAGGACTCCTTGGGCGAGTGATCAGCTCGTAGCAAGGCCTCTACCTGTAGACAAACACAGAAAAACGCACACAAACATCCATGCCCTGAGTGGGATTCGAACCCACGATCTCGGCTTCCGAGCGAGCGAAGACAGTGCATGCCTTAGACCGCTCGGCTACCGTGACCGGCTTGCCTAATTACTTACTCGGTGAAATTTTAAACAAACCAATATTATACTGTACCCAATTGTGGCAAAATGGATCAGATAATGGACAGTGTCCAATATAACTGTGGCCTAACGAACTGACCATCGCCATAAATGTCTAGAAATTGTGTTTCACACCATAGCACCCTACTTTTTCTCAGATAGTCTTCTGAAGATTTCAAGAGAGTTCTTGCTTTTTTAACATGCAACGGTTAATCGTTTTTGTCCATTATTTAGAGTAAATCATCCAATTTATGTGGGCCATTATTTATAAATATGTTTT
Source organism: Cryptotermes secundus (assembly GCF_002891405.2). Taxonomy (NCBI): domain Eukaryota; kingdom Metazoa; phylum Arthropoda; class Insecta; order Blattodea; family Kalotermitidae; genus Cryptotermes; species Cryptotermes secundus. The sequence continues at coordinate 427,447 of NW_019731221.1, read as the reverse complement.
TTAACCTTTGTCCATTATGGACTTCAGGATTTGTTGGACCTTACGCAACTTGTAATCGGTCACCTGTTCCGTCGAAATATCCGCGATAATATCTTTTATTCCCTACCGATAGTGTCTCCACCTTATCGTGGTGGTGGGGTTTGAGTGTTCCTGAGAGCCTGAGAGCTATGCTGGCGGTAGCATAGCTACTGGTAGAGTCACCCATGCCTGAGAGGTCAAGAGGTAGGAGCCAGACGAAGAGGGATATCCTGGTCCTCCAGGTTGGGAGTTTGGCGTGAAGCTAACAGCCTCACACCGTAAAAACCAAATTGTTCACAAACCAGATAATCAGCCTCGGGTGGATGGACTGAACGGAAGTCGACATCAGCGAATGAGGTGAGATGGGTGGAGGATGTGTATGATGATCACCGTAAAATGAAAGTGAAAGGATGGGGAGGAAAGATGAAGAACAGAGAAGAATGGATGCAGATTGTTCAGGAGGCCAAAGCTCACCCTCAGCTGTAACACCGAGGGGAAGGGAATATTTTCAAATAACTGATGCTGATTAAAATTAGAAAATCCAGTAAAATAAAGTGAATCTACCTATGTAACAGGCCGTGAAGGCCCATAGGGCTGTGAGACGTTGAGATTCCCACATTATCTAGACAATCGGCTCAAAGATGGCGGTAAGGTTGTCATTACCGCGTTCACTTAAGCCGGTCACGGGAACCTGCCCTGAGTCAGTCATCCCCAGTTTGCATCCCAAAACAATTATTTCAATAATTATTTATTTATATTTACGGGTTCATCTTATGAATCTTAAATATATACGATCATTTCGTGATGAATTGGAAGGAACTTGAAAGGAAGAGGCTATGCCTACTTCAAGGTGTTATCCCGATATTCACGTGGATGCACTGATGAAAGACAAGAAAATCCTTAGAATAGTTGGTGTATAAGCCGATACTGAACCGAAGAACTCATGAATACGAGTCAGAAATTTGAAGGTCCATCTAACCATTGTCCTCACATCTATGCACAGCTCTCAGGAATGGATTCTTACCATGATGCACTGCGATATTAGTGTTGCTTGCATCGTCATTCCTGCAATTCTGTTTCCTCTACCTAATTTCAGTTTGGTGAAGAGGACACATTATTGAGCTCTTCCATATGTAGTATTCTCCATTCTCATATTTGTTATTCTGTCTTAAGTCCAAATATATTTCTCAGAACTCCATTTTCAAGCACTGTCAATGGCTGTTTTTCCGTTACGATGTGTCACGTTTCAAACCAACGAAATATACAACATATACCTTTTAGCTGTGTACATTGAAATCTTCAGCTTCCTATGTAGGTCACGTGAATATAAATTATTCTGAACTGAAATGTTAAAAGTAAATGCGGAGCACGGGGGCCTTCGTTTCCGAAGAATAAATTTATGAACTAAGTTTAAATAATTTAAAGGCGACGTGACACATCATTCTAGTGTATCAGTTTAGACCTTGTTCAGAGTCCTAGTTCTTTGCAAAAAAAAAAATATTACATTTTGGAAATGAGCTCTATTTCCTTTTTCAAATGAAAAGGATATAAAGAGGATTATGCTCTGTTAGGCCCTTTCGAGTTAGGGCAATAATTCTAACTTGGAGCCCAACCTAGTAGGAATGTCTTCATATCCTCTCCACCTGAAGACGGAAATAAACCTTATTTCCGAAAAACGGTGTTTCATACAAAAAAGAAATAGGGCGATAAATTCGAAACGAATAAAAGTAAAACTTTATGGTTTTCAGGTTATTATTATTTTTATGGGCATTAATAACACGTTTGATGAAAATATCTTTCCTTTGACTTGCATGTGAAATCTGTCCTATTACTCCGAAGTTTTCTTGNATGAGGTCCTTTTACGTGCCGTAAAGCTACGACACGGGACCTACGGCTTAAAGTCCCTCCCGGAGGACTTCTTCCCTGAATTTTTCCGCCCTTAAAAATTCCACGACCTCCGCCGGGTTTGAACCCGCGTACCCACTAGTCATGATGTGGGAACGTTACCTCTAGACTACGGAGGCTGCTAATAATTAACTAACTGAAAAATGAGCTTGCCTATTAAATACCGCATTGTCCCAAACATAACGGAGGTATTTTCCTTCCGAATCATTCCGAAATATTGCCTGAACATAACAACCTTTAGGTGGCACAGAGTTAAGAAGAAGACAAGAATATCATCTCTCCTAGTGCATCGCGAAGCTCTTCATAAAATTTAATTGATATCAACTTCGGTCACTTCAGCAGCGTTCGCTCTTTATTCATACATCCGTTTTGATAGTACTGAACAATATTTCAGTTGCAGTTCCGTCTTCGCCCACTATAAAATATATTGTTACAGAAGTTACAATGACTTCATCTTTATACAAATAATACTTTCATATTTTTCAGCCTCGGAGCAACTAAAAATTTCAGAACCCAGAAACAGAAAGAGTACATATTCTTACAATATCTATCTTCGTTCACAGTGATTTGCAGAATAGAAATAATTCTCCTCTAACCGCATATATACAAAATTTAACATAAGCGACATTTTTCTCTTGTGATGATGTTGAATAATTAACTCCTGCATTTAGATGTGTAAAAGCGTGTATGAAGGGAGACTGTAATTATAAATACAAATCTGAACCTAAGAGGGGAAGAAGTATGTGATACGTCAGATTATGTAACGAGCAGCCTTGTATATTGACTCTATTGAGACATGGATATTTGTTGCCGAACCTGACTATGCGTCCTGGGGGAAACCCATTTTTTTTTACATCGAAAGTCCATTTTATAAAGAGGAATTTAGAGGGAAAATTTTACTTGAGCAGATATTGAACAAAGGAAAGTCTCCGATGTATCCAACAGGAACATGAAGACCGATAATTTCCAGAAAATATTGTCAGAATAATTATTATTGTTACAAATGTTTAATAATTACTTACTTACTTATGGAGCTGAGCCCTTCTGGAGGAGCCGCCAATTCTGCAGCTATTCAAGAATTTCTCAGCATTTTATGGAGCCCGAAGGTTCATTACCGTGCTCACAAGAGCCCTCCAATGGGCCCTATTCTGAGCCAGATCTATCCAATCCATACAATGCCATTCTATTTCTCTAAGATCCATTCTAATATTGTCCACCCACCTACGCCTTGGTCTTCCCTGTGGTCTCTATCGTTCTGGCTTTCCCACCCATCCTATACGCATTCCTCGTCTCCCCCATTCGTGCTACATGACCTGTCCACCTCATCCTCCTTGACTTGATCATTCTAATTATGCTTGGAGAAGGGTACATGTTATGAAGCTCCTTAT